>NW_003852543.1:597125-615756 GCF_000181295.1 Otolemur garnettii | reverse complement strand
TCACAATTTTTGAACACTGTTAGAATCAAAAATTTTCCCAAAGAAATTCAGAGTTAAAGAAACACAAATCAGTGGTATTTGGGGATCTGAGAAAGGACTTACCCAGAAGCCTTGATCGCAGTGAGAGAGTGAACAGGTGCAGCCAGCACCTCACTTGGACTCTTGGTGCTCCTGGGGGGTCTCTGAGAGCACTATCTCAGAACCTACTTTTGATAAAAATTAGATTTAGTAGAGTTTAAGTGAGCAAAGAGCAATTTGCAAACTGAGTAGTTGAACTAGAAGAAGTTCAGAGACTCTAATGCTGAGGTGATTCACGGACTGAAAAGAAAATGTGACATACAGGAAATGGAGGTGAGGTACAGAAACAGCTGTAGTGGTTCGGTTCAGCAGACATGACACAGCTGGTCTGGTGGGTTTAAGTCCTGCCTAACATTCACCCCATGTCTCTCTCCCACCCCAAAGATGCCTATCTTGAGTAATTTAGGTGGATTGATTGAGGAGATTAACTTTTGAATTAGAATATTGTTTTGGGTGATAGATTATACTGATTACTGTTTACTATGGGTCATGGCTTCTGCCGACTATTGCTTAAGATAAGGGTTAACATGGTCTTCACTTTGAACTTAAATGTATAAAAAAATGTAAAAATTCCTGGCCTTCTAACAAATAAAGCCTGGTGGACCTATCTCCATCTCTGCATATAGGATGACAGTGACAGGCAGTCAGACCCTCTTCATCTGGTAAGAGTGATAGGTGTGAGCCACCACATGTGGCCTTTGTCCCTTGATTTACCCCCAAACTATGAAGGCAGTGTGCTTTGTGAATGCAGGGAATATAGCCAAACAACCAGCAACTTAAAACCAAAGAGCAGATATCCCTTGTCTTAGAGCCCGTCAGATCTACCTGCCCAGAGTCACCAGGTGCACATCCTCTCCTGCTCACTGTCCTTGCTGCCCAGCCCTGAAGCTCTTCCTTGCCTTCTTAGTTTTTGCAAAAACATATTAGTTCCCTTTGTGTCACTTCTAAGGCATTTTCAAAGGATTGGCTTTCCACGCAAAATGCCTGCCCCTGTTACCCTTCAAATTTTCTATGTACAAAATGGGAGTCCTTGCTCTACTTCCTTTACTGTGTTGACCTGGCCCAATGCTGGAGAAAGCTCTCTGTCTATAAGGCTTAGGTGTGCAAAATTTATATATATCCTAAATATCTCTCCTCCAACTCCTCCCATGAAATGAGTCACATGAATAACCCCATTCTAAGATATTAGGAACTGATCCCCCAGGACCTTTGGAGGCCCAATTTTTCATGACCAGAAGTTGGAAAGAGAATGCTTTTTATTAGAAAAAGACTGGGTAACTGCAGAGAGTCAGCAAACTTCTTTTGGAAAGGTTCAGATATAAGTATTTTAGACTGTGGTAGGCCAGTGATCTCGCAACGACTCTACATTGCTATTGTAGTTCCAAAGTAGCCATGGATTCTATGTCAACAAGGGCATGGCTGTGTTCCAGTTAAATTTTATTAAAACTACAACAACAGTATTCAGCAGGTCAGGTTTGGCTGGTGAGCCAGTTTGCCAGCTCTAGGACTAGAGCGATGCACTTTGAACTTTTCAATCTCATTTTTCATGTTTATAAAATGACTAATCCACAAAACATGATATCATGATCCTTGTGTTAACTTGTGAGCCATAGTTTGGAAAACACTGCTTGGAAGGACTGATGGACAGAAGGGTCTGGCCCTGCAAGGCCTTCCCAGACACAGTAAGCATCTGGGAAGACAACAAGGCTGGTGGCATATTCAGCATAAGGGACTTCTGGCAAGGTGCGTGGGGGTCAGAAAATGCCCTCACCGGTCCCCTTTCTGTCCACTTAGGTCTTGCACTTCATCCCATCTCTTGCTGAGAAATAACATTGCAAATGTCCTTGCTGGAGGAGAATTCAGGAGTGAAAATGGACTATGAAAATGGTGAGATTCTTGCGAAAATCCAGGTCAGGGCCAAAGTATAATTCCTAAAGGAGGACCTTATTAGGCACTGTACACAGACCCAGCTCCTCCCTGATGACCTGACATGAACTTTTGATCTTTCCTGGGTAATAGATTAGACCAGAGAAATCCTAGAAGGGCAAAGGAAGCTTTCCACAAGTGGCTAGGGGCATCAGGTGACAGATGAATGGGTCATCTCCACCTAAAGACTCAGGGCTTTGAAGTTCCGGCCTCCAGCTGGGTGGCCCACATCCTCCAAGTGAATTTCTTTCTTCCCAATCTGCCCAGGTAGAAGAGAATCCTCAGAGGAGGGGGGCAGAAAATGACCCGGGCCAGGGCTTTAGAGCACTCCCTGGAGGAAGGCATTTGGTTGTTATTGGCTCAAGGGGAACAATAAGAGCAGGCTTTTGACCCAAATATCTGTCTAAGCCTCAGGAGGCCAATCTCCTGAGCTGTTTGATCTGTATTTCCCAGTTTTTTTGCTCAGGGAAGCAAAATACCTTTTAGTGTAAATATTGTCTCTGGTCTAGTATTTGTCAGCATACAAACACCCAAAACAAGGTATTACATGGTCCCTGATATCCCCAAATTATTGGAATATGCTCATTACATGTGCTAACCTCACTATTTGATTGCAGATCCGTCCAGAAGCCCCCCGGAGTCAGGGCTGAGTTGTGCCCACTCAGGTAAGGCCCTGGTGAGGTGATGGGGACTCGAGGATGGGGCTGGGAGAGGGTGATGCAGGGACCTGGATGAGGAGGAGAATTATAGATTTGTGACACCTAAAGGTGTTTTATGGGCTGAGGCTGTTCCTTTGTGGAAGGAAATCCTATTGGGAGAGACAACAAGAAAACTGAGCCCAGGGTGGGCCTCTGTCTCCCCAGGGAGGGGCAGGTAACACGGCAGGCATAGGAGGAGAAGGATGTGCCTGAGAACCTTTCAGGTGCTTCTTCTGGATATAGTCAAAAAGCTGGTGACCCTGACCTCTTCATAGCAGTGATGATAAACAGGTAGGTGTGTGGCTGGCTGGTGGGGTGCAGGGACACCCCCCGGCTAAAGTGCTCATGGAGCTGGACCCTTCCTCACACACACCATGTACCCCTCACAACAAACCCAGGAGGAAATTGTTACCATTTCCATGGTTCAGGTGTGGAAACTGAGGCATAGAGGGGGGGTTACCTGCACCAGGTGACACAGGTAGTAAGCAAGAGATGCTGAAATTTAATATCTGTCTGCCCAACTCAGACATAAGGCTACCCAGCACCTCCCTCTGCATGGGACAGAAAACCTTGGGCTGAGAGTCCCAGCTCTACCATAGATTAATGTGGGAACAGCAAGTCTTACTTTTTTGGCTGTTAAAACGGCATCAAGGACCAAATGAGAGTAGGTGTCTAAGGGTGTCCAGTGACTCGCTTATCACAGTGAGAACTGTTCTCACTGCTACTGCCAAGTGCTGGTGTGTTTCCGGTCTTGTCACAGCTACAAGGCTTCTGGCTCCTGGTCTGCACTGTGCCCTGCCAGAGAGCCATCCACACCAGCCTGTCCTGGCTTCTCCTTGTCTGGTCTATGACCTGAAATCTTGACACAGTAGTTGTCAAACTGTGGTCCTCTGATCAACAGCAGCCTCAGCTTCTAGAAATTATTTAGCAATGAAAGTTTTCACCCTTAGCACAGAGTTCTTGCTATTGTAAACAGGCCTTCCTAGTTATTGTGTTATACGTGAAAGTTTGAGAGCCATTCCTCACAGAAAATCCTTACCAGTGCCTTGGAACCTCAGCATCTCTGCAGAGGCCTTGGGAAGGACGTCTAAGGTCAAATTAGGCATTGGCGCTAATGAGTGAGAGTACCAGTTAAGCTGGGGCAAGATGAGGAGGGCCTAGATCAGGGCATGAGAGGAGGGAAACAGAAGTAAAAAAGGGAGAAGATTTAAGAAATATTTAATATTTGAAAGGTGAAAAGGTACAATGCTGGTGCTAGAAGTGAAACTTGTGATTTCTGATTCAGATCAATTGAGCCAAAAATCTCAGGCATCCATGATCTTAACTGTCACCCACCAGGTGGTTCCCAGTATACAGCAGGGGCTGAGAACCACGGCTTTGGGGCATCCATGCCCCTCGGAGCCTGTCCTGAGACCAGCAACAACAGCTCCTGGGGCTTATTACAGAGGCAAAGCATTAGCACCACCCAGAGCTCCGGAGCCACTCTCTGAATGTGATTCATTGCAGACCAAAGTGTGGGAAATTGAAATACTCAGAGTTGATCTAGGTCAGTGGCTCTCCGTCAACCTGCACCTGCCCTGAGCACTCAGAATGACTGGGTGGAGCCCAGAAAAGCTCCTGATGAGATTCTAATATAAGCCAGAGCTGAAAACCACACACCTCCTCTGTGCCCTTATCATTGTATGTAGAGTTACTTAGGATGTCACCTGGAGCCACTCATCCCTTCCATAAGCACTGAGTGTTCACAGTGCTTGGGGCCAGGTGGTGTGGAGGATTGTAAGACGTGGAACCTGCTCCTGGGGCGCTCACAGTGCTATAGGCTGATGAGACAAGGGCACCATTAGCTGTGCACAGGTAGGAGTGACAAGTGTAAACTATCACAGCACCAAGGGGGAAACTACCCTCTGCAGGGAAGCCAAGGAAGGCTGCAGGAAGGTGGCAGGAGATCTGGTGTTCCAGGAGGAGCCCTCCCCACTCTCTGGGCACAAAGACACCACGAGGCCACACCACAGTGAGACAATAGTCAGAAGCCGTGTGCTTATGTCATAAGAGGAGAAAGACACCTTAGAATCACTATCTATGTTATAATTGCCTAGCCTAGATGCCTATATTACATGTGTGGCATACACAGTGTAGTTGTTATTGTGTCATCATGTTTGGATATTTGTCATTTTACAGCCACCAGCCCTGGCAGTCACTGGCCTTGCATGGGAACTCCTGCCCCCGCATCAAACAACTGTCTGAGTTCCTAGCTGAGGGCCATGTGGCCTGCCCAGTCAGAGGCCAGTCGGAAAGGGTCTTTGTTGGAAGCCCACCTTATCCACTATTATGGCTGGTCCTGCCAGCTGAAAGAGGCTCCCTAGGGCCAGGTGCAAGCCCTGTGGCCTTTTGAAGGAGGCTCTGTAGTGCCAGCTCAGCCTTGCATGGTGCTGGGCTCCTGGGGCCTCCTGACGCTGCCCCACTATCGTGTTTCTCTTGGCCCAGCCAGTGCAGAGGTCTGTCCCACCGCAGGCGTTGCCTAAGGCATGATACAGGAATGAGTTAAAAAGAACAACGACTTATGTGTATTGAGTCTTTGCTACATCTCAGATACTTTCTAATCTCAGGCTAAATACTAGGCATTGGAGCAAGCATTTTAATTCTCATAACTCCCCTCCCAGGTAGGTGCTATTATTTAATACTCCCATTTCACAGATGAGAATACTGAGGTTTGAAGAGATTTAGTAACCTGTTTTAGATCCTATAGCAGAGCTTGGATTAAACCCATCTGTCAAAATCTGGAAGCTATGTGCTTATACACAACGCTAAATTACTTATCTCAGCAAGACAGAAAACATGGGAGTGTAAGAAATATTCAGTGGCTATGAGGTCTGAGTCCTTAGGCAGACTGGAGAGCCAGGGCTTGGACCCTTAAATGTGTAGTATAAAGGGATGAGTCTTCCATTCTCAATGTGAAGTGTTGCTATCTGGTTATCTTGACCTAGGTTCACAAGTGAATGCCCATACGCAAGTGAATCCTGGTGCACCACAGCAATTCAGCATTGAAGACCAGGATCACAAAGTATTGATCCTGCACTGTGAGAACCTCATGGCAGTTCCAAATAAAAATGGTGTACATGCAGGTGACTTTCAGACTTGGGTGTGTTTTCTGTCCCCATCCAGCCAGGTAAAGAGCTTTAGCTAAGTGGGCTTAGCTTCATGCTATACCACCACCCCAAGCAGGCGGTTGAAGTGGGGAGGAGAAGCCCCAGAGACCCTTACGGATCAGATGGAGGATCTATAAGAATGGCTAGATCTGAGAGGAGTCTTTGTGGAAGAGCTGGAAGAAAGAGCCAGTTGCCAGGCTCTGGAAAAAGAGGAGGTTGGACCAGTGAGATGGAGAGGGGCCAGGGGTGGGGCTGAAACCCTAGCAGACAGGAGGCACTCTCTCTATTCTGAGAACTGACCCTTTTCTATCTTTTTTTCCAGAGATCTTCTTTGTGTTAGCCTCACACTTGAGTTCAGCCTCTGAAGAAAAAGGGGGTCCGATTCTCTTGGCGGTCTCTAAAGGAGAGCGCTGTCTGTATTGCAAGAAGAACAAAAGACAAAGGAAGCCAACCCTTGTGCTGAAGGTGAGAGAGAGCTCTGCTACAAATTCCCGTACCCACGACCACCCTAAAGCAAAAGCCCCAAACCCTCGGTGCCTTTCATTCGCCCTCAAATTCTTATCTTGGCCAATAAAATGGGAGCATCTGCCTTTCGGGAAGTGCCGTCAAAGGATTTTCCTGCCCTCTTCCTACTTCCTTGTTCCTTCTGGGGGAGATGAAGGGACTCCCTACAATGAGGGAGACTCAGTGGAGGGGAGCTGAGCACGCCCAGATGCCTGGCACTTGCTCTGCCTGGGCTGCTCCCTCCTGTTCTGACCCTCCTTGTGGCAGGTGGTACATGTGGGTCAGGACCTGATCTGCCACTACAGGGTTGGAGGGTGTCAGGCAGCCACTGGAGGGCTGTGTGTCTGCTCTGCAAACTTGGTCCTAGATAGAGCATCCTTTCACTTGAGGGTAGAAATCTTACAAAGCCAAAGTTTAGATGCAGCTCTAAGCCATATTCTTTAACCTTACTTTTAAAATAATAGCACTGATATTTTGGTGTCCATCTGATGCCTGCATCTTTCTCTTAATTTATTTTTAATTTGAGGAGAATGGAGGGATGGAAGAGAAGGCATGATTACTTATTACTCCCCAAATGCCAGTGCCAACGCTGACACCCCAACATCCCTAAGGACCACCCCACCTTCTGTCTTTTCCTCCTCTCCTGTGCAAAGGTCTGGAGCAAGAGCATACACAATGAGTTTTTCTTTCTTCCCAAGCCTGAGTTATCTAATTAATTTCTTTTACCTCATAGAAGAAGAAACTGACCAAACTCGCTACCCAGAGTGAAAAAGCACGCCAGCCCTTCATTTTTTATAAGGCGAGGGTAGGCTCCCGGTACACGCTGGAGTCAGCTGCCTACCCTGGATGGTTTGTCTGCACCTCCTACAATGCTCATGAACTTGTTGACATGACAGAATTTGGAAAAAGGAAATACATGGAATTTGATTTTATCAGGATTTCGGAGCTGCCTATCAGCCCCAATGAGGTCAGTGATTAGGAATGCCCCATCCGATGCCTTCTTCTGCTTTCTTTATTTGAACCAATCACATAAGAACATAAAACTCATGTCTGTGAGTTTCATTTATTTTTTTGTTGGTTTATTTGTGGAATAATTTTTTTAAAATTCAGAATATTACAGGGGTACACACACTTTGGTTATGTAATTTGCTTTTGTACATCTCAGGTTAAATTTATAAGTGTGTCCTTCACCCACAATGTGTGCATTGTCTAGATTCTCTATTCTATTCCATAGATCTATGCTCTGTTTTTGTGCCAGTACCATGCTGCTTTGATCACCATAGATTTGTAGTATTACCTGAAGTCTGGTAATGTGATGCCTCCAGATTTGTTTTTATTTATAAGAATTGTATTGGCTATTCAGGTTTTTTCTGATTCCATATAAAACAAAGTACAATTTTTTCAATTTCTTTAAAGTTTGACATTGGTGCTTTGATGGGGATTGCATTAAATCAGTAGATTGCTTTGGGTAGTGTGGAAATTTTAACAATATTGATTCTTCCCAACCATAAGCATAGTATGTCCTTCCATTTGTTAACATCTTCTCTATTTCTTTTCTCAGACTGTCAAAGAGAAAGGTGGAATAAATCTTCCTAATGATCCTGAGAAAGCAGCAGAGAGCTGCGGAAAACTCCTCCTCTAAAGATAAGAACAAACTTTACACGGAACTAAAATGACCTTGAAACGCAAAAGAAAAAAGGACTCTGTAACTAATAACAGTACTCTGGTTTCTGACATTTGTAGCCATAACTACATAGCTGATATTGAACTGAAGAAAAAAAAAGTATATAAGAATTTGGAAAAAACCGTTTTCCCGGAACTCAGCATTTTATGCCTTGAGACACCTGAGGTCTTGCTGGCAGTTAAAGGGTCTTTCTTCTATATTGTTGGTGTGTCTGTCTGTTTTAATTTGCCATTTTCCTGCAATATCATAACTCTCTTTAAAGAGATCTTTTGCATCCTTTGTTAGATATATATATGAAGATGACAGACAAATGGCAAAAAAACACATAAAAAATGCTCATTGTCTTTAATCATCAGAGATATGCAAATCAAAACCAGTTTGAAATATCACCTCACTACCAGTGAGATTAGCTCACATCACAAAGTCAAAATACCAGATGCTAGCGTGGATGTGGACAGAAGGGAACACTTCTACACTTCTGGTGGGGATGCAAACTAATACAACCTTTATGGAAAGAAGAATGGAGAATTCCCAGGGAACTAAAAGTTGACCTTTCATTTGATCTCATAATCCTAGTACTAGGTATCTACCAAGAAGAATAAAAATCATTTTACCACAAAGCTATTTGCACCAGAATATTTACTGAAGTTTAATTCATAATTATTAAGTCATGGAAACAACCCAAATGCCCATCAACTCATGAATGCATTAACCAATTGTGGTATATGTATACCATGGAATACTATTCAGCCATAAAAATGATGGAGACTTTACATCTTTTATGTTTACCTGGATGGAGTTGGACAAATTCTTCTTAGTAAAATATCTCAAGAATGGAAAAAAAGTATCCAATGTACTCAGTGCTGTTATGAAACCAATATATGAACACTTACTCATATGAATGATAAAACACAAATATATTCTAGCAAGGGGGAGGGGTGAAGAAGGGGGGGGCGATTGGTGGGAGGAAGGAGGGCATTTGGTGGAATCTCACTAATGTGCACAACGCAAGGGTATATTTCCAAATAACCAAGAGTAAATTTTAAAAGTCTTACCACAAAAAATAAGTAAGTGAGGTGATGGCTATGTTAATCAGTTTGATTTAAGCATTTCATATTGTATATCAAATCATCATATTGTACCCCATAAATGTATACAGTTATGATTTTAACTAAAAATTAAATAAAAAGAGTGTGTGCATTATACTCATTAGGTGTAAATTAACCCAACCTCTCCTCCCTGCTCCCACCTACTTGATTTTGTTGTTTTACTTCATATGTGCACATAAGTATTGATTTACTAGTTTCAATTTAGTATTGAGAACATGTGGTGTTTGTTTTTCCATTCTTTTGATACTTCACTTAGAAGAATGGTTTCTAGTTCTATCAGGTTGTTACAAAAGGTACTATATCACCATTTCCTTTTATGGCTGAGTAGTATTCCATGGCTTACATACACCACATTTTATTTTATTTTATTTTTATTTATTTTTTGTTTCATTTGCTTTATGATTAGAATGGTGTCTTTTTTCAAATTTCAGATTAATATGAGAGTATGTACCATTAAGTTACATTGTTTGCATTTTTTTTAATTGTTTGGTATTCACCGAGGGTACAAAGAATTAGGTTACACTGATTGCATTTGTTAAATAAAGTCCCTCTTATAATTGTGTCCTGCCCCAAGAGGTGTGCCATACACCATGACCCCCCTCCCTTGCCCTCTGCCCTTCTCCCTGCTCCCTCATTCCCCTACTCATTGTTTGCATTTGTAAGGTTAAAGGTTAAAATCCAAGTTGTAGTTGTGTTTTTTTTTTTGAGATAGAGTCTCACGATGTCACCCTTGGTAGAGGGCCGTAGCGTCACAGCTCACAGCAACTTCAAACTCTTGGGCTTAAGAGATTCTCTTGCCTTAACCTCCCAAGTAACTGGGACTACAGGCTCCCACCACAATGCCTGGCTGTTTTTTTTGTTTTTGTTTTTTGTCACATTGTTGTTTAGCAGGCCCAGGCTGGGTTCCAACCCACCAGCCCTGGGATATGTGGCTGGCACCCTAACCACTGTGCTATGGGCGCTGAGCCTGTAGTTGTGTTCTTCACACAGGAAATGTGTCATATACCCATGCATTGTACCTATTGTGTGAGAACTTAACAAATCCCCCCCCCCACTTGAATTTAATTGACTTTTTCTCTCACTTGGGCCTTTGTACGCATTTATTAAGCCACTCATCTATTGATGGGCACTTGGGCTATTTCCACATCTTTGTGATTGTGAATTGTCTAGTTATAAACATTTGAGTGTAAATGCTTTTTTTTTTTTTTATAAAATATGGAATAATTTTAAAAACAGCTTTACTGAGTATAATTCACATACCATTGAATTCCCCCATTTAAAGTGCACAATAAAGATTTCTTAAAAAATATATTCAGAGTTTTGCAACTATTGGCATACTCTAATTTTAGAATATTTTCTCACCAGAAAAAGTAATTGTGTACTCATTAGCGGGCACACCCCCTTTCTCCCAGTTCCCCACCCTAGCCCTGGACAACCAATAATCTACTTCCTATCTATAGATTTACCTATTTGGGAATCATGCAATATGTAGTCTTTGCAACTGGCTTCTTCCACTTGGCCTAATGCTTTCAAGAGCCATCTATGTTATAGCACAGATCAGTACTTTATTCCTAAATATTATTTCACTGTATGGATATACTTTATTAATTCATTAGCTGATAGACATTTGGGCTGTTTTCACTTTTTGGCTATAATGAAAAATGCTACTATAAACATCTGTGTACAATTTTTTGTATGAACTAGGTTTTCATTTTTCTTGGACCTATACCTAGGACTGGAATTTCTAGATCATACAGCAATGCTGCTTAATATTTTGAGGAATTGCTAAAGTGTTTTCCAAAGTGTGGAATCATTTTTATATTCTGATCAGCAGTATATGAACGTTCTGATTTCTTCATGTTCCTGCCAACACTTACTATGTATTTTATGTCAATATATAATATGTCAACATTATGTCTTTAATGTTTTTCAATAATCTTTATTTCAAAATATTAGGGGTACAAGTGTTCTTGTTAACATAAATTGTATAATGCTGAAGTTGGGGTTTTATTATGCCCATCACCAGAATAGTGTACATAACACCTGATAAGTAAGTTTTTATTCCACACTCCCCCTTCTTCGTTCCCAGTGACAACACTTTATGACCACATTGCTTTGGTCCCACTTATTAGCGAGAACATGGGGTGTTTGATTTTTCATTAATGAGATACTTCATTTAGAGTAATGTTCCCCAGTGTCATCCAAGTTGTGCAAATGGAATTTAATTCCTTTTTATGGCTAAGTAGTATTCCATGGTATATATATGTGCCACATTTTCTTTATCAGCTCATTAATTGATGGGCATTTATGTTGATTTCATATCTTTGCAATTGTGAACTGTGGATAAACATTCAAATGCAGATGTCTTTTTGATGTAGTAACTTCTTTTCCTATGGGGAGATACCCAGTAGTGGGATTGCTGGATTGAATGGTGGGACTACTTTTAGTCCTTTTTAATTTAATTTTTATTATTTTTTAATTGTTTGGGATTCATTGAGGACACAAAGAATTAGGTTATATTGATTACATTTGTTAGGTAAATTCCCTCTTATAATCGTGTCTCCCCCCCCCCCCAGAGGTGTGCCATTCACTGTGACCCCCACCCCCCTCCCTATCTGCTCCCTTATTCTGCTACCCTCTGCCATATATTAGGTCATCTATTGCCTTCATATGAGAATTGAGCACATTGGATTCTTGCTTCTCCATTCTTGTGATGGCTTTACTACGAAGAATGTGTTCCAACTCAGTCAAGGTTAATATGAAAGACATAAAGTCTCCATTTCATTTAATGCCTGCTTTTAATTCTTTGGGGGAATTTACATACTGTTTCCCACAGATATTGTACTAATTTAAACTCCACCAAAGTGTATAAGTGTTCCTTTTTCATTGCACCCATTGCAGCATGTATTGCTTTTTGATTTTTTAATAATGGCCATCCTGATAGGTGTAAGTTGGTATCTCAGTGTGGTTTTAATTTGCATTTCCCTGATGATAAATGATGTTGAGAACTATTTCATGTGCCATTTGTATATCTTCTTTTAAAAAGAAGATATAGTTCCCAGTGACAACACTTTATGACCACATTGCTTTGGTCCCACTTATTAGTGAGAACATGGGGTGTTTGATTTTTCATTCATGAGATACTTCATTTAGGGTAATGTATATCTTTTGTACATTTGTATATCTTCTTTTGAAAAAGGAACTCTGTTCATGTCTTTTGCCCACTTTTAAATGGGGTTATTTGTGTTTTTCTTGCTGATTTGCTTGAGTTCTTTATAGATTCTGGATATTGTCCCTTTGACAAAAGTATAGTTTGTGAATATTTTCTTCTGTTCTATAGATTGTCTATTTACTTTGTTGATTTACTATTGTAAATTGTCTATTTACTTTCTGCTATATAGAAACTTTTTAATTAATTAAGCCCTGTTTATTTATTTTTGTTGTTGCTTTATTGTTTTGGGGTCTTAGTCATAAATTCTTTGCCTAGGCCAATATCTGGAAGAGTTTTTCCTGTGGTTTCTTCCAGAATTTTTCTTTAGGTTTTTAATCTATCATGAGTTAATTTTTGTATAAAGCAAGAAATAGAGATCCCATTTCATTCTTCTGCATGTGGCTTACCAATTTTTCCAATACTGTTTGTTGAATAGGGTTTCCTTTCCCAGATGTATGTCATCTGCTTTGTCAAAGATCAGTTCACTGTAGGTAGATGGTTTTATATCTGGGTTCTCTGTTGTGTTCCATTGGTCTATGTCTCTGTACCACTACCATGCAATTAGTTACTATAGCTTTGTAGTATAATTTGAAGTCAGGTAATGTAATGCTGCTGGATTTATTCTTTTTGCTTAAGATTGCTTTGGTTATTTGGGCTTTTATTTGGTTCCTTATGAAGTTTAGGATTATTTTTTCTAGATCTGAGAAAAATGACATTAGTATCCTAATGCAAATTGTATTGAATCAGTAAATTCCTTTAGACAGTATGGACATTTTAATAATGTTTATTCTTACAATCTATGAACATAGGATGATTTTACATTTGAGTCATGTACAGTTTCTTTCATCAGTATTTTTTAATTCTCCTTTTAGAGTTCTTTCACCTCTGTGGTTAAGCATTTTCTCAAGTATTTGATTTGACTCTCAGCTTGGCTGTCATTAGGTTATAGAAATGCTACTGATCATGAACATTGATTTTGTAACATGAAACTTTATTCAATTTAATTATCAATTTTAGTAGTCTTTTGGTGGAGTGTTTAAGATTTTCTAGATATAAGATTATATTGTCACCAAGCAAGGATAGTTTGACCTCCTCCTTTCTGATTTGAATGCTCTTTATTTCTTTCTCTTGCCTGATTGTTCTGGCCAGGACGTCCATTGCTATGTTGAATAGAAGTGGTGACAATGGGTAGTCTTGTCTTGTTCCATTTCTTAGGGAAAATATTTTTAACTTTTCTCCATTGAGCATTATGTTGTGATATTGGCTGTGGATTTTTCATTTATGGCTTTTATTATTTTGAGGTATGTTTCTCTGTGCCTAGCTTGATGAGGGTTATTATGAAGGGGTATTGGATTTTATCAAATGGTTTTTCTGTGTCTATTGAGATGATCACACAGTCTTTGTTTGCATGTATGTTCAAAAGGGATACTGGCTAGTAGTTTTTGTTTTTTCCTTTCCTGGCTTTGGTATCAAGGTGATACTGGCTTTGTAGAAAGAGTTATGGAGGGTCCCCTCCTTCTCTGTTATGAAAAATTTCAGTGGGTATCAGCTCTTCTTTGTAGGTCTGGTAGGATTTGGCTGTGAATCGTTCTGGGATTTTCTTTGTTGGAAGACTTTTTATTATTCTTTTAATCTTGCTATTTATTATTGGTTTGCTCAGGATTTCTATTTCTCCTTGATTCAGATTTGAGATGGTGTATATTTCTAAGACTTTATCCATTTCTTCTAGATATTCTAGTTAGTGTGCATAGAGGTTTTTATGGTAATCATGGATGATATTTTGTTCTGTGATATTAGTTGTAGTGTTTCCTTTTTGATTTCTAATTGAACTTTTTGAGTTCTTTTTCTTCTATTTTTGGTTCATCTGGCTAGTGGTCTATTTATTTTGTTTATCTTTTCTAAGAATCAACTTTTTGTTTCATTAATCCTATTTATTTTAGTTTTCCATTTCTTTTAGTTCTGCTCTGACCTTGTTATTTATTTCTTTCTGCTAGCTTTGTATTTGGTTTTTTCTTCTTCAATTTCCTTGAGGTGTGACATTAGGTTGTTAACTTGTGATCATTCTGTCTTTTTTATGTAAGCATTTAGTCCTATGAACTTTCTCCTTAGCACTGATTTTTCTATATCCTACTGGTTTTGGAAGCTTGTGTTACCTTTGTCATTCAATTCAAAAAACTTTTTGATTTGTTTAATTTCCATGTATTTGTGTAATTTTGAGAGTTCTTATGGAACTAATTACTATGTTTAATACATTGTTGTCTGAGAAGATATGTGATATATGTAATTTCAATTATTCTAAATTTGCTGAGACTTGCTTTGTGGCATAACATATGCATCTTTGACAATATCATGTACTGATGAGAAGAATATATATTCTGCAGTTTGGGGGTGGAATGTTCTATAAATGTCTGTTAGATCTATTTGTTCTAGAGTCTCACTTAAGTCCAGTGTTTCTTTGTTGATCTTTTGCCTCAGTGATCTGTCTTGTTCTGTCCCCATCAACTATGATGTTGCTATGCATTTCTTTGCTTGGCTCTGGTAGAATTTGCCTTATGAATCTGGGAGCTCTTGTGTTAGTTATGTGCATGTATATTTAGGATTGTTATATCTTCTTGTTGAATTGATCCCTTTATCATTATGTAATGACTATTTCATCTTTTTACCATTGTTTATTTAAAATTTATTTTATATGTTATGAGACTACCTACTCCCACTTGATTTTGGTTTCCATTTATATGGAATTTTTTTCCACTCCTTTATCTTGAATCTGTTCGAAACTTTACAAGTTAGGTGAGTATTTTGGATATAGCATATATTTGGTTTATGTTTTTAAATGAATTCAGTCAATATGCATCTTTTAGGAAGGCATTAAGACTTTTTACATTCAATGATAGTATTGATATATGAAATACTGTTCTCATTATCATTTTGACTATTAGCTAGTTGCTTTATTATTTCCCTTCTTACTGTTTTATAAGAGTTGTGAGCTCTAACTTTTGGGTGTTTTCCTCTTGGTGGGTATTGACTCTTCTCTTCCATGTATAGAACGCTTTTAAGCATTTCTTGTGATTGTCTTCAAGCTCTGAAATTCTTTCTTCTGCTTGGTCTAGTTTATTCTTAAAACTGTGTTTAGTATTTCACTAAATGAATTTTTTATTTCCAGAAGTTATATATATATACATATATATATATTTTAATTTGCAGACAATTTAACTTGTCTTCAAAAACTTTTTATTCATTTCCCAAATTATTTTTCTGATTTCTTTGATTTGGTTTTCCATTTTCTTTTGTATCTCATTGAGTTTCCTTATAATTCATATTTGTAATTCTTTATCTGTCATTTCAGTATTTTCATTTTTACTGGGATATGTTGCTAGAGAGCTGGGTGTGCTTTTCATGCTTCTGTAGTTCTGTACTGATTCTTTCTCATCTGGAGCAGTTTTCATTTCTTGTTTTTAGATTATCTATTGTTTACAAGGGACATTTTTTCTTCCTCATTCTTACTTTTAGCATATGTTGGGTGAAGGATCTTTGGATTTGTTTATGAGTGCTTTGATGATGGTCTAGGTTCTGGATGGGTACCTTGGTTACAGATATCCTTAGTGTGGTGGTTTTCCCAATTGCTAGTTATTTGTAGGCTGCAGTGGTGGTAAGTTATGTGTGTGGCCAGGTTCCCTGTCTCTTATTGATGAGGGAAGATGGAGGTCTTTGTAATCCTTTCTCTTTCCCTAGTCCTGTGGTCTTCTTAACAGTATGAATTATTTTAGGATGCCCAGGTTAAATCAGTAGGCGGTCTTGTTGGTAAGATGCAGACATGGCCTGTAAGACTTAGTAAATGCTGTAAAGGGCTGTAAAAGTTATCCTTCCTGTCAGTAGGTGGTGTTTTCAGGAGCACCATTTGAAAGGAGATAGTTGCAGTGGCTTTTTTTGGGACCTGTGACCAGCTGTAGTCTATCAGGAGAAGTACTTGGATTATCCAGGCAGTGGGTGAGGCCCTTGACTCCAGCAGGAGTGGTTTAGCACACTGTAGGATGTGGTACTGTGTACCCCACTCCATTGCCCTGTTTTTGGGCACCCTGTCATTATGGGGAGACAAAGGGAAGAAAAGTGCTTCCAAGACATAGGGGGGCCTTTTTATCCCTCTTTTCCCCTGTGCCCTAGAATGAATATGACTTGTATCCTGACCTCACAGATGAAACATGAATAATACTGGGCCTTAGGCACCCCCATAGCAGGAGACAACCTGCAATTCTTCCTTGGAAATTTGGGAAGGGAATCTGCCTTCTTCTTCCTTAGACAAGCCCAAAGCAGATCCTGGACCCTGCTTTCTCCACACCCTGAAACCAAGGCCAGCCCTTCCCATTTCCATGCTGTCCTTGCCTGATCCCCTTCTCTCATCCTCCCATGGTGGTTCCCTGTCTGCAGGGCTCAAAGGTAGGGAAGCCGTGTTTGGGAGTCCTGAGCTCTTCTGAGTATTTCAGCCAAGCAATCTCCTTGCATTTGACTGGGATGACAGGAACTCTAGCATGACCTGATAGTCTTATGATAAATTTAAGAAAAGAAACAAGTTGCACCAGAGGTGTGTTAAAGTCCTGGATATTTCTGTGTTGTAATCCTGGATATCTCATACCAATCACAAGCCCCTATTTACATCTATAGGAGTTTTTGATTTATACCAGAAGCTTAAATATTATCTAACATATATGTGGTTTGCTTGATTGACAAGAGATCAATCAGTCTGTGGCATGGAGTGGAATCTGGGGGTGTCAGAGGAGGTAGGCAGGGGTTAGTTATTCTTCATCCTTGGTGGTGAAAAGGCTGGGCAATCTTAGGTGTAGTAGCAAGAGCTCATTTTGAATTCTCTGTTATTTTCTGGCTAGAACTCTGGCTGTTCACCTTTTCCAAATATTTGCTTTATTTTCACAAAACAGGTGTAATAACAGAGACTTGAGATGGTTTAACCATAGAGTGAGTCAGTGGAGTTCATTTCTGTAACATGTTGTTGAAATGACTCTAAGACCATAAACATCAAAACAAATTTTAAGACAGGCCACCTGGAGGATTTGCCATAATGAGGGTCTGATAAGAGGCCAGGGGAATCTTGAGCTCTGCACCTATAGTCAGGGAACCAAGGGGTCCAGAGTGGCAGTTTAGAGAAGAGCCTAGAGTAAGATTTGAGATAGAGAACCTGATGTGCTGATATCCTACCCACTGACACCATCATCCCCACAAGAGGGACTGGTAGGGTTCCTTCTCTGCACAAGAGACCAGTGAGAGAGACCTGCAGGCAGGCACTTTGATACTTGAAGCCTGCTGGTCCCTCTAAGGGGACCTGAATGTAACTGAAACCCAAGGGTGGGAGAGGGCTGGCTGTTTGAAAGGAGAGGGGTGTGTGGCCTGCCAAAGTCAGTTAAGACAAAGGACTCCTGAATTCATGTGTGCTGTGTATGGCCCAGAGGTAGGCTGTGGTGAGAGGGCTGGTGGTCATCAGCTCATTTCCTGCCTGACATGACTGCCTATAGGAGTTGAGTAACCTCGACAAACCGCAGCCAGAAGTAGTGCCTGTGAAGGGAAATAAGTGCCCAGATGAAATGCTCATGCCAGCAGTGATGCCCACTGATGACACATCACAGAAAGACCCGCAGAAATGCTCACTGGAAACAGCACCAGCCAAGTCCAGAGACCATAGATCAGCTCAGAAGAGTGCAAAACAAGTGAGAGCTTCACTGTCCCCTTCAACACCAGAGAGGTGGAAATGGCAGGCAAACATTAGGGGAGGAGGACCTTGAGAAGAAATCTGCTGTACCAATTTGAACCAGTATGGATCTCACTGTTGACCTCCTCTGAAATCTGACTTTGGACCAAATAAAGTTTATATTTATATTTTGCTCTCTCAATTGGGTGATTTTTTAATTTTGAGAACTTACAAAGCAAGGCATATAACAAGTAGCAATATTAAAAATATTTTTACTACCCAGAATTTTATTATTAATTTATTTGTTATTTCAGATTGATACAAGGGTACAAGTGTTTAGGTTACATTGTTTTCAATTCTTTTTTTTTTTCTTGTAGCATAACTGTGTACATTAATGCAATCATGGGGTACAGTGTGCTGTTTTCATATACATTTTGCAATACTCTCATCAAATTGGTTAACATAACCTTCAGGTCATTTTCTTAGTTATTGAGTTAAAACTTTCATACTCTGCTTTTAGAAAGATTCACTTGTACCCTTGTAAGATAAACCATAGAAGTGACCCCACCAATCACCCTCC
>NW_003852543.1:595142-597066 GCF_000181295.1 Otolemur garnettii | reverse complement strand
ACCCATATTCTAAGGCTATAATTAAGTTATGACATTCCTATAAAAGCTATGAATTAGTTTCAAAGTAGGGCTGTGTACATTGGATACTTTTTCTTCCATTCTTGAGATACTTTGCTAAGAAGAGCATTTTCTAATTCCATCCATATAAACATGAAGGAGGTAAAGTCTCCATCTTTCTTTAGGGCTGCGTAGTATTCCACGGTGTACATGTACCACAATTTATTGATCCATTTTGTGGGTTGATGGGTGTTTGGGCTTCTTCCATGATGTAGCAGTTATGAATTGGGCTGCAATAAACATTCTGATACAAATATCTTTGTTGTAATTCGATTTTTGGGTTTCTGGATATATACCTAATAAAGGAATTGCAGGATCAAATGGCAGGTCTATTTTTAGTTCTGTCAGTGTTCTCCAGATGTCTTTCCAAAAGGAACAGATTAATTTGCATTCCCACTAGCAGTGTAGAAGTGTTTCCTTTTCTCCACATCCATGCCAACATCTCTGGTTTTGGGATTTTGTGATATGGGCTAATCTTACTGGGGTTAGGTGGTACCTCGAAGTAGTTTTGATTTGCATTTCTCTGATGATTAAGGATGGTGAGCATTTTTTCATATATCTGTAGGCTGTGAACCTGTCTTCTTTAGAGAAATTTCTATTCAAGTCCGTTGCCCACCCTGAGATGGGATCACTTGTTTTTTTCTTGCTAATATGTTTGAGTTCTCTGTGGATTCTGGTTATTAAACCTTTGTTGGAGACATAACCTGCAAAAATCTTCTCCCATTCTGAGGGCTGTCTACTCACTTTATTTACTGTGTTCTTAGTTTTTTAAGTTTGATCCGGTCCCAAAAGTGTATTTTTGACATTGCTTCAATTGCCCGAGGGGTCCTCCTCATAAAATTTTCGCCCAAGCCGATTTCCTCAAGTGTTTTCCCTACACTTTCTTCTAGTATTTTCATAGTTTCATGTCTTAAGTTTAAATCTTTAATCCAGTGAGAGTCTCTCTTAGTTAACGGTGAAAGGTGTGGGTCTAGTTTCAGTCTTCTACAGGTCGCCATGCAGTTAGCCCAGCACCATTTGTTAAATAGGGAATCTTTTCCCCACTCAATATTTTTAATCAGCTTGTCAAAGATCAGATAACAGTAGGTGGCTGGATTCATCTCTTGGCTCTCTATTCTGTTCCATACATCTACCTCTCTGTTTTTATGCCAGTACCATGCTGTTTTGATCACTATTGATTTATAGTATAGTCTGAGGTCTGGTAATGTAATTCCTTCTACTTTGTTTTTGTTCCTTCAGTAATGTCTTTGCTATTCAAGGTTTTTTCTGATTCCATATAAAATGAAGTATTATTTTTTCTAGATCTTTAAAGTATGACAGTGGAGCTTTAATTGGAATTGCATTAAAATTATATATTGCTTAGTATTGACGTTTTAACAATGTTGATTATTCTGAGCCATGAGCATGGTATGTTTTTCCATTTGTTAACATTGTCAGCTATTTCTTTTCTTAGAATTTCATAGTTCTCTTTATAGAGATCTTTCGTATCCTTTGTTAGGTAAACTCCCAAATATTTCATCTTCTTTGACACTGCTGTGAACGGGATAGAGTCCTTGACTGTTTTTTCAGCTTGGCTGCTCTTGTTGTATATGAAGGCTACTGATTTATGAGTGTTGATTTTGTAACCTGAGATGCTGCTGTATTCCTTGATTACATCTAAGAGTTTAGTAGTAGAATCCCTGGTATCTTCCAGATACACAATCATATCATCTGTGAAGAGTGAAAGTTTAATCTCTTCTAACCCTATATGGATACCCTTGATCACTTTTCCTTCCCTGATTGTGATGGCTAAAACTTCCATTATGATGTTAAAGAGCAGTGGAGACAATGGGCACCCTTGCCTGGGCACAACTTAAGCCACTCCTGA
>NW_003852543.1:580703-592858 GCF_000181295.1 Otolemur garnettii | reverse complement strand
GGGGGGGGGAGTTGATCTACTCTGGTTATTCATATTACTAGAGCTTTTCTGCTGATTCTTCCCCATGATTATTTTACCCTGTTTGGCATTTCCCCTTGAGGTTTGTCAAGGACCTGTATGGTGTTACAGCCTGAGAGACTGGGGACCTGCTTGGTGTGGTGGGGCTAAGTGGCTCTGTCTTATTTTCAGCTGGTCTCTGTCCTACCCTAGTGATTCGGTTTCTCTTGGTTCGAGTCTCAGCTGTGGAGAAATACCAGCAACTAAGTCACCCTGCCCCCTACAAACAACAATTGGGCAAGGAAAATCAAACCTTCCTTCAACCATACACCCAGGGTGCCCCTTTGAATAGTCCCTGGGTGGTCTGCCTGGTTTAAGGGGTCTAAATCATTTGTCCCAGTCAGCACCCATTTCAGGTGGAAAAGTTCAAATGTTTCCGGCAGCTAGAAAAGAGGGGTCTGCTCGCAACTAGGATATATCTTGCTCCAGTGCTCCTTGAGGGCAAAGGGACCTGCCCAGCAAATGGGTTAGTCTGGGAAGGTTAATACCTCCTTCCCCACCTTGCACACAGTCACTTGTAATCCCCCAGGTCTGTGACTCTATTCACTCTAGTAGGCAACTGCTCCCAGGGTTTATGACTGCCAAAATCACCTGGAAATCTGTGTCCAGCAGGGCCCTGAGCCTTGCGTGTTTAAATTAAGCTGTGAATGTTCTCTTAATTCTAGCCCCTCGCCTTGTGTTGTGGCTAGATTCCTCTTCAAGTCAGAGGCTGCTAATGAGGAACTCCACCCTGGGCAGCAAACAATTAGAATTTACACTCAGGTGTCAATCCCTGTCTCTGCCCGCCCACTGCCTTTGCCTCAGCATTCCCCTTAGGGCGAGGTGCTTGTTGGGAAATCTGAGTTCAGTCCAGCAGGGGCAGAATTTAGGCTTTAAAGTTGTGGCCATTCCAGCCTCACACCTTCTGTCCCACCTAAATTCTTCTGCAAGTCAGAGGCTGCTAGAGCTGGTGAAGAACTCAGCTCTGGGCAGCAAGCAAATTAGAGTTTACACTCAGGTGTCAATTCCAGCCTCTGCCCGCCCACTGCCTTTGTCTCAGCTACTCCACTGAGGGCTGGTGCTAATGGTCTCTTTACTTAAGAAAGTTACCAAGTCCGTTTGGCCTGTGGCTGTTGTCTGGAATTTCTGGTTACCCAGAGAGATGGGGCTCGCCTATCTGGAATGGCATCAGTTCGCAGTTCAGGATACCATTGTTGCTGTATGGCTTCCTCTGAGCCAACTTTCTTCTTCTCACTCCTGTGCCACAGTCAGCACAGAGGAGCACCAGCCCTTTCCCCCTCCACTTCGCTCAAGGAGATGCCCAAGAATCTGGACTCCATAGGTAACAAATCTTCGGACCTCAGGGTGTGGGGGTGGGAGGGAATCCTTGGAGTTCATTGTTGTAGGTGGGGAATATATACAGTTTTACGGTTTTATGCCTGGCAGGAATGTGCCATGGCACACCAGCAGGGGTAGGAGTTCCAGTTTTTAGGGGGTCTCTCCCATGTGATAGAGTGGAAGGATGTTTGAACTCTGCTTGCTTGTTTGCATGGAGTAAACTGTGAGCCCTTCTTGTGGGGGAGAGGACTCCTGTCCACTTGGTGGTAGATTTTGTACCTTTTGATTGTATTTTTGGGGTCACAGCTCACCTCAGGAAGGTTGAAGTACACTCTTTAATCTCTCTTGGCTCTGCTCAAAACCATCAGCCCCCTTGCTAAACTTCTGTCCTTTAAGCTTCCTTCTGGATGAGAGCTTCTGTAAAAAGCTGGCTGCAGTCTGCCATCTTGGTTCCCTCCCCATCACCTCCATATTCTAAGGGAATGTTCTAGTTGTAGTTGAGCCCTTCACCCAGGGGGCATGCTGAACACCCTCATATTGTGCTCATTAGGTGTGATCTGGCCACTCACCCTCCCACCTCCCCCCTTCCGTCTCCCTATTCTCCCCTACCACTTGCTAGACTATACTTGTGTTTTTTCTTTCATGTGGGCATGTATTTGTTTACATATTAGTTTCATATTAGTATTGAGTACTAATTGTATTGGATACTTTTTTTCCCCATTCTTGAGAAACTTTACTAAGAAGAATGTGTTTCAACTCTATCCAGGTAAACAAAAGATGTAAAATCTCCACCTTTCCTTATGGCTAAATAGTACTCCATGGTATATATATACCATAGTTTGTCAATCCACTCATTGGTTGATGGGCACGTGGGTTGCTTCACCATCTTGACAATTGTGAATTATTCTCATGCAGTTGTCCTTGTGGTAAAATGATTTTTTCCCCTTCTACTACCCAGAATTTTAAATTGTTAATGTTTCATAACATTTGCCTCATCTTTTTTTTTTTTTTTTGCTTTTTGTCAGTAAAAGAAAGAACTAAGTAAGTTATGATGCAATAACTGTCTATTCTTCTTGGTTCATCTCAGTCTATTTCCTTTTCCAGTGTTCCTAGAGGTAACCCTGTCATGAGTTAGACACGAACCCTTCCTACTTATTTTCTACTTTTATATTCATATGTGCATATTCCTGGATAGTGTATAATTTTGTTTTGTATATTTTAAGAAGTTTATAAGTGTGTTTTTAAAAGTGTATATAGACACACAGTATGTTTTTTATTAAATATATATTTTTTCATACTTATCTATATTTACATTGAGGAAATTGTATATTATAATAAGCCCCTTTATAATCTGAAATAAAAATCAGAAGTAATAATCTCTCTTTAAGAAAGGAACAAGCTATAATTAAAAGGAAACTAAGAGAAACATAACCCAAACACTAAAAGGGCTATGTTTAGTGACATGTTTTCACTTATAAGTGGGAGCTTACCGATGGGTATAAATGGTCATAAAGTTGTATGGGTATAATAGACATTAGAAATTAAGAAAAAAGGAACGTAGAAGAGGGAGTGAGGGAACAAAAATTACCAGATGGGTACAATGTACACTGTTCTGGTGATGGATATACTGAAAGCCCTGACTTCTCTACTACAGAATTCTTCCATATTACAAAAAAGCACTCATACCCCCTAAATCTACTGAAACATAATAATAATTTAGAAAAATGAATTGAAGAACTGTTTAATCCTAGTCCCAAAATGTACCTTCATCCTTGAGCTGATAAGAAAGCTTAAAGGGACAAAAAATCAAACATCATTGAGTTATCAATGAATTATATATTTGCTAGAGAATCAGGTAGAAGTGAAGCTTTGCAAGTGAGTGCCCAGGGAGCAGCACAGAGGATAGCTGACCCCTCAGATGTGTAGGGAGAGCATGAGTAGTAGCAAGGTTGAGATGCTCGGAGATGAGGCAGTCATTGACTTGGAGAACCCTGCACTGAATCCTGGTGTAATGGGCCCTTAGATGCTGGTGTATGGAGTGCCTTCTAGCTCTAAGGGGTTGCAGTTTTCTTCTCTGGCTCTTCACTCACATGATGATATCTACTACAGAGTTGGAAAGCAAGCCTTGATATTCTAGATTCCCCTGGGTGCTGCCATGAGGCATGGACATGGCCAGGGAGATGTGGGTGTTTTTGCAAGCAAAAGTTACTATAATTCTCTAGCTATTCAATGAAAGTTAATTATCATTATTAATAGTAGCAGTATTGATAATATTAAATGAAAGTTTACCATCATCATTGTTAGTATTGAGAACCCTATTCTCTGTACCCTCTTACTGGTGGGCCTGGGCCATCAGCAATGCCCAGGGTGGTATGGATCTCTGCCAGGGTGAGGGTGATGGGGTGAGGCAGGAAGCAGACAGAAGCAGCAGCTTTGGTCAGGAAGGGGATGGATATGGCAGGAGATAGGGGGAAATTGGAGGGGGTGACCCTGCTTGTGTGGAGCCTTTCTGAGTGGGCAGGCTCAGCTGTAGCAGCAGCCAAGTATTTGCCTGCAGATGGGGGATTTAGGCATTTAGCTGAGTCAGTGCCTAGAATAAGAAATTCTAAACTGGGAACTTGTCCCTCTGCCACTTTTGATAGGCAGATGACTATCCATCAGTGGCTGAGCTTAGATTTGCTTGGGAATGGGTAAAAGCCCACATGCAGTACTGATGACCAAATCTATTTAAAACAAAAGATGTAAAATATGACAATGTGATAGACTATTTTTCCATTAAAAATTATGCTACATAATTAGAAACATACACAAATATAAACAAGCACAGTATTGTCCCCTACTCATTCCATAAATGTGGTTTCTTTAGCTGGGAACCCCTGGCTTGCATTCTCTTTCCCATGGTCTGCTTCTATATCTTGCCCCTCCTGTAATTCTGGCTCAGGTGCCACCTCCTCCCTGAAGCCCTCCCTTAATCCCTCACTCAAGAGAGATTTTCCTCTTTGAGCTGTCTTTGCCCTTTGCCTGCAGTACCTTGTATTGTATTGTAGTTGTCATGTTCCGTACAGGATTAATTTCTGACTCTTTCTGTATTTTTCATAGGGTGCAGCATAGATACTTTACAGTAACCAGCACTGGGTTGGTGCTAACTGAATTGGGCTCTTTGGGTCTGCAGGAAGTTATCAGTGTGTTCCCTGGAGGGCTCCTCTGACACCCACCATATATGACTTTTTTTTTTTTTTGAGATAGAGTCTCACTATGTCACCCTCAGTAGAGTGCTGTGGCATCACAGCTCACAGCAACCTCAAACTCTTGGGGTTAAGTGATTCTCTTGCCTCAGCCACCCAAGTAGCATAATGTCTGGCCATTTTTTTTGGTTGCAGTTGTCATTGTTGTTTAGCAGACCCAGGGCAGGCTCAAACACACCAGCCTCAGTGTATGTGGCTGGTGCCCTACTCACTGAGCTACGGGCGCTGAGCCCATCTATGACTTTTGTTGGGGAATGAAACTAGGAGGAAGATCAGAGCCCAGGTGCCTTGGGGCTGCCACTACCCAGAGCAGAGGTCTGCACTTTCGACACTACCAAATCATCAATGCCATCAGCAAAAACAGAATTGGCAACTCCTCACTTGGCCAGTTGTTCATGTCTTGTCTCTGATGTCTTTCATGGGATCTTTATAGAGCTTTCATAGACCAGGAAGCTAGGGACCCAGGGAAACATCCCCAGACTCATACTGAGGCCTCTGACATGGGTGATAGAAGGACCTGGGACCTAGTCAGATCAGGTGAGCCTGCTTCTACCACTATATTAGCTGAGTATCTTGGGCAAGTTACTCGTCCTTCTGATGCTAAGTCTTCATTGGAAAAGTGGGGATATAATACAGTACTTCCTAGTGATGCTGTTGTGAGTGTTAGACTACATTCCTTATGGAAGGTGTTAAGCCTTGTCTCTGGAAT
Source organism: Otolemur garnettii (assembly GCF_000181295.1). NCBI lineage: Eukaryota > Metazoa > Chordata > Mammalia > Primates > Galagidae > Otolemur > Otolemur garnettii. The sequence continues at coordinate 587,530 of NW_003852543.1, read as the reverse complement.
GTGCTTGCTCAAAGAATGTAGTTTTCTGTCCTTTCACAAGAGCACTAAGTCTTGTATTAACTTTCTGGGCTTATTTGTCCCTAAAAGGTTGATTCTTTCAAAGCTGAAAATGCAAGGGATTGGTGGTGCCTCCCCCGACATTGTTTAGATGGCCCCAGGAGAGAGTTGAGCCACCCACCATCCTTCCTTCTCACCTCAGAACCTCTCCAAAGATCATCTACATGGGTAGTGCTACAGAAGCAAGGCTGAGGGCTGATGCCGAAGGGTCTCTTGCTGCTGGTGGGAGTCAGAGACAGAAAGTTAGCAGATGCAATCCCATTTGCCTGGGATTTATAGTTCGCTGGGCTTGGGGGTGATTTAATTAACTCCTGACTTCCAGAGTTTCTTAAGTGCAAAATACCATACAACACATTCAGGTCTCGTGACCTGGCACAAGGAGGAAGAGTTGACCTGGGTAGAAATAGTGGGAAATGGAGAAATAAAGCCAAGAAAGACAGGGAGAGACAAAGAAAGACAGAAGATGAGAGATAGGATGGTGTCAGGAGGACTGACACGTCTAATGGCTGCAGCCAGCACCTGAACCACGGAACCAGCTTTATTAACAAGATTTAATCTTAATAAGATTGAGTAAATCTTAGAACATGGGGTAGAGATCAACCTTAAAGAGGGAAAACTGTATGCTTGCTGATAACAAGGAAAGTATGCATAGGCTACGTGACCTCTGGCAGGTGGAAAGAATGTTGTTAAAGGAAGAGAAGTGGTTGGGGGTCACTCCCTGAACATTTCCCAGGCTGTGGGGGCTCTGCTGGCCATAGCCCAGTCTCCACATTCAGGCAAAAACATATTAATGCTTTTAAAGAGGTTCCACATCCAATACTTTGGGGACATTCTAGATTTAATAATGTTAAGTCAGGTTCTTTAAAGCAGGACTTCTTAGAGAACAATGCAAGGGTGAGGATGACAGAGCAAGACAGGAAGCATCCAGTATATTCTGGGAAGAATCGTAAGAGATTTTGCCACTTATTGACGTACCCAAATACCTCCTATCTGAAGGGGATCCCCTGTCTTGGTTTGGGGACCAGAGCTTTAGGGAAGTCTTTCAACATGAAAGATTTTACTTCTGCTTTTTTTTTTCTTTGAGGGAGAAATGTTTAGGAGCCATAAGCCAGATCATTGGAGAAGTAATGCTTTTAAAATCTTTCATCAGAGCACATGCATCAAAACTGTGTCTATAATATCACTGGGATCCTGAACCCCAGTGTGTTCATCTCCACCACTTTTTGTAATTGTGCTTATCCACTTAGTATCCTGGAGAAATTCCTTGAGCTCAGATGTTTTGCAAGATGGACAGAGGAAGAATGATTTCTATAGATAGTATTTAATGCAATTCTCTGTTTGGGAAATATTTTTTGATGTCAAAGAAGGATTTCTAGTGGTTTCTTATATTCTGACTCCAGCTGGGGTGCATCCTGGTATCTGTAGGATTTATGGTCAGTTTTCAAGTCTGAGCTGGCACCCAAGGAGGACATAGCCCAAGATGAGCATAATGGGAGATGTGGAGGGAAAGCAGGATCTGTGTAGATTAGAGGGTATCAGGTATGAAAACTTGCAACCCTAGAAAACCTCCCTGATCCCTCTTCTACCTGCAGGACATTGCCCTATCTTTGCTTGTAAATGTGCCTTAAAGTCACAGGGCCAGATCATTCCAATTCATAATGGAATTCTATTTTGATTGTCCCAACTAAAGCAATTTTGTGGTTTGCCTGTCAAATAATAATTTATTTTTGGCCATTTGCCATATGTACTTTATTTCCCATGTGAATTGATTCTCTAGGCATCACCTGGGGATCTTCATAACATGCAAATTCTAATTCAGTAGGTCTGGTGGGTCCTGAGATTCTACATTCCTGACAAGTTCTCAGATGATGTGATGCCATTGGATCACACTGGGTAGCAAGGCTTTGTGACACTCAACTTCTGGTGTCTTGGAGCAGAGCAGGTCCAGAATCCTGCCGCTACTTTGGGGCAGGAGGGGACTATGATCTCAATTTTCTTTGGGATTTGCATAGCACATTACAGTGTAAAAGCCCTGTTGTATGTGTGAGTTAGTAGATCCTCGCCATGGGAGAAATATTTTTATTCCCTTTCTACAGATAAAGAAACCAAAGTTGAGAAATGTTTCTAAGGTTACAGAGCTATAAATGAGCAGAAGAGTTCCTAGAGTTCTGACCTCTTGATATATCATTCCCTGCTGGAGAGAGCATTAGGCTTGAGGTTACTAGATGTTACTGTTCACCTCAGCCCTGCCATCAACTTGAAAGGTGACACAACTAGGTTATATAAACTTCTGAGGCCTGCAAAGACACAGGAGGAGTTTGGTGACATTTTAGGAAGCACTAGCATTTTGTGATTCTGTGTAAGTGGGAGAAACTTTTCAAACTTATGAGTGCATGTGAATTACCTGGGGCCCTTGTTAAAATTCAGAGTCTTATTCAGCATGTCTGGAATAAGTGCCAAGGCTGCATTTCTAACAGGCTTGTAGGTAAGGCAGATGCAGTAGATTCCAGGACTGTGTACTTATTCTGGCTATATCTTGGAATCACCAGGGGAGCTTAACAAATTATAGCTCTTTGGGTCCCATCTTCAGAGACTAACTCAAGTAACTGGGGTGGAGCCCAGGGACTAATATTTTTTGAAAGCTTGCCAGGTGATTTTCACACACCACCTGGGTTGAGAATCACTGTGCTATGGGTCAGGCTCCTAAGTGGAAACGGTAATTAATAGTTTGCAGTCTGTTGATAGGCAAGCTCCCCTCCTAGATTTTCTGATATTAGATGAGTCATGTTTATGAGTTTTACCAAGAGATGAGCTACTTTTTTGCCCTTATTGTTTTTCTTATACTGTTCTAAACTTAGACTTCTTTGGAAATCTTATTGGGAGATGAATCTAGAAAGTGACTCTTTTGGCTACAACAGAGAGTACAGTATTGGTCTGTTCATGCCAGATTCCAGTTGAGGTTAGTGGTGGGAAAGCACTGCCCTGAAATCCTCTCCTCTCCATCAGATTCCATCCCCATCTGCATCAGATACAATCCTCACTATAGAGTTTTTTTTTTTTTAATTGTTGGGGATTCATTGAGGGTACAAGAAACCAGGTTACACTGATTGCATTTGTTAGGTAAAGTCCCTCTTATAATTGTGTTTTGCCCCCAAAAGGTGTGTCACACACTGAGACATAACCCTCTCCCTCCTTACCTCTCTCTGCTCTTCCCTTCTCCCACCCCCTTCCTCCTTCCCTCTCTCTGTTCTTCCTTTCCCCCACCCCTCCCTCCTTCCCTCTGTCTCTGCTCTCCCCTTCCCTCACCCTACACCAGGTACTAGGTCATTAATTGTCCTCATACCAAAATTGAGTACATAGGATTCATGCTTCTCCATTCTTGTGATGCCTTACTAAGAATAATGTGTTCCACTTCCATCTAGGTTGATACAAAGGATGTAAAGTCTCCATCTTTTTTAATGGCTGAATAGTAGTCCATATACCACAGCTTGGTTTTGTTACCCTCCTGGGGGCGTTTGGAAGTTACATTTACACCAATAACTATTCACTTAGAACTATGACTCCCTGATGGAACCCAGGGCACCTCAGCACACTTGTGGGGTGCCCTGAGATACTTTAATATTCTGAGGGAAAGACAGTGAATTCTGTAAGGCCCATGTAAATTATTGCCAATGCAACTACTTAATAAGCAGAACTGTGAGGCATTTCTTTTGGCTGGGGTACTCTGTGAAGAAATTCCTGAGTCACTAAGGCACTGTGAATTGAGAAAGCTTGGAAACCTCTGATTTAGAAGTTGGAGGTAGTGTTCTTTGGCTTGAGTATTACTTGGATTTAGTAAATCCTTTTGATGGTATATTTAGGTGTGGGAAGAAAGCTCTTAGAGTGAGACTGGGTTGTGCTTGGAGACAGGGTTAGATTAATCTGTTTAATAAAGAATGGCAGCCTGAGAGACAAGACAAGGGGCCTGGGAATAGGGAAAAGCCAGGGGTAATGAGCAGAGAGGGAGGTCCTGGAGTTGAGACTGGAGGAGCTGTGTGACTTCTGAGAAGCTCCTGGTGCTGGTGGGTATTTATTAGGAGGGGTATCTGAAGATTAGCTGTAAACTACTTGCTGGGCTGACCTCACCCCGCATGTGTGCTTGCTTCTCGTTAGGCAGGGTGTAGTCTAGGATCAGCAGCAATATCCCTTGGCTTGTTAGAAATGAAGGCTTGTGGCTTGGTGCCTGTGGCTCAAGTGGCTAAGGTGCCAGCCACATATACCTAAGGTGATGGGTTCGAATCCAGCCCAGGCCCACCAAACAACAATGATGGCTGCAACCAAAAAAAAAAAAAATAGCCAGGCATTGTGGTGGGCACCTGTGGTCCCAGCTACTTGGGAGGTGGAGGCAGGAGACTTGCTTGAGCCCGGAATTGGAGGTTGCTGTGAGCTGTGATGCCACAGCACTCTACCAGGGGAACAGCTTGAGGCTCTGTCTCAAAAAAAAGAAATGCAGGCTTGTTAGATCCTTCATTTTAACAGGATCCTCAGGTGATGTATGCTGGCATTTGAAAAGCACTGTGCTACAGGACAGATTCTCAAGCACAGGTGACATGAAATATCTAAAGTATTTGAATAAGATACTGACATCTGGGCTCCACATCCAGAGAGACTGCTTCAATTGATTTAAGGAGCAGTCTTGGTATCAGGCTGTTGAAAAGTCCACTGGGAACTTCTAAAGCTACATTTGAGAACTCCTGGGTGGACATTACTGTTTTGTGAGAGTAGATTTGTTTTGGGGAGATCAAAGTTCTGAGCCAATTTGGAAACACAGGAAATAATTGAAATATGTGAGCCATGAGAGATAAATCAGCAGAAATAAGAAACTGGTGACTATAGGAGATATCTTTGAGGATTTAGGAAAAAGCAAACTATATATATATTTTTTGAGACAGAGTCTCACTTTGTCACCCTCAGTAGAGTGCTGTAGCATCACAGCTCACAGCAACCTCTAGCTCTTGGGCTTAGGTGATTCTTTTGTCTCAGCCTCCTGAGTATCTGGGACTACAGGCTCCCACCACAGTGCCTGGCTATTTTCTTGTTGCAGTTTGACTGGGGCCAGGTTTGAACCCTCCACCCTCAGTATATGGGGCTGATGCCTTACTCACTGAGCCACAGCAAAAAGCAAACTATGTTTTACACCATATATTATATATGGGTTGATGCCAATTCCTACATAAAAATCACGAACAGGATGACCCAATAGCCTGAAGTACTTAGAGACATCTCGTAACTGACATGCAATTAAAGACATAATTGGTCACAAGGCTGATAAAATTCACAATAGACCCTCAGATAGTATACACTTATGAGAGTACTATCCATGGTTCTCCCTAAATAAATGCTGTATTCAGACATTTGGGACCAGTTTTCATCAAGCAAAGAGAGCCCAAAGCAGTGGGTTCCAAAAATGTTTTCCTAAGACAAATTCTCTATTTACCCTCAAGATCATCTTAGACTCTGGAATAGAGGAGTGAGTGATGTCAGTGAGCTCCTACCACAATGTACCCACATTAGATGTCTACATCTGAAAAACAGAAATAGTGCACATCAACAATCTAATCAATCAATCCTTGAAACAATCATTTCAAGGAAATAGAAAAGAAGATCAATCTGATCCCAAGCTTAGCAGAAGAAAATTAAATCAGAAATTAATGAAATTGAAAACAAAAGAATCATTCAGATAATTAATGGAACAAAAAGCTGTTTCTTCAAAGAGATAAACAAAATTGATAAACCTCTGGTCAGATTAACTAGAAACAGAAAAGGAAGATCTCTAATAACTTCAACCATAAATGAAAAAGAGGAAATTGAGGAAGTAACAACAGATACCACAGAGATACAAGAGATTATCTCTGACTACTACAAAAAATTCTATGCCCAGAAATTTGACAATGTGGAGGAAATGAACCAATATCTGGAATCACACAGCCTCTCTAGGCATAACCAGAAAGAAACAGATCTCTTGAACAGTTCAATATCAAGCTCTGAAATTGAAGAAACAATAAAAAAGCTTCCAACAAAAAAGAGCCCTGGACCTGATGGCTTCAAACCTTCAAAGAAGAGCTGTACCTATACTGCAGAAACTACTCTGAAAGACTGAGATGGAAAGAACCTTCTTTAACAGGTTCTATGAAGCAAACATCACCCTGATACCAAAACCAGATAAGGATCCCACCAAAAAGGAGAACTACAGACCAATTTCACTGATGAAGATTGATGGAAAAATACTCAACAAAATCATAGCAAACAGATTACATCTACACATTAAAAAAATTATAAATCATGACCATGTATTCTTTATCCTAGGGATGCAAGCTTGGATTAACATATGTAAATCCATAAATGTAATTCATCACATAAATAGAAGCAACAACAAAGACCATATGATCCTCTCAATAGATGTAGAAAAAGCATTTGACAAAATTCAACATCCTTTTTCTCACAAAACACTAAAGAAAATAGGCACAGATGACACATTTCTTAAACTAATAAAGGCCATCTGTGATAAATGATAATGGTAAATGATAGCCAATATTATACTGAATGGAGTAAAAATGAAGGCTTTCCCACTTTTCCACAGTGATTAAAAAAGCATGGTATTGGCATAGAAATAGAGACATAGATATATGGATTCAAATGGAAAACCAAAAGATAAAACCATCTGATCTTTGATAAACCAAACAAAAGCACATACTGGGGAAAAGAGTTCCTATTAAATAAATGATTCTGGA
>NW_003852543.1:574523-580632 GCF_000181295.1 Otolemur garnettii | reverse complement strand
ATGATAAAAATCCTAGAAGAAAGTATGGGAAATACTCTTGATAATATTGGTCTAGGGAAAGATTTTATGAATATGACTTAATTGGCAATAGCAACAACAACAAAAATAAGTAAATGAGAATTAAACTAAAAAGCTTCTGTCCTGCTAAGGACACACAATTAAAGCAAATAGATAACCTTTAGAATGGGAAAAGATATTTGCATGGTCTGAGTCTGACAAAGGGTTAGTAACTAGAATCCTCAAAAAACTCAAACTAATCAATAAGAGAAGAACAAATAATATCATTACTATGTGGGCAAAAGTCTTGAACAGAAACTTCTCAGATGAAGACAGGCACATGGCCTACAAACACATGAAAAAATGCTCATCATCTTTAATTATTAGAGAAATGCAAATCAATACCACTTTGAGATATTATCTAACTCCAATAAGATTATCCCATATAACAAAATCCTAAAACTACAGATATTGACATGGATGTGGAGAGAAGGGAACACTTTTACACTGTTGGTGGGAATGCAAGCTAATACAGTTTTTTGGAAAGAAGTTTGGAGAATACTCAAGGAACTAAAAGTAGACCTACCATTTGATTCTGCAATTCCTCTACTAGGTATGTACCCAGATGAACGAAAATCATTTTACAACAAAGACATTTTCACCAGAATGTTTATTGCAGCCCAATTCATAATTGCCAAGACATGGAAAAAGCCCAAGTGCCCATCAATCCATGAATGAATTAACAAATTGTGGTGTATATTCACCATGGAACACTATACAGCCATAAAAAGATGGAAACTTCACATCTCTGGATGGACCTAGAACTTTCTTCTTAATAAGGTATCTCAAGAATGGAAATAAAAGTATCTGATGTAGTCAATACTACTATGAAATCAATATATAATCACCTACATATTCATATAAATGGTAAAACAGAACTATAGTCCAGAAAGAAGGAGGAGGGAGAGGGAGGGAGAGGGGAGGGCATTTGGGGGAGACCTCACCTAATGTTCATAATGCAATGGTACATTACAAAACTATTAAGAAAACAGTATAATTGTGCTATCACAACAAATTAGTAAGCGAGGTGGTGGATATGTTAATCAGTTTGATGTAAGCATTTCACATTGTATATTAAATCAGTACACTGTACCCCATAAATGCATGAATGTACACAGTTATGATTTAATAAAGAAAAAAATGTAAAAATAAGTATCCAATGTACTCAGCACTATTATGAAATCAATATATAATCACTTACGCATTCATATGAATGACAAAATACAAATATAGACCAGAAAGAAGGAGGGCAGTGAAAGAAGAGGGGGAGGGGGAGGAAAAGTGGGGGGAAGGGTATTTGGTGGTATCTCACTAATGTGCACAATACAAGGGTACATTTCAAAACAACTATGTATATTATAAATGTCTAATCACAAAAAATAAGTAAGTGAGGTGATGGTTATGTTAATCAATTTGATTTAAGCATTCCACATAGTATACCAAATCATCACTTTGTACCCCATAAATGTATAGTTATAATTTAATAAAAATTAACTTAAAAAAAGAATATTAGTTGCCATAACAAAGAATGAAATCCTTTTACATTTATAGCAACATGAATGGATTTGAAGGTCATTATTTTATGTGAAATAAGCCAGGCATAGAAAGACAAATATGTCATTTTCTCACTCATGTGGGAATCTAAAAGGTTGACCTCATAGAATTAAAGAGTAGAATAATAAATACCACAGGCTGGGAAGAGTGTTGGGGTTAGGGAGAATGAAGAGAGGTTAGTTAACATACAATTAGAAGGAATAAGTTCTAATGTTTGGCACCAGAGTAGGAAGTTTTTAGTTAACAGCAATGTATTATGTATTTCAAAATAGCTACAAGAGAGGACTTGAAATGTTCCCAATAGATAGAAATGATAAAGACTTGAGATGATGGATATTCCAAATACCAAGACTAATTACACATTCTACACATGTATCAAAATATCACACATATTCCATAAAAATGTACAAATAATATGTATCCATAATTTTTTAAAAAGTACATTGTTTACTTGTGGTTTTAGTTTGAATTTGCCTAATGACTAATGATGTTGAATACCTTTTCATGTGCTTATTTAGCATCCATTTAACTTTTTTGGTGAAGTATCTGTTCAAATCTTTTACCTATGTTTTAAATTAGGTTGTTTTCTCATTATTATTTTTTTTTAAAAGCTTCCTTTCTTTTTATTTATTTATTTATTTATTTATTTTTGCAAGGGCTGGGGCTAGGTTTGAACCTGCCACCTCCAGCATATGGGGCTAGCGCCCTACTCCTTTGAGCCACAGGCACCACCCTGTTTTCTCATTATTAAGCTGTAAGTGTTCTTTATATATTTAGATATGCATCCTTTGTTAGACATCTTATCTTGAAAATATTTTTTCCCTGTATGTGGCTTGCCTTTCCATTTTTGTAACAGTATCATGTGAAAAGCTGCTTTAAATTTTGATGTTATAATTTGTTGACTATTTTTGGATCTGGTGCTTTGTGTGTCCATTTAATCTCTAGGAAACTCAAGGTCACTAAGATCTTCTCCTATATTTTTATCTGATATTTTGTGGTTATAACTCTTAAATTTAAGTCTTTGATCCATTCTGACTTCATTTTTGTATATGATGGGAGATAAAGGTCAAAGCTCATTTTTTGCACATGACTATCTAAACCTTTCAGCACATTCATTTCCAAATTAAGCCAATTCCACATTGTCCTACTAAATACTGCTTTAAAATAAGTCTTGATACCAGGTAGTGTAAGTATTCTAATGTTCTTCTTTTTCAAAATTGGCATATTTATAGGTCCTTTGCATTTTCATATAAGTCTTAGAATGAATTTATAAATTTCTTTCTTTCTTTTTTAATTTCTTTCTTTTTTTTTTTTTTGCCATTAAAGAAATATTTTATTTTGTCCGTATCACAAGGATGCTATTACTGTTAGTTTAGTAATACAAAACTACTATTTAATTGAAAAGTCTTGGGCTAATCTCTGGAGAATTTTCATAGGCAAATTCTTCTGTGTGGGCTGGATCAGTAAACACTCCAATAAAATCAATTTCCAGGAAGAATGGACCATCCACTTTGTCAGCCAAGGTAAATCCTATAAAAGAGATCTTGTCAAGCAGAAGCTGAGACTGAACATCCCGGACTCTCCCTTGATTCGAGAAGAAAAATTTGGAAAAAGGAATCTTGACCTCCTGCCAGTAGGGCCCACCACGGGTGAACATGAAGTAACTGTACATCTGATTCTTCCTCTGGATAAAATCTGAGTCCTCCTTGATATTCACCATCCACGGTCGACCATCCCCACGGACCCGGAGATACAGAGTGTTAAACTGGGACCAATCATAAGACTTCCTCCTCTCAAAAGCGCCCCTTGGTACCCTGGATATCATTGCACAGTATCCACTTTGGCGACTATCTCCATCATAAGGTCCCTCAGAACTCAGAGTTCCATAGAGCAGTGCACTTTGGTTATTCTTGCCCATTTTTAAGAATACTTCACTTCTGCCTCCAATTGTCTTATCAGAAGTCACTATCCACTTATCTAAATCTTCTTTCCCACTAAACTGCCAGACGACCTTGGCTTGTTCCAACAAGACCTCATGCAGAGGACGGCCTTCTGGCCCTATCCAATGATTCACAAGTTCATCCTTCAAACGCCAAAAATGGTCCTTTATTTCATCTCTAATTGCTTTATCAAAACTAACTTCTGGCTTCTCCTCAGGAGAAATTGTATCCAAGGCAACTTCTTGCTGGTGATGTTCCTGCAACCCTCCTTGAGTCTTCCTCTGTGAGAAGGCTTTGCCAGTAGCCGCCACTGGTTTCTGGGGTCTATTGGAGGAATAGTCTGCAAAGTGAATACCCGCCAAAGGATGCAAGCCAATACTTGGCTTTGGGCATTTTCTGAGAATATAAGTGCTAGCCAGCATTTTGTGAACAAAAGCCATGGTTTAAAAGAAAAAAAAAAGTCAAAATGTAAATTTCTCCCTGAATCACCAGGGAAAAAACCTTCAGCCAATAGCCCAATTCTACCTTCCCGCAGTCCGTGACTTCTGCTTGGGTCCCTCGAATTTATAAATTTCTTAAAAAATGCTTGGTGGCAAATCACTTGTCAGACCAAGGACTCATATCTAATATATACACAGAAGTAAGATCGGGTGAAGGAACTCCAGTCACCTCTTACTGGATTGTCCTTCACAGAAACAGCATCGGGAGGGCGCAGCGAGCAGTGAGAAACTCCAGGAGTCAAGGTCAGGTGCAGTGAAAGCCTGCGCAGACTGTGTTCCCTGAGGCCTGCCTTTCAGAAGAGGGCTGGAGACAGTGAGGGTGTGACCCCTGCTCTCTGAACTTGGAAGCTCCCAGGAGCAGTGTTGGGAGGGCTTGAAGGGGTGAGCAAACATAAATGGTGCAACATAAATGGTGCTCTGCTGGAGGATTTGGGCTCATGCACTATTGGACCAGTGGCAGCGATGGTGCCACCATTGTGGGTGGTTAACTGGAGAGAAGCCGCCCACAGGGTCCCAGCATGTGGGCTCCAACAGCCACCCTCAGGGCTAGCTGGACTGATCCACACCTCCTCATCCACCCTTTGTGACCTCCGGGTACTGTTTGGATGGTCGAGGCATGTCTCCTATAAAGTCTGGCATAGGTTTCAGGCCCCCAACTCTACAGGGAGTGAACGGGAGTGAACAAAGTGAACCCTAGAGAAGAAACCACATACGGATTAAAATAAAATAAAGCAGGAAAATTAAACCATTCCCAGGGTAACTAGCTGGTAACTTCCTGCTCTCACACACAGAGAAGCTGCAGCTTGTGTGCTCGCTTTTTGTCTCCTAACCACAGAGCACCATCTGGTGCCAAGGCAATAGATTGCATTATAGATATATTTTTTTCTTTCTTTTTGGAGCGCCACCTGGTGCACAGGAAATATGTTGCAATATATATATAGTTAAAAGTTATTTTAGTTAAGTTTATTTTTATAATATCAAGGCTTCTATCTTTGTTAATGTTTTATTGCATTTTTCTTTTCTTTTTCTCATTTATCTCTTCTTTTCTTTCTGTTTATAGATATTTTTCTACTTTTCTTAGCTTTCCCTCATAAATCTTTCTGATAGCAACTAAGATATCCTTTTTTAAATGTCTGTTTTGTTCTATTTTGTTCAGTTTTTATTGCTATTTGATGTCTTGAGGCCTGGGCTGGGATGCTATGGAATTGGCTTTGTTCATGGAGGTTTCAAATCCCTGGGCTACTGTATCCCTTTAACTCTGGTCTTCTGAAGACTGTATTGGCAGGCCAACCATGCAACACACAGCTGTTTTCTTCTATATTTGGTGGAGGCAGGGTCTTGCTCTTGCTCAGGATGGTAAGAAGCTCCTGACCTCAGGGGGCTCTCCTGGCCCAGCCCCCCAGAGGTCTGAGGAATATGAGTGTGGGTTACCACACTGTGCCCAGTGTCATGATTATTCCTGTTTTTCTTTTTTTTTAGTCTTTATCCTATTCTTTCATTCATTTTTTTTAATTTTTTTATTATTTTCTTCTTTTTTCCTTTTTCTTTCTTTTCTCCCTTCTCACCCTTTTCTCTCTCTTTTGTCCCTGTACCAAAAGGCCATTTCAATACCCAAGCACAGACATAAGGAAAATTAAGGAGAAGGAAGAGAGAGAAGAAAAAAGGAAGTAAACAAGAAGAAAACATACATGAGGAGGAACCAACAAAAAAAATTAATCAAAAAATGAATGCCTGCATGAAAAACCAGAGCAGATCAAATCCTCCCCTCCCACCCGAGAGCATCACTAGGAAGCTACCACAGAGAATTCCACCTATAAAGAAATTATGGAAATGACAGAAAAGGAATTTAAAGTATGGATGGCAAAAACAATGAAGGGAATTGAAGGGAAAGTGGATACAACCAAAAGGAAATCTAAAAATTAACCCTAGAAATGAATGAAAGATATGATAAAACTAGAAAAGATATATTAGGCTTAGTACCCATAGCATAGTGGTTACAGTGCCAGCCTCATACACCAAGGCTGGTGGGTTTGAGCCCAGCCTGGGCCAGCTAAACAA
>NW_003852543.1:555759-574339 GCF_000181295.1 Otolemur garnettii | reverse complement strand
AAAAGAAAAGAAAAGAAAAAGAAAAAAATGGATATATCGGAGCTTAAAGAATTGAAGGAGTCATTCAGAGAATTTAGAGATGCAGTGGACAGTATCAATAACAGATTAAACCATGGAGAAGAAAGAATCTCAGAGCTAAAGGATAAGGCTCTTGAGCTAACTGAGAGGCAGAAGAGAATGAAAACTTATGCAACTTCATGAAGCATAAAACATATGAATTATAGGTATCCCTAAAGGACAAGAAGAGAGACCCAAAAGAATGGAAGCCCTACTAGGGGATATCATGACTGAAAATTTCCCAAGCATCACCAAAGATTCTGACACACTCCTTTTAGATGGATATCAAAGCCCTCTTTGTCTCAATACAAACAGAACATCTCCAAGACACATTGTAATGAACCCAGACAAAGTCAAAATGAAAGAAACTTTTACAAAAAGACAGCTGTAAATCTAACCTACAGGGGGCAGAGCCATAGGATGAAAATGGACTTTTCAGGTGAAACCTTTCACGCTAGAAGAGGTGGTTGCCTACCTTTAATGTTCTTAAAACAATTTTCAGCCCAGGATTTTGTATCCTGCTAAAATGAGTTTCATATTTGATGGAGAAATCAAATCATTTAGTGACATGCAAACATTGAGGAAATTTGCCACAAGATGAGCTTCACAGAAAATTCTCATATCTGATCTTCACACTGATCATCAGAGTGAACCACTAGCAAAATGGACACCCAGAAACTAAAGGACAAAACCTAGTTTTTGCAGTGGCTCAAGGGATAAAATAAGCAATGTTTCTTCACAAAACAGAATGAACAGAACTCCACCATACTTACCAGTTTGTGAATGGCTTGCAGTCCCCACTGAAGAGGCACAGGCTGGCTGACTGGATAAAAAAAAGCAAAAGCCAACTATTTGATGTCTTCAGGAAGCACATCTAACAGTGAAGGACAAAATAAGATTCAGGGTGAAGGGTTGGAAAACAATATTTCAGGCAAACGGAAATCAGAAGAAAGGAGGGGTCACAATCTTATTTTCAGAAACATGTGGTTTTAAAGCAACAAAAGTAAAGAAAGAAAGATGGTCACTATATAGTTGTTACAGGAACAATATGACAAGAGGACATTTCAATTCTAAGTACATATTCATCCAAATTAAATGCTCCCAAATTTATAAAAAAATCCTGACTGGTCTGTGCAACATAATATCCTATAACACCATAATACTGGAGACTTCAACACCCCACCAATGGAAGTGAGTAGATCCTATAAACAGAAACTAAACCAAGAAACAAGGGACTTAAATGTGACTCTAGAACAATTGGGCTTAATAGATATATACTGACAATACCACCCCAAAGCTAAGAACTTTACATTCTTCTCATCAGCTCACAGATCATATTCCAAAATAGATCATATCCTGTGACAAAAATCAAACCTCAACAAAATTAAAATAATTGAAATTATACCTTGTACCTACTCATACCACAAGGGAATGAAAGTAGAACAACTCCAGCAAAAACCTTCATCCCCACACAAAGACACGGAAACTGAATGACCTTATGCTGAATTACAGTTGGGGTAAGGAGGAGGTAAAGAAGGAAGGCATTAGATTTTTCAAACGTAACAACAATGAAGCCACAAGCTAACAAAACCTGTGGCATACTGCAAAAGCAGTCCTAAAGGGGAAATTTATTACATTAGAAGCCCACATCCAAAAAACAGTAAGAAGACACATAAACAACCTAATGAAGCAACTTAACGAAACAATAAAAAAGAAAGAGGAACCTAGTACCAGACCTAGCAGAACAAAAGAAATAACCAAAATTAAATAATAAATAAATTGGGCAGTGCCTGTGGGTCAGTGAGTAGGGTGCCAGCCCCATATACAGAGGTTGGTGGGTTTGAACCCAGCCCGGCCAAACTGCAACAACAACAACAACAACGAAATAGCTAGGCATTGTGGCAGATGCCTGTAGTCCCAGCTACTTGGGAGGCTGAGGCAAGACAATCTCCTAAGCCCAAGAGCTGGAGGTTGCTGTGAGCTGTGATGTTACAGCACTCTACCGAGAGTGTTAAAGTGAGACTCTGTCTCTTAAAAAAAAAAAAAGAAATAAAAATAAACAAATGAAATTGAAGACAAAGGAATCCATCAGAAAATTAATGAAACCAAAAGTTGGTTCTTTGAAAAGATAAATAAAGTTAATAAATTTTTCATCAGACTCACTAGAAACAGAAAAGTAAGATCTCTAATAAACTCAATCAGAAGTGAAAAAGAAGAAATAACAAAAGATACCACATATATACAACACATGATCTCTGATTGCTACAGAAAACTCTTTGCCCAGAATTTGACAATGTGAAGGAAATGGACCAATACCTGAAATCACATAGCCTCCCTAGACTTAACTAGGAAGAAGTAGCACTCTTGAAAATACAAATATCTGGCTCTTAAGTTGATGAAACAATTAAAAAAGCCCCCCCCCCCCATCCCCTGCAAAAGGCCCTGGACCAGATGGCATCACACCAGAATTCTTTCAGACATTCAAAGAAGAACTTGTACCCATACTGCAGGAATTATTCCAAAATATTATTAAGAGGGGAACCCTCCCCAACAGTTTCTATGAAGCAAACATCACACTGATACCAAAAGCCGGAAAGGACACCCCAAAAAGGAAAACTACAGGCCTATCTAATGAACACTGATGCAAAAACCCTCAATAAAAATCCTGGCAAATAGAATACAGCTACATATTAAAATATTATACATCATGATCAAATGGATTTTATCCCAGGGATGCAAAGCTCGTTTAACATACAAAAAATCCATAAATATAATTTACCACATAAGTAGAAGCATCAACAAAGACAATATGATCCTCTCAATAGATGCAGAAAAAGCATTCAACAAAATTTAGCATCTTTTTCTGATAAGAACACTTAAGAAATTAGGCATAAGGCCAGGTGCCGTGGGTCATGCCTGTAATCCCAGCACTCCAGGAAGCTGAGGTGGGTGGATTGCTTGAGCTCAGGGGTTTGACACCAGCCTGAGCATGAGTGAGACCCTGTATCTGAAAAATAGCCAGGAATTGTGGCAGTTGCCTGTAGTATCAGCTACTCAGGAGTCTGAGGCAAGAGAATTATTTGAGCCCAAGAGTTTAAGGTTGCTGTGAGCTATGATGCTATAGTACTCAACACCAAGGCAACTGAGTGAGACTCTCTCTCTAAGAAAAAAAAAAAGAGAGAGAGAAAGAGAGAGAGAGAAAGAAAAGAAAGAAATTAGGCAGAGATGGGACATTTCTTAAACTGATAGAAGCCATCTACGAGAAACCCACAGATAATATCATACTGAATGGAGTAAAACTGAAAAATTTTCCACTTAGAACTGGAATCAGACAAGAATATCCACTGTCACCACTATGATTCAACACAGTGTTGGAAGTTCTAGTCAATGCAATCAGGCAAGAGAAGGATATCAAGGGCATCCAAATGAGGGCAGGGGAGGTCAAACTGTCACTCTTCATGGAAGATATGATCTTATTCTTAGAAAACCTCAAAGACTCAACCACAAGACTTCTGGAAGTGATCAAGAAGTACAGTAATGTTGCAGGGTATAGAATCAATGTCCACAGTAGCCTTTGTATATGCCAATAGCAATCAAGCTGAGTAGCAAATCAAGCACACAATATTCTTAATAGTAGTTTCATAGAAAATGATATGCCTAGGAATATACCTAACAAAGGCAGCGATGGATCTCTATAAAAAGAACTATGAAACTCTGAGCAAGGAAATAGCCGAAGACATTAACAAATGGAAAAACATATCATGCTCTTAACTGGGAAGAATCAGCATTGTTAAAAATGTCTATACTACCCAAGGTAATCTACAGATTTAATGCAATCACCATTAAAATACCAATATCATACTTTGAAGAACTTAAAAAAATAGTTCTTCATTTTGTATGGAGCCAATAAAACCCCCATATAGCCAAGGCCATTCTTAGTAATAAAAACAAATCCAGAAGCATCACTCTACCGGGCTTCACATTATACTACAAGTTCACAGTGATCAAACAGTATTGTACAGTATTGTATTGGCACTAAAATAGAGACATATATCTATGAAACAGAATAGAAAACCTAGAGATGAAACCATTCTCTATCACCATCGAATCCTCAATAAACCAGACAAAAGCATAGGGAGAAGAGAATTCTTGTTAAATAAATGGTGCTGGCAGAATTGGATAACCACAAGTTATCCCTTACCTCCCACCACTTACAAAAATTAACTTAAGATGGATAAAAGATTTAAATCTAAGGCATGAAATGATAAAAATCTCAGAAGGAAGTGTGGGAAAAAGTCTTGATGATATTGGACTGGGGAAGGGTTTTATGAAGACTGCATTGGCATGGGCAATAACAACAAAAATAAATAAATGAGATTTAGTTAAATTAAAAAGCTTCTGCCCTGCTAAGGACTCAACAATTAAAGGAAATAGACATCCTTCAGAACGGGAAGATATTTGCATAGTATCATAGAGTCTGACAAAGTGTTGATAATTAGAATCTACAAAGAATTCAAATTAATCAACAAAAAAGACCCAATAATCCCATATATCATTGGGCAAGAGACATGAACTGAACTTTCTCTGAAGAAGACAGACAAACATATGGCTAACAAACATATGGAAAAATGCTCGTCATCCCTAATCATCAGAGAACCAAATTGAAACTACTCTGAGATATCACCTAACCCCAGTGAGAATAGCCCACATCATAAAGTCCTAGTGCTGCAGATACTGGTACAGATGTGAAGAGAAAGAAACACTTTTACACTGTTGGTGGGATTGCAAACTAATACAGTCTCTTTAGATAGAAGTATAGAGAGTCCTCAAAGAACTCAAATTAGACCTTCCCATTGATTCTGCAATCCCATTACTAGGTATCTACCCAGAAGAAAAGAAATCATTTTAATCATAAGGAAATTTAATCACTAAGATGTGGAATGACCCCAAGTACCCATCAACCCATGAAACTGTGGTATATGTATACCATGGAATACTATTCAGCCATAAAAATGATGGAGACTTTACATCTTTTGGATTAACTTGATTACAGTTGGAGAACATTCTCTTTAGTAAAGCATCACAAGAATGGAAAAGCAAGTATCCAATGTATTCAATGCTAATATAAAGCCAGTAGATGAACTAATGCAAGCCCACACAAGAGAAAAACTCAATTCAATTCAATTTTGGGGAAGGGGGCAGAGGGAAAAGGAGGAGGAAGGGAAAAGGGCACAATGTAAAGGTGTAATGGCACACATCTTAGGTAAGGGACATAACTATAATAGGGACCTTACCTAACAAATGCAAACATTATAACCTAACTGGTTGTACCCTCATAATAATCTGAAATAAAAAGATGAAAAAATTTTTTTTTCTCATAAAAATTTGTTTACAATTAACATATGACCCAGAAATTGCATTCCTGGGCATTTATGCCAGAGGAAAGAAAAACTTATCTCCATATAAATATATGTGCATCAATGTTCAGGTTGTTTTCATTTAACTTTTCCATGAAGCCTTTTTAGCACTTCTGAATAGTATATGTGGCTGTTTGTCTAGTTAGTACAAATTCATAATGAACTATCTCTCTGATATCAGAAAAGATTAGCAACATTGTTTTGACTCTTAATTTGGACTGATGGAACTTTTTTGGTCATGGAGAATTGGCTGACTTCCATTGTGCATTTTGATACTTTGTTTCGGGGTCATATGGTATGCCCATATTTCATCACCGGTGATGACATGGCCCATAGAATTGTCTTGCCTCTCTGAAAGGTCCTGCCAAACTTTGACTCCTCTTTGATATGCTCATTAGTGAGCTCCTTTGGGACCATTTTTGTACCCATCTTTCTCACGTCAAGATTTTCAGTTCAGATCTTTCTGATTGCTTTTCTATTGATGTTTACTCCGTCTACGATGCTTCTTATGGGCAGCCAATCATTTTGATACACAATTTGATGAATTTTTGCAATGTTTTCATCAATTCTGCTCGTTACTGGCCACCCTGACCTCTCTTCATCAGTGGCCCTTTCTCTTCCCTCAGAAAACCATTTAATCCATTTGTAAACTGCTGTTTTCTTCATGGCATTATCCCCATGCCCTTGGACTAACATGTCCCTAATTTCTCTTCCATTTTTGCCAAGTTTAACAAGAAATTTAATGTTTCTTTGTTGCTCTAATTTAAGCTCTGACATTCTTGCAATGGCACACAAAAACAGGCAACAATCAGCACCCCTTATGAAGACACTGCCATATGTGACCATGAACACAGCTATGAGATACTGATGTACCAAGGTTGTGATACCTTATTGAACTGTTTGTATAGTGTTGCCAATATAAGTGTATGTTGCCAAGTTTGCAAACTTAATCATCAGACCTCCTATGACAGGAAGCATTTGATCCTGTGCTAGGCTCACAGGAAGTACCCAACATATGTTAGCTTTTATTAATAATTCATTACTTTTACATGACCACTCTGGATATTTTTTTGAAAAGCTTCTTAATATTTTGGCTGGATACCTAAAAGGCCATTTCTGGGCCCAAAGCTTGACTATTTGTATTTTTCTAGCTTCTGGGTGTTCTTGGGCTTTTTTGTCTACAGGTAGATGGCAGGTAGGTCACCTTATCTGAAACTGGAAAATCAGTCTGTAAGATGGAGTCTGAGAAGATAAGCTGAAGTAGTATAGCTGACTTAGTTTGTTTAGTTTGTATATATTTTTTACATTTTCTGTGATTATCTAGCTAAGGTTTCACCGTGATTGGGAGGATGTTTGTCTCAGGAGACTCTGAGGAGATAGTCATACACAGATCGTAGATGTCGTGTATCAGTAAAGGTTACTTTGATAATATGATGTTTTCTTTGATGATTCTCTTAGATATTTTGTTAAAGTGAAAATTACCTTTCTGTTGTTTAAACATTTTGCATTGTTAGAGTGAAGACTACTTTGATGTTACTTCCTATCAGATAAAGTTAAAATTTTCTAGGTTTGTTTCCTTGTATTTCATTATAAAAGTTAACAGAATTGTAACTGAGGCAGAGCAGAATTGAGAGGCTATTCTCGTTCTCCAGAATTGCTGGCCTTCTGAAAATCAAGATTGTTTGGACCTAAAGCCCATCTCTGCATATTGACTGGATGATGACAGGTGGTCAGACCCTGTTTGTCCACACACATATTGCTATATTTCAGTGTGTTGTTCCCAGTCCAGCAGAGCCTTGCATTGGTGATGGTTCCACTGATTGTGCTGCCAGACAGGGGTAAAGGCAGCAGGTGACCTGTCCAAGGACAGGGGCCAGAAAATGCAGAGTGAAAGTCAGGGCCTTAAACAGTGCATGTATCAACCCTGTCTTTGGAAGATAATCCCTGGTCAGTCCGCCCCCTGGAGGAGGGGGGAAGGGGTGATGCCCATGCCTGTCTGCCCAATCCTACCCAGCAAAAGTCTGACTCAGCTATGGGAACCAGAATCCTGGAATCTGTATCTTTAGAGCACCTAGATAATTCTCAGAGCCAGGTTTGCCTCCTCTCTAATAATTCTTACACCTGGTAGAGCCCTGAATCTCCACTGCTCATCTCAGAATCTCCAGGGGAACTTAAAAAAATAGCCACTCTCAAGGATTTAGATGAGCATGTGCTACAGGAGATTGGGAGGAGCAGCTTGGGTTAACTTCATTTATAGAGTTCTCAACTTTAACTTGCATCAGGATTACCTGGAGGACCTGCTAAAATGGGTTGCAGGGCCCCACTTCCAGAGCTTCCAATTCACAGATAGGTCTGAGAAACTTGAGCATTTGTGATTTAACAGTGAAATTATATTTTACTGGCTATGCCCTGAGAGGTGAGAGAATCCCTGCTGTGATGTGTCCCAGGTGGAGGGGAATAGAGAGGGGAGGGCAGAACAGGGAGATTTTCCTGCAGTGGCAGCAATTAAGTTTAGTGGTCCTCCCCAGTCTTTAAGCCCACTGGCCAGGGGTATTGTTTTCCTGAGACCCACAACATTGCCTGCCATTGCTTTCTGCCTTTGAAAACCTGGGCAACATTTGTTATTTGTCTTCATCCCCATTTGCATCAGTCTCCCAAGCTGCTTCTTGCACTATACTTTTGACAGGGCTTTTTGCACCTTCTGTTCCAGTTCCATCACAGTCCTCCCCACTCTGGGGGCTCTTCCAGGGAGCCTCTGCAGTGCTCAGTCCACCCTCAGAGTGTTCCCGCACCTCTTCTCCCACCCTTCCCTTTGCCCTTTCCCCTCTTACTGAAACCTGGCTCCACCCCCAGGATACTGCTTTTCCCGCAGCCCTCTCCTGGGATAGCTCTCTGCTGTTTTCCTCCCTCAATCCTCATGCCACAGGGCATAGGGGGTGGAGTAAAGTCCCCCTCTCCTCCTCCAGATCATTCTCCCCTGCTGCTCGGTCAGCTGCTCTAGCTCCAGCTCCTACCATCCTGTAAGCTCCCTCTTGTGGTACTTCCCCATCTTCCCATCCCTTCCCTTCATCTCTTAGAAGTTTACAGTCACTTGCTCCAACAGAACCCTACACAAGTGCTTGATAATTCAAATTACACACAGACATTTCGTCTAATAGGGTGGCTGCTCGGGTCTTTGATATCCTTTTCTCCAGTGGCCTTGGACAGCACCCCCAGGTCACCCATTTGCTGCCAGATCATTACCAGTAACTCCAGCCCCTCTTTGATTTTAGTGTCTAATATCCTACACTGTGACCTCACATTCCAGTTTCTCATTCTTATCCCCTGAGTCAAAAAGTCCGTTGACTTGTGAAATACACTAACTCTTCTACTTTTGGCCATTCCTCACCCCACTTGGGTTCTTAGCTCCTTTCTTACCCAGCTGGAATTTCAAGGCTGTCCTGCAGTCCCTCCCTTGCAGCCCCTTTCAATTTCTCAGACTCTTTTACTCCACTGTCTTCCTGTGGCAAAGCCATAGCCCTGGCTGAGCTCAGCCCCCTGCCTGCTCTGTGCATCACCTACAGGGCTGAGGGAGGTCAGAAAAGTCCAGGCACACACAGGGCATGTCATGTCACTATCCTTCTGTGTCCTCCAGTCTCCAGTGCACCTTGATGTTACCTGGTAACACATTGTGTGTTTTCCTTAGTTTCTTCAGTCTTCTGAGTTCCCACCAGAGGATGGGTATTTCCCATTTCTCCTTCTGTCCTCAAACCTCCAACACCTCCACCTCACTTTCGATTGGTGACCCTATTCTTATTTTGCTTAGAACACAAAGGTAACCAAAAGATGAACCCCACACACTGCCAAAGCCCTGCCCACCTGCCAGCATGGCCTCCACACCCTTGGCCTATCCTGCTGTCACTCAGAAGAGCGGACTGTGTCCCCATCCAAGTCCATACCTCCAGGCAGGCCCACAGCCCATCCCCTTCCATCTGCTCAGGATGCAACTCCAGCAAGTGTCCTTATGCTTCTGTCATTGTAGTCCCTTCTCTAGTATGGTGCAACTTCAGGACACCAACCTGCTTGGTGGCTGGGAGGCTTGGTGGCTCCCTACTCCAGGAGGGAAATCTGAGACATCATATTAAACTCAAAATCCCTCCTTTCACTTAGTAACTAAGATACAGTAACTGCGTTAAGCTCATTGAGCCTTACTTTGTTTTTCTCTAGAGTGATTTCTCTCTTAAGAGGGTCTTCAGTTTCTTCTGGATTTGGCTTCTAGGTGACTCCACAGACAACCAGAGTAGGTATACCCAGAAATACCTGACTTTCAGGTTTGACTTAGCCAGCTCTATCCCATTTTGTATCTAGTTTAGTTACCCAAACCCATAAGGTATCAGGTGGTTCCTGCTAAACCCTAGCACACTCCATCCCTTTCTTAGGGATGGGTTGTGGTTCTCTTCTCTTTGATAATGAGCTTGGTCATGGGCAGAAGTGACCAGAAACCAGTGCTGAGCTAAGGCCTTTAGCAAGAATGGCAAGTCTATACCAGCCCTTTTGGCCATGAGAAGAGAATGCCCTGGATTAGGCATTCTCTAATTAGGCATGCTTGCATTCTGAATTCCCAGAATGCAAGCATGTGGAGAATAATAAACTTGACTCAGAGCATGGAGGACAGCTAAGCCCAGATGAGATCAGCTGAACTGTAGTTGACCCACAGAACTGAGTGTGAAATAAACATGTGTATGTCCCTAAGATCTTAATTTCTTTTTCTTTTTTCTTTCTTTTTTTTTTTGTAGTTTTTGGCCGGGGCTGGGGTTTGAACCCACCACCTCTGGCATATGGGGCCAGTGCCCTCCTCCTTTAAACCACAGGTGCTGCCTTGTTTTTTTTTTTTTTTTTTAATGTAGTATTGTTGTAGAAGAAACTTTAGTAAAACTGGTGGCTTAATATAGTGGACAGCTGATAGCATAGAATGGGAAAATGCAATGATGGGCACTTAGAGTGCAACCCTTCATCTCTGGTGATGAAGACTAAAACCTATGGGGCCCTCACTGACAGTTGAGAGTCACTGAGAGTTGAATATTGGCTGCTTAGAATTATTGACAGGTAGGGCTAAGTAATTATGGAGATAAACAACTTCAGCTTCCTCAGTTGCAGGTAAATAAACCTCACTGACTCTTTGCTGCAGAGCCAGAACAAAAGAATGAATCACTCACCTCAAGCCTGTCTATTCTGGCTTCCTGTTGGGGTGTTGGAAATACACAGTAGCACAGAAAGATCATCAGCAGTGATGTGGAACAAGGTGACAGGCTAACTGCAAGCCTCAGATTCCTTCCCTGAGGCTGCCTCTATCCACCGGGGTGATGTTTTCAGATGACTCACCTGGCAAGGGCAGCCATGACCTCTGCACACAGTGTGTGTCGGGCTACCTGAATCAGTGTCCTTTCATGGCAATTAATAAACTAAAATGTGCTCCAGAGCAGTGCTTTTCAAACCTCCATGTGCAAATCATTTGGGGTCTTGTTAAAAATACGTGCAGATTCTGATTCAGTAGGCTGGGGGGGTTGGGGTGGGGTGGAAGAATCTGCTTTTCTAACACATGGACCACACTCTGAGTAGTGATGTTTTAGACCATTCCAGTGGAGTCAAGTGTGAATGACGGAATGAACTGCCATGAATTAATCCAGTTCAGGCAAGTGAGTTATTGATACATATTAAGTTGAAGTGAAATTCACATCTGAGATAATGGTTTTGCATGGACTTTTACTTCCCCAAGATTCTTCCCCTTTGAGTAGTTTAGAAGAGGATTGACTCAACCAGGCCTTATTCTGGGGGCTGTGGTATGATGATACTCCTGGCCCAGCTTTCAGTTCCTTCCATTTCTTAAACATGAGGTGGCCTCCTAGAAACTTATCTCTCAGGCTTCCTTCAGGCCATCTGCTCAAATATCCTCTGCTCAGGATGTTTCCTGGGTTGGGAGGGAGTCGGAACTAGCAAAAGTAGAAACCACATCCTGGCAATAAGAAGCCCTATGATAATACAATAAATTATGTTTCTGGATATCTCAATATTAGACCATTTATGCATTTGTCACTCGGGACATTATACATTTTTTAAAACTGAGACTTGTTTTGTCTTCTTCCTACGTGTAATCTTTGTCAATTTTTGGTTTCAATATTCATTTTTATAATAAGAATTTGGGAGTTTCCCTTCTCTTCTTATGTTGTAGAACAATTAAACAGCCCTGAAATGAGATCACTGCATTTTGGTAGGATGAGTGTTTCATATTCCCTGGGCCTGAACTTTCTGATGGAAACTTATTGATTTGTTTATCTATTACTTCTTGGGCAATAGGGTATATGGATTTTAAAATAAATCTCTTTGGGGCTATTTTGATAAATTATATTTTCAAAGAAAATTATTTACTTCATTCGGGTTTCACACAGAGATGAACAAAGTAGTCTTTTAATGGTTCTTTCAACTTATTTTGCTCCTCCTACTTTTTGCTTTTCCCTTTTGGTTTATTTTATCTTTTGTTAATGTTTTGAACCAGAGATGTGATATTCCTTTTTTTAAATTTTTCATCAAGTATCTAAGGCTTTATATTTTCCTAAGACATGACTTTAGGTATAATCCTATTATATTTGTTTTCTAGAAATTTTGCAATTTGAGCTTGTATATAATCTCTTTGACCTAAAAGTTTTTAAAGAGAAAATGTTTTAATTTCCTACTAGAATGATCTTTTCATTTTCTGATTTGTTTATTAACAAATAAACAAATTTGTTTATTTCTGATTTTATTACATCATGAGCAGTGATCTAGCTTAGTATTTTAGGACTTCTGTATCCTAACTCATTTCATTTTTCACTTGATCTCGTTACTCACAGGGATCCTCTTCTCTCTTCTATCCCCTACTCTTCATAGCAGTGTGGAGCAGTTGTTAAGTTTTTATCTGGACACACCTTCTCTGAGCTGTTGGCCATGGTAACTAAACTTGCATTCCTATTTATTCAACTCTAAAATGTGAATATTTTTAGGACTCCTACTTTGACTTGAACCTGAGATTCAGGCATTTCTAGATATATATGACTGAGTAGTAGCATGAGTTCCTTAGCAGCCTATTTTTATGAGGGCAGTTAAGTCAAAGAAGAAGAAGAAATATGTCTTGGAGAGAACAACTCAGTAGCAATGCTTTTGATGCACAGGAGTGCTTTTGAATATAGCCTATATAATTTTATCACTTGGATTTATCTTTAGGTCAACTCTTATTGGAATTATGTTAGAGTTATTCAGTGAAGAAAAGTTGGATGCCATTAGGAAAAGAGCCATTTATACAAATGTTCTGCTGGACATCAGGGCACTGGCAAGACCACATATTTAAAAACAAAAGAGAATAGTAAAAATCTACTCTCAAATAATTGAAAGCCTAAATGAAAGAGGCCAATATCCATCAAAGAAATTGAAATGGCACTCTACAATATCCCTTCCCCAAAAGCTCTGGATGAGGAGCTTTGTCTAGCCCCTTTGTTATTTCAGGGATAAATTCTACCAAACTTATTCAAGGAATAATTAATTCCTTTTGTATATAAATTGTTCTAGAAAAAATAAAAGAGCACAAGGTGTTCAACTTATGTTATGAAGAGAATATAATTTTGACTTTGGAACCAGAAAAGGATGATAATAATAATGATAGACATCATAGTACCATTTAACTTATGGCTACTCACGAAAAAAATTCTCAATAAAATATTAGCTGTACAAACCTAACAATGTATTACAAATATTTTATGATCATGTAGGGCTTATGCCACAATTACAAGGAAGATGCATCATTAGAGACTAGGTCTAATTTATTACATTAATAAATACCAAAAAAGTCATTATCTGACATGTCATTATCTCATACATGTCAAAAAAAATTTGATATTTAACATTTATTTATGACTGAAAATTCTTCAAAAATTAAGAATAGTAGAAGAGTATTTCTTTAACCTATGAAAATCACAAATATACATGAAATATAAAACCTAACAGAGGAACTTTAAATTCACTCTCTTTAAGATCAATAGCAAGACAGAAGTGTTTGTTACTATTTAATGATACGGTGGAGATCCTGGAAAGTATTTTGGGATAAAAAGAATTTATAGATACAAGCACTGGAAAAATACAAAGTTGTCATTATTTGTAGGTTATATTATAGTAACAAAGATAGATTAATAAAAAATTACTAGAGTCCAGCAAAATTGAGGGAGTTGGGGTCAATATGGCAGACTACAAGCAAGCTGCTCTCAAGGAGGGGATGGAAAGTTGCAAATAAATGCCCACCTACAGGGCAACATAGATTCATCAGAGAAGTGATGGGAGATTCTCAGAGTGAAGGAGAAGGTCATGGAGTGATCCAATGGCAAGATCAGAAGGTAGATGGGAGAGGTGTCCACATGTGTTCACACATAGGGAAGATAGGAGGAGAGAACCCTGGGGCTTCACACTCCCTTCATGATGGACACAGTAACCCATGCTGTGAGGGGGCTGCTCCACAACCACAGACCTCTGGACTGATCAGGGAGCTGTCTGGAGACTGTGTAGGGACATTGCTTTGGAAAGTCACATAAGAGTGGCATCTGTTCCTAAGTTGCTAAAGCTGATGCCAATCTGAGCTCTTGGGTCCAGAGTGTCTGGTCTGCACAGGGCTTAGCTTTGCTGCAGCTACCTCTACATCATCCCTGCTGGCTGAAGGGGGAGCAGGGAGAACACATGAGCTTGTGTGCTCCATGACTTGTGGAGCTGGGCACCCCTCCTTCCAAGGGAGGATTTGAACAAGGGAGGACCTGCTGAAGCCACCTGAGAAGCCTCAGGGCAACTGCCTCGGTGGGACCCACACAAGCAGAGAGTCTCAGCCACTTAGCAGCTTGTCCCTGCACCCCTGCTGCCAAGGCTCCCATGGCACCACCTGATGTGACCTGCCCTGAGATCCAGCACTCCAGCATGGATCCACTAACTACATGCCACCATTGCACTCACACCTAGGTGAAAGCCTGTAGCCATGACACCTGCTACCACTGCCTAGGTAGCCTTGCTCAGCTGGCACTCCACTGTTGTGGGGATACCTGGGCAGAGCAATTTCCCACAATGCCTACCTTTGTGGAGAGGAACTTATCCATCCCCATGCTTGAATTTCCAACAGCAGCAATCTGCACGAAAATCCCCCAGCACTGGCTTGTACTGTGATGATCACAGGAAAGTGGGATAACACAAACAGCTGCATTACAGACTCTAAGTGAATCTACTCCTCTCCTGTTGGATCAGTCTTCTGGAATAGGACACAAAAGTTCTGTGTAGGAACCTGTCCTTCCACCTAAGTAGAGAAGAGACACACTGCAAACCAATCTCCCCTGAGCTAAGAGAAAAGATTTCAGACGAGAAGAAGCCAGAAAAAATAATTCTAACAGCATGCAGAAACAAGTTAATTCAACACCCTGAAGTATCACAATATATCTGTAGCAAGGACCAAAACCAAAAGAAAATTGTTAAAGTGTCAGAAATGGAATTCAAAATATGGAGAGCAAGATGAATGGGAATGATGAAAGGATTGAAAAAAAACAGGAAGAAGCAGAAACAAAATTCAGGATGTTAATGACAGAATTTTCTAATTTCACATGCAAATAAATTAGCTTAGGTATTGCAAAGGTAGTTTAGGTATTTCATTAGTTAGGTATTACCCCATTTTGGCCATTGCAATAGATTTCCTCATAAGTTATGCGCGACTATTTTTTAAAGTAACAACAGGTGGCGCTGTAAGTATTATACATGAATTTGCATGGCTTTCCCCCCCCCCCCCAAAAGTGAGTCTCTCTTTAAAGAAGACTTGGTTTTGCATGGCTAATTGTGCATAATTTGTATTCTCTTCTTAAGTGACCATAAAGGTAAAAAGGAAAGATGTTTTGGAATTTTGTGTACTGCTTATATCTAGTAAGAATAGCTTCTTAAGGTGTCAGCCTTGGGTTGGTTCTTACCTCTTACGTGTTATGGTGAAACTCAGGAATCCAGGGCTGCTTAAAGCATTGGGAAATCAACCACTTGTGTGTGCCCATCGGTTTAAGCAAATTTCTCAGTATGTATTTCCTTAGGGATTCTCTATGGGACTGAAACTGCCTTTTATAAAGTTAATAATGGGCTGCAAGGTAGAAACTGGATAGAAGCCTGAACTCTGCAAAGGTACAGGCATATTAAAAAAGTAACTAGTCAGTGTTCCCTAGCTCACCTTCTTATAATTGCTTACCAGTTACTGATAGAGTCACATATACTTGACTAGAATAAGATTTGTGACTTCCCCAATCACTCCTATTGATAACACTGCTATTGTAAAACCTAAGATTGGTCTTTGAGATATCTTCTAGACTCTGCATTCAAGGACCAACTGATGTCAACTGGATTAGTGGCCATGTGTGGGAACTGACTCAAAAGATCCTGTGACTATCTACTGAGGAACTGTCTCAGTCAAGAAGAAAATTTCTTCCGAACCCTGAATTCATCCCTAGCCAATCATCAGATCTAATTCCCATTCCTTTGTCTGCTAAACTACCTTTTAAACCTTTAGCTCCCCAATATTGGGGGACGTAGATTTGATAAATTTATCTCATCTTCTTGCTCAGTGCCCTGTGATAATGAACTCTCTCTCTGCTGTCTTACTGTGGTGGCTTCCTTTCTAGCAGCAGACAATACCACCTGGGTGGGTGGTAGCAAGACCATTTCTCATCACAAGTGACAAACTCTGACCCCTAAGTGCCTTCTGGACAGGAGGAAGACAATCTTTTTGTCTTTGCAAATTACAATGTCCTTATGAAGGTCATTTATAAATTTTTGGTCACTCAAAAGAATACTTTAAATATGCCAATTCGAATGGAGCTTCAAAACCAAGCCAGTTTAAAATTATAATTTTTGCTCAAGACATAGACATTTGTTCCCTCTCTTACTGGATGAAGAGGGTCCAGCTGCTTGTCACTATCTAGCCAATATGTAGAGACAGGTATTAGGTTCATCAAACTTTGTCAGAAGGCCAGTAATTCTGGAGAACAGCAAGAGTAGTCTCCCAAAGACTATTTTGCCTCAGTTACAATTTTGATAATGGGAGTACCAGGAAACAAACCTAGAACATTTTTACTTTATCTGATAGAAAACAACCTCAGAGTAGTCTTCACGCTAACAATGAAAAATGTTTAAACAACATGAATGTAATTTTCACTTTAACAAAATATCTAACAGAATAATCAAAGAAAATATCATATTATCAAAGTAACATTTACTCTATCAATACCACAACACCTATTATCTAAGTGTGACTACTTTCTCAAAGTCTCCTGAAATAAACATCACAATCATGGTGAAACCTAAACTAGATAACCATGGAGGGTGTGCGAGAGAATGTCAACTAGGCAGACTAGGTCAGCTGTACTGCCTCAGTTTAGCTTCTCAGACTCCAGCTTGCAAACTACTTTTATGACTTCACCTCTTGTTAAAGAGAAATGACTTTCTTTCTAACCAGATTTTGAATGAGAGAAAAGTTGCAAACTTTAGCATGTAAAATGAATAAAAGCTTACATCAAAGAAGAGGGAAATCAGAAACCTGCAAAATAGAAAATCTCTACAGATGTGATAAATGAAGCCCCAACAAGTAGAGTTTCAAATTCAGCCCAATTGGGTAGGGTTGACTTGAATGGCCCAAATCAAGTCTGAATCTTAAGCTAAGCTGGGGGCACCCAGATCCCTAGATGAGCCTTCCAGGTCCCTGTCAGGTGAATAAAAGCCGTTCATGCTGATATGAAGTCTCCAATTGTCACAAACTGATAGGTATCACTGGAACTTCACTTTGGGTCACTTTGTGGTCACCAAAATGTCATCCTTAAATAATGAGATTAGAAAACTATGAGTAAGAATAGAGTTTATTTCAGGCCTAATGTGGAAATAGCCATCTGGGAAACATGGACTTTAGAGAAATAGGGTCAGTACTCCTAAAAGAGGATACCCAGGAAGAGTAAGTTCTGAGAGAACAAAAGTCTTCTCATGCAAACCCCCAAGGACACACCTGCAAGGTCCTCCCTATATTGATTCAGCTCTTAGGAATTTGTAGAAACTTAACTTTCTGGGACCCGAAAACTAATGCTTGCTTCCACTTTTGTAAAAGCCTGAGCCTGTCTTCTCCAGCTTGATTCAAACTGACCAATGAGAAGGGTATATGTGAATGAGGAACCTTTGACTGGAGATAAAAGGGAAAAGATTAAGCCAGTCAGGGAGGTCAGCCATTTTTGGACTATAGTCCACTATGGCTCCGCTGGCTGAAATAAAGCCCTTTCTCCACATCTTGATGTTTAGGTGATTCTCTCTCCATCAGGCCCTCCTCTTCCTGCAACACTCCAAAGTTAAAATTTAAGGTCTTTTTCCATAGTAGAGTCCTTTAAAAGAAAATTAAGATCTTTTCTATATGGGCAGAAAATAAAGAAATTTAGTAGTGTTAGGTAATTGCTCCAGAAAAGCCCCTTCCTGCTTTCTCTTAAAGTTTCAGCTCCTCTAAACAACAGGGAGTGGCCCGCTTTTCTCACCCCCCTGTCCCAATTACCCACTAAAAATTTCAAATTTATGGCCTGCCTCTAACTGTTCTTCATTGGCTATTCTACCATCCTGTCACCATTCTGAGACTTCCCTATATAAAGATACACTTCTCTTTTCTCTCTCTCTTCTCCTCTGCCCTCTCTCCTCTTCGCTCTCCTCTTTTCTCTCCTTCTTGGGGCTGCTCTGCAGCCTGGCTCCTCCTCTTTGTATAAAGACCTTTCATACAAGCCTTGGTGGTCTGTGAAATCTCTGCGGGTTGAGTGCTGCTCTTTCAAGTAGGAGTCCAGCATTTTCTATATAGACCTGGTTTATGAGTTACAACAATTTACTTTGTTACAGTTTGTTGTCTTTTCTGTATATCCTGTTCTTATTTCCTTTCAGATCTAAAAGAGTGCATTTAACATTCTAACTTAAATGATGTGGTAGTCATGAAGTCATTGGGTGAGGGAAGATAAGAGGGAAATTATAACAGGATCAGCAGTGAAGAAGGAAGAGGTCTTCCCTGGTACCCTTTAGTCATT
>NW_003852543.1:532163-554961 GCF_000181295.1 Otolemur garnettii | reverse complement strand
AAAAAAAAAAAGAGATAGAAAACATTTTTTTGGCATTTTTAGGGCCATTTCCTCTGTTACAGTTCCAACAGTTTAGATTTTGACTTTCCTATTTTCACAGGTCAAGGTTATAGTTTTTTTCAGCCACAGATATGCATTTTCAAAGGTCAAGGTTACAGTTTTTTTTGGGGACAGATATGCATTTTGTATACTGATTTGCCTTTTCAATCTGCTAGCAATGAGCAGCACATGTGGTGAGAATAAGATGGAGTCAGTCAGCCTAGGGCTGACACAGCTGATTTGGCTGGTTTAGGTCCCACGTGACCTTCACCTCATGTCTTCCATCCTTATTGTTTTGTAAACTCGGCTTTAACCTAAGAGTGTATATCTTGAGTAATTTAGGGCAATTGATGTAGGAGGTTAACTTTTGAATTGGAATGTTGTTATATGGATCGTGGGTTATGTCGACTGTTTATGACAGGTGGTGGGTTATGGTGATTACTGTTAAGATCAATGTTAATAACTGTTGTTTAAGATAAGGGGTAGTATGGTTCTGGCTTTTAACTTTTATGTATAAAACTGATTTTGGAAATGGAAAAACAGAACAGTCTTGGACAGGCTACTCTCACTGTTCTCCAGAATTGCTGGTCTTCTGAAAAAATAAATTTTGGCGGATTATTTCTGTCTCTGCATATTGGTGGACAGTGACAGGAGGCTGGACCCTCTTTGATCAGTAACAGCAACACTGTTTGGGTATAAATAACTTTACCTGTGGTGTAACACACGGCAGTACTGCTGTAGAGGATACATTTTTCAGCAACATAATTGTGGCAACGAGCAGACGTGCAGAGGATTCATTGTCCGTACCATGTGCCCATCACCTTGATGCAGCTGTCTTTGTAGAATCGTGGAATAGTTTTTGAAGACTCTTGTGTGCCAGCAAGGACACAACTGATAGGTTGAAAAAGCTCAGTAAGTGCTGCCTGTGGGAGGAGAAAAGAATTTTTCTAGGCTGAGATTAGGATATAAAAGTGTAGACTTTATTTTATCTTAGAAAGAGGGGGAGTGGAACGGGAAAGAGAATAGGAATAGGGAGAGAGAAGAGAGCACAGAGATGGTGTGGCATCCCAAAGAAAGAAAAGAATACCTGCAGTTGAGGTCCAGGTAAACAGCTGAATTTAGAGGTAACAAAAAGCCAATTGCAGTTGAATTCACAAAGTATTGTGAATGTGAATGCTGTGCCAGTTTTTCCTCCAGCACGGGTAAAGACAGACATTTTTTCCAGGTGTTTCCAACCCAGAGGCCTGATGTTCATATTCCATTGTTTGTCTGGGACACTCAGAAATTGTTACTGGATGAAGAGGGTTTGGCTGCCTGTCACTCTTAGCCAATGTGCAGAAACAGGGATAGATTGACCAAACTTTATTTGTCAGAAGGCTGGGATTCTGGAGAACAGTGAGAGTAGCCTCTCCAAGATTGTTCTGTTCTTCTATTTCCAAATTACAGTGTAATACATAAAAGTTCAAAGCAAAGATCACACCATCCCCCATTCCAAATAGCAATCAGCATAACTCAGTGACCTATTAGGACATTCCAGTTCAAAAGTTAATCTCCTAAATCAATCCACCTAAACTACTCAAGATAGACATAGTTAGGGTGGGAGCTAAATTTACAAAACAATAAGAATGGGGGACAGCAGTGACAGTGGTGAAGGTCAGGCAGGGCCTGAACCAACCCGGCCAGCTCTGTCACATCTGCCCTAGCCTTATTCTCACTATGCGTCCTTTCAGAATCACTTGAGGCTATGGGAACACATTCTAAAAGGCAGATTTAGTTAATAGGCCTAGTAATTTGTAAAGGAAATTTACATTTCCAGCAGCGCCTGTGGCTTAGTCAGTGAGTAGGGTGCCAGCCCCATATACTAAGGGTGGCAGGTTCGAACCCGGCCCCAGCCAAACCGCAACAAAAATAGCTGGATGTTGTGGTGAGTGCCTGTAGTCTCACCTACTCGGGAGGCTGAGGCAAGAGAATGGCCTAAGCCCAAGAGCTGGAGGTTGCTGTGAGCTGTGATGTCACAGCACTCTATGGAGGGTAACAAAGTGAGACTGTCTCTAAGAAAACAAAGAAAGAAAATTTACATTTCCTTTTGGTCTGCTGGGCTCCTCAATGGCTTGTGAAAACAGAAAGCTTCTAGCTTCTGTTTTCTAGCAAGAGAAAGAAAGTAGGCAGAGAGAGAGATTGGTTTAGTCCTTACAGAAAAACTAGGAGTTAATAATGTTAGGGGCCTAAACCCTTTCTTCTCTTCCCTTCCCTGAACAAAAGGCCTACCTGGCCCAGCCTAAAGAGTTTGGCCAGAAAGACCCTAGCCCACCAAAACCTTCCAGCACCCTGTCCTCATTGCAGCCACCATCTTTGCCTACGTGAGTTTCTGTCCACTTGTGAATCTCTCCTGGTCTCATCTCTGGGTACCAAAACCTTTTTCAAATAATTTCTCTATAAAGACTGTTAGTCTTCTTCTACCTGCAATAGGCCTAACCATTCTTAAGCAAATAGGACTTGTTAGTCTTTCTCTGGCTCTGGTGGGTCTGGACATCGATAAAGCAAGGAATAGAACTCTCCTTGCTTTTCTGGTTTTGTGAAACTTCCAGGTTGAAGATGATTCACAACAGAACCCTCTAGCCATCTATGAGGCCTGCAGCAGGTGACTTTTGCTCTCTGTCATACCAAACCCACCACCTACTGAGGTACACATACACCACACGTGATAAGCTGCTTTGAAAGGGGCCACCCACCCTTAAACTCAGTGCTGCCACCATTTTCCATCTTTGGTGGCAGCCCATCTGCTTGCAAAAGCTCTTAATAAATATCTGCTATTAACTCTCTTCAACTGATTCTTTGCAGCTCCTTTCCACTTTTTGACATCTAACGGTAATAATCCTTTTACCCACATGTACAATAGTGGTCCCATATGATTATGATAGCATATTTTTCCTGTAACTTTTTCGTGGATAGGTGTGTTCAAGCACACAAATCTTTACCACTGTGCTACACTTGCCTGCAGTATTCAGCACTGTCACATGCTGTACACGCTGGTAGCCTAGGAGCAATAGGTCACTCCATGCAGCCTAGGTGTATAGTAGACTATGTCATCTAGAATCGGGTTAGTGCACTCTATGATGATTACACTAAAAAACATCACTAAGCATGACTGTATAAGCATGACTGTATTCCCTTTTTACTATCCTATGGGGTCACAGTTGGCTGACATTTTCTTGATGAAAGTCACAGCTCTTATTAAATGACCTTCCCTACAAAGCTCTCTCTCTGGCTTCTGGTAACTATTTCCTTCTCTGGTCCTTTTAGGCCTAGGGGTGGTAAGAAGGATGCCCAGCTTTTAGTAACCTGGGGTCCTATGGTCCCAACTATGCCTTGGGATTCCTCTGTACTCTACACACATCTTTATAAATAACTACTTCCTTACGTTTACCTCCAATTTCCACATTTGAATGTACCATCTGTTTCTTTTTAGGACATTGATTGACATAGCGTGGCTCCCAAGTTGGCCCAACTAGAACAGGCAGACTTTCACAGTGGTGTGAGAAGAGACATTTTTTTTTTTTTTTAAATACAAAATGTAAACGACTGACCCTATAGTTCAGTTCTGATTGTCACAGACAGCCATCTTACAGCCTTGGGGGAACCTGGCTTTAGGTTATTTGTCAAATTTAAGGCCAGAGTGAATAAAATAAAAGAATGCTGGTCCTTGCTGGCATCATAGAATTATCAGATCAGCAACGTCTATCATACATTACCTCCGGACTTCCCAATTATGTGACCCAGTAAATATTTTTATTGTTTTTTTAGCCAATTTGAATAGGATTTTTTAAGCTTTTGAAGCTGAAAATAATTTGATAGGTTCTGATTAGTAGGATTCTGGGACAAGGGTACTCACATTTACATTTTTAATAGCTTCTCTAAAATTGTCTTCCAGAAAGCCTGTACTGATTCACACACCCATTCATGTGGAGAAGGAACATGTTTTCTCACACTGTTTCCTGCTATCTTTTTAATTCCTACTTTCTGGATGGGTGGAAATTGAATCTCATTATTGTTTTGATTTGCATCTTGCTAATTACTGGTATACTTAACTATAATTATTGATATATTTTGGCATTTATATTGTTTACTCAGTCAAATGGTTTTTTTATGTCACTTGCTTGGTTTTCTATGGGATTATTTGCATTTTTTCTATTGATTAGTGAGAACTATTTAAAAACTTTGGATATTATTTGTTTATTAGATGTCTTGTAGATGTTTTCTCCCAGGTAGCCTGTCTTTTTAACTTTATTTCATGGTGAGTTTTGTCCAAGTTTTGGCCAGCATCTAAAGTTTGATGGCATTCAATGTATCATTGTTTTTTCATAGCTTTTGCATTTTGTGTGACGTGGACCATTTGGCAATAAAAGCTAAGGGTTCTCTGTCATTTGGATCTTTGTCCAGAAAATCCAAACTTTGCATTTAACCTGGAATGTTTCCTTAAGTGTTGCACCATGGACTGTCCAATTAAGGCTTTTTCTTGCTTTCACTTTTATTGTTGTTCTTGTGCACAAGAGTATAGTTTGATCAATAGCTAAATTTAGAGAAATATGCCTTTACAATGGTCCCCTATGGTTTGGTTCTTTTGTCTTAACACATTGCTGACCAGTCATGAGTTACCCAGTAATGTGAATAGTTTTTGTATAAAATTGCCAATCAACAATGTGTTAACATAGCAGGTGTTCCCTGATCCATTTCCTCCAGTCTCAATTCTCAGTTGTCCCAAATGCAGCCTATTTTATTTTTTGCTCCCCGCCTCATCTCTCAGCTGCTTATAATATCAAATAACTTATCACCTCTAGCATCTTAACCCTTTTAATACTTCTATTTATTTCTGTCATTTTGGTGAGTAGCTTTGGAGTTATTTTTGTTACTTTGCCCTTCATTTTCAATGAGGCAGAGGAAGCTATTAAATAGCATATTGGCCCATGTGCTATGTCTGGGGTTTCATGGAGACCAGCTTCAAGATGTGGTGGATCAGCCCACAGGAAACAAGTCTTCAATGATGGGCATGGGTTGTATGGAGGCTTTTGGCATGTCCAACCACATTATTCCATCCACATTGATTAAAGGCTACATCACAGAAACTATCCCAGGAATTCCTTTGACATTTTCCTAAATCTACTAGTGTACAAATAGTGCCCCCATTGGTCCCTGTGGTTCATAGCACATACCATGTTGCCCCATCAGTTCAACTGGGGTGAGTGCCATTTCTTTTCCAATGGCCAACTCTAGGCCAGACTACCAGTCCTATATGTAGACAGCCTTTAATAGGACCTAAGTTACAATGGCTTATCCCTTTGGAACCCCAAAGGAGCTGGTAAACATCCCAGAAGAGATTCCTGGACTTTGAGTTGTGAGTTAGAGATTCTAATCCTAGTTATACTTTCTACTACTAACTTGATTCTATGTAGTTGGCATGGGTGGAGGCCAGATAACCTTTACTAATCCTTGGTTGTCTTTGATTTAAGTTAAGATTGTCAGCATGGTTACATGAAAAAAGTTTTATGGAGACTGGGCATCTATAAACAGATCCTAGAGATTCTACTGTTGGTAAATGGTCAAGTTATCTCACCTTACGTGGTTTTCATTGATATTCCTTCAATTCAATAAGGTCATAAGCATTAAGGGACCAAGCTATCAGGATTTATTACCCCCCCTCAAAAGATGTAGATGATACTATCTTAGAGCTTGTAAACTGGAATATGTTCTCTTAAAATCATTTTCATATCTAGGAAATTTAGCCTTAATGTGTATTTACTGAAATTTAATTCAAGCCATACTTAATGATGTGCCTCCTTATCATTGTTCTACATGATAATAAAATTTTAATAGAAAGAATCTGGCAACAGGATTATATTAACATTATAAAACTAAATTCTTTCTTTTTATGATCAGTATCAATATTGATGGTCTCTTAAAGTACATGAAAAGTATCATATAATCATAATGGTCATCTCTTCTACTTTAAGATAAATGTCTTGGGCCCTTTCTTTTTCTTTTTCTTTTCTTTCTTTCTTTCTTCTTCTTCTTTTTTTTTTTTCCAGCGGTTTTTGCCTGGGGCCATGTTTGAACCCACCACCTCTGGTATATGGGGCCAGCGCCCTACTCCTTGAGCCACAGGTGCTGCCTTCTGGGCCATTTCTTTAGAGTTGGGCTCTCTGCTCTTCATTTATTACCCCGTCCTATCACTTCTATTCTCTCTAACTTTTCTGACACTGATTCACACTCAAATGTAAATTGGGACTTCAAGGTGGGTGTGGAGTGCTGGGAATACTAGGAAGGGCTGGATTCTCTGAGAGCTGCAAGGCAATAAGTGAAATTAGAGGCTGAGGCTAAAGGGGATACATGTCACCATACTGTATACACTTTTGCAACCTTCATCAAGGTGTGGAAAATTCCAGTTATACCCATAGGCTTTTGATTCAGTGAAACTGCATATTTAGGTATCCCTTGGAACTTTGGAGCTTCTCCTTGTTGACCCCTTCCCTCCACCTTCATGGTCCACGCAGCCACCAGATTGGGCTCTCTTTTCAGAGGTCTGAGCATCCATTTGGCAGAGAACCCTTCCCCCCAATTCCTTAGGGCATCGGTCCTACTAAATCCCTCCTTTGAGCTACTAGGGTTTTTTTTATTGTTGTTGTTTCCTTCCTTTCTACTATTTAGGATACCACAGCAATTCCTTTTTACTCTTTGGTCTTCCAACATAGGTGTACCCAATTGCTTGTATTCAGTTCCCTTTGTGTGCAATTCCTAGTGTGGGTTCTATTTTCAAACCACATCCTGGATAAAATAGAGGCCTAAGGGATTTGGGGGTCAGAGGATGAAGACTTCTAGATGCTATCTTTTGGTGAGCATATCAACAAAGGGAGAAGCTGACTGATATGTAACAGAGGGCCTTTAACTGTTCAGGGATCCGTGGGGCTTGGGGAGGGGATGCTAGCTAAGCCTGACTTTGAAGAAAAGTATATCTGAATTCATGATCACACTCTCCTAGGGTAACAGATCAACTGGAAGCCAAAAGTGACAGTTTGGGAACATCAGCAGGGAAGGACCATGTTCCTCCAAGGCCAGAAAGGAGATGGCGGTGCAGAGTAGGAGAAGCTGGGCAAGTAGCTGCTTTCAAGAGCTGGGAAGACGGAATCATGGAAGAGCTTATCTAGAAAGCTTGTTCTTGGTCTCTGTGATTTTCCTTCTTACAGATAAGTGACTAGGAAGCTGTAGGTGCTTCAAGTCCACCTCTTAAAGTTAACTTGTGCCTCAGCAAATTTTTATGCTTGATTATAACAGATGGGATGGGGTGTATAAACATGATATAAAAAAATAACCATTGATGCTTAATTCAGGAACCTATAAATGTCCTGCATTACTAGATTAGAGGGTGGGGGATAAAGTAGGGTATGGAGCTCAGTTTCTTTTTATTGTTTGGGATACACTGAGGGTTCAAAGAGGTTACACTGATTGTGTTGGTTAGATAAAGTCCCTCTTATAATTGTGTCCCACTCCCAAGAAGTGTGCTATACACCACGACCCCCCTAATCCCCTCCTTCCTCCCTTCTCCTCATCCTTCATCCCCCATCCCCCTATCCCCCAGCATGTATTAGGTCATCTACTGCCTTCATATTGGAATTGGGTGTATTGGATTCTTGCTTCCGCATTCTTGTGATGCTTTGCTAAGAAGAATGTGTTCCACCTCAATCCAGGTTAGTACAAAAGATATAAAGTGTCCATCTCTTTTAATGGCTGAGTAGTATTCCATTATATACATATACCACAGCTTGTTAATCCATTCTTGGATTGGTGGGCATTTAGGTTGTTTCCACAATTTGGTGATTGTAAATTGAGCTGTGATAAATAGTCTAGTGCAAATGTCCTTATGATAAAATGATTTTTTTTCTTCTGGGTAAATGCCCAGTAATGGGATTGCAAGATCAAATGGGAGGTCTAGTTTGAGTTCTTTGAGGATTCTCCATACTTCCTTCCAAAAAGGTTGTATTAGTTTGTAGTCCTACCAGCAGTGTAAAAGTGTTCTCTTCTCTCCACATCCACACCAACATTTGCAGCTTTGAGACTTTGTGATGTGGCCATTCTTACTGGGGTTAGGTTAGGTGATATCTCAGGGTGGTTTTGATTTGTATTTCTCTGATTATTAGGAGTGATGAGCATTTTTTCATATGTTTGTTAGCCATTTGTCTGTCTTCTTTAGAGAAGGTTCTGTTCATGTCTCTTGCCCAGTGACATATGGGATTGTTAGGTATATTTTTGCTGATTAATTTGAGTTCTCTGTAGATCCTAGTATCAAGCTTTTGTCTGATTCATAAGATGCAAACATATTTTCCCATTCTGAAGTTGTCTATTTGCTTTGGTTGTTGTTTCCCTAGCTGTACAGAAGCTATTCAGTTTAATTAAGTCCCATTTGTTTGTTTTTGTTGTAGCAATTGCCACAGAAGTCTTCTTCATAAAATCTTTCCCCAGACCTATATTTCCAAGTGTTTTCCCCACACTTTCTTTGAGGATTTTTATTGTTTCATGCCTTAGATTTAAATCTTTTATCCATCTTGTATCAATTTTTGTAAATGGTGAAATGTTCAGGTCCAGTTTCAGTCTTTTACCTGTGGTTATCCAGTTCTCCCAGTACTATTTATTGAATAGGAATTCTTTTCCCCAGTGTATGTTCTTATTTGGTTTATCAAAGATCAGGTGGCTGTGAGATGTTAGCATGGTTCCAAATGTCTATATCTCTATTTTTGTGCCAATGCCATGGTGTTTTGATAACTATGTCCTTGTAGTATAGCCTAAAGTCTGGTAGAGTGATTTGGGCTCAGTTTTTTGTTTGTTTGTTTGTTTGTTTTGTTTGAGAAAGAGTCTCACTTTGGTCACCCTCAGTAGAGTGCTGTGGCATCACAGCTCACCGCAACCTCAAACTCTTGGGCTCAAGTGATTCTCTTGCCTCAGCCTCCCAGGTATCTGGGACCATGGGCACCCACCACAATGCCCTGCTATTTTTAGAGATGAGGTCTTGTGCTGGCTCAGGCTGGACTGGGTTTGAACATGCTAGCCTCCATGTATGTAGCTGGTGCCATAACCACTGTGCTACGAGTGCCAAGCCATGGGGCTCAATTTTTAAAGAAACCACTGCCGACTTTTCTGGCCCTTAAGCAATTCTGGAGTCCACTGTATTTTGGAAGGTACTTGAGATCATACTTGCCTCAGTGAAAAGAGCAATCTGCTCAGTCCCCATGGCTCCATAGGAGGGTAAGGATGAATCTCTGAGGAGCTCTTCTGCCTGGCCCTCCACTCAGGTGTGGCCTTAGGTGGGGCAGCTCGATGGCCAGACATGCCAGCCATAGGGACCCTGCCTGAAGCACATAGCTAATTCTGCTCTTACAGGATGCCCTTGGAATGACTCTACAGGGCAAGGCTCCCAGTCTCAGGAGAGTAAGTCTCTGACGTGAGGGCATCAGACATTTCTAGTTCCAACCCCAGAGTGACATGGCAGAAGAACTGAGCTCTGGGGAAGTCCCTTATTCTCCCCCTTCTGAGAAATGTATTATCTGTCACCATCCCTTTTTCCTTGTGGTACTTGGGACTCATGGGGCTTGGCTTGGCACTCATTTCTCAGGGAGCCTGGATAGGTCATATGCCTGCTCATTCTGGGATTTCTTCACCTGAACCTCAGAGGATCTTCTGGCAGGAGGAACCGGTTTTTCTTCCAGGCTGTCTGTCCATTTGTCACACCCACTCAGAAAGCTGGGGCCTCCCTCTCTGTTCCTCTCAAAATAAATGACCCAGGTCTGTCACAGCTGAGCATAAATATTGGGACCTGCTGAAGCTGCAATTCACCCTGCTGGTTTTGATAAAGGCCCTTCCTTACCAGGTGCAGCTGATAGCTGGGTAGCTTTCTGACTCTGGATCTATCCCTCTTTTCTGTGCTTTGGGGTTCAAGGAAGGGAGGGGAGGGGCAATGCCAGGCCCTCTCTGTGCCTTGTTCTGTGTGGGGCTGTTTCTCACTGGGGCGTTGCTGAGATCCTGGCAGAGCTACCCTTGCATGGGACCCTTGCTTGCTTCTAGGGAGAAACAATGCCCATCATGGGAAGGAGGCCCTTGGGATGAGGAAACACTGGCATTAGTGGCCTGGGGGTGGTGGTGGTATTTAAGGTCAAAATTCCTGGCTGGCCCTGAATCCTAGGGAAGATACTATCATAAGCTGGCCTTCTGGGTGGAGGAAAATTCTGCCTGATTTCTCTCCCTGAAGCTGCCTTGAAGTTTTGTATTAGATGTAGCTCACATCTTCTGACCCAAGTCACGTCAGGCCAGGTTTCCCATCTCCCTGTCTAGCATGAGGGATGAGGACCTGGCATGAGGGATGAGGCCTTCCTAGTATCCTGGATGGCCTCAAAGACATCTCCTGTGGCTCATCTCTCCTATCTGTCCTCACAGGTGCAGAGACAACCTTACTATGAAAGACAATAAAAGCGAGTCAACCCATCAGGCTGGTGAGAGTGGATGGGACCCTCACAGCTATCTCCTTTGAATACCCCAGCATTCTCTGCTCTTCTGTACATAGCCCCTCCTACTATCCACCTGCTGCTGGACCTTGGGCTTCTGGTGGGTGGGGACTCTTGCTTAGGCACTGATCTAGCCCCAGTCCCCAGCATTGGGCCAAGTACTGAGCAGGCAGAGAAGACAGTAGCTGGGCCTTGACACATATTTACCATGAGGCTTTAATACCTGCTCTGTAATTACCAATGACCTCTTTTGGTAGCCCTTGCCCTCCTCATCAGAGCCCACAACTTTGCTGGAAAGGAAGGCTAGGCTGATGGGTGATATGAATGCTGCCAGTTTTGGTGTGTCAAGCCCAGACCTTCTTTACTGAAAGGCCTGGATTAGATGACTTTTCTCCTAGCATAGATGTCTTGATTATTATGTTTCCTAATTCCTTATTTTCATCCAAAAAGTCGCAACGCCTGTGCTTGGGAACATCAGCGATTTGAGTCAGCAGGTGTGGGTCTTGCAGGGTGAGACCCTTGTGGTGGTTCCTTGGAGTGATGGTGTAGTTCCAGGTGAGTGGTCATCTTGTGGGGCCCTTGCCCCTTGAACTTGTGTGGCTGGGATGCTGGTACAAGCATTTTTGTGAAAGTGTGTCTTTGCAATGGGGCCCACCTAGAGTGTGGGAGTTTCACACCTGCCTGGGAGAAGAAGTCAGGGTGACGTTCATCTTAGACTAGGGTAGAGAAATTAAAGATGGGATAAGAGCCTCCTGTGGAATAGGAGAGCTGCTTTCAGGGATGTGAAGTCCTTTTATGAAAGAGGAGTGACTTGTTCTGCATGACCTCAAGGAGTTCTGAAAGGACTAGGTGGATGAGTAACCCAGGAAGATAGATTTTAATATCACATTAGGCACATCTTGCTAATAGACAGAGCTCTCTAGGGATCACAAGAGTGGCTTCATGTAGGGGCTTCCCATCTGCAGGTGTTCAAGCAGAAGTGTGAAAATCACAAAAGCCAGGTGTGTAATCTCTTAAACTCTCTGTGGTTGGCACACAGTATGAATGGATAAGTTAATAAACAAATGTATATGATAGCTGGCCATTTAGGGGAGGGGAGCTGGGGTAGCAGGGATTATGTTCTTCAGGTCTCTTCCAGACTCATTTGGACAATGTTGCCCTGCTCACTCACAGTATTTTTTGTTTCTCTCTCTCTCTTTTTTTTTTTGCAATTTTTGACTGGGGCTGGGTTTGAACCCACCACCAGTGGTATATGGGGCCAACGCCCTACTCCTTTGAGCCACAGGTGCCACCCCACAGTATTTTTTGAATTCAGAAGGAAACTGACACCATCTGTCCTCATCTTTATAGTCACTGTCACTGTTATCACATGCAAATATCCGGAGGCTCTTGAGCAAGGAAAAGGGGATCCCATTTATTTGGGAATCCGGAATCCAGAAATGTGTCTGTTTTGTGAGGATGCTGGGGGACAGCCCACCCTGAAGTTGAAGGTGAGTGATTAAGAAGAATGATGTGGAAAAAACCACCAATTTTACTTATAGAAGTATTTGGCAGAATATCTAATTTGAGAATTAAGAAAGAGTATTACTGTTTTAAGTTTTCTTTTCCTTTCTTTTCTTGGGGGGGTGGTTATAGATGTGGTCTTTCTTTGTCATACAGGCTGAGGTGCAGTGGCATGATCACAGCTCACTGCACACTTGAGCTCCTGGGCTCAAAAAATCCCCCCACTTTAGCCTCTTGAGTAGCTGGGCCTACAGGTCCATGCCATCACACTTAGATAATTTTTATTATTATTT
The DNA here is from genome assembly GCF_000181295.1 of Otolemur garnettii. Classification (NCBI taxonomy): domain Eukaryota; kingdom Metazoa; phylum Chordata; class Mammalia; order Primates; family Galagidae; genus Otolemur; species Otolemur garnettii. Next base: position 542,582 of record NW_003852543.1, on the reverse strand, counting down.
TTTAAGAGACAAGTTCTTGCCAGGTTGTCCAGGTGGAGTTTTGGCTTCAAGCGATCTTCCTGCCTCAACATCCCAAGTTTCTGGTATTACGGGGACGAGCCACTATGTCCAGTTCCTCATTTTCCTAAGCATGTTTATGCCTAGCTCCTTTCGAGTTACATGCATGCAATAGACTTTTCTTTAATTTATCCTGCCATTCACTAGTTGAGGACACCTATCTTTTTGAAATTTTGAAAAATTCTTAGCATTATTTTTGCAAGTGTATTTATTCTCTTCCTTGTTCTCCTTCTGGGATTCCTGTTCATCTGTCACTATAACTTCTGGATCTCACGTCAATATCTGACAATATCTCATCTAATTTTCCTTACTTTCTATCCTTTCATTTTATTTTTTTAATCTTGGTGCTGCACTCTGGGAGAATTTCTCAGTTTGTTCTTCTAGCTCATGATTACAGTTCTTGTCTTCTAAATCACCTTATATAGCATTTCCTAAAATCTTAATCTTTACTATTTTAATCCCCAAGCTTTCTAATTGGTTCTTCTTCTATTTTTTAATGACTGTCTGGTCTTATTCTGTAAACTTCTGTTTAATTCAGTTCAATTCTACTCAATTCAATTCAATTCAGCAAACATGTGGGTACTTGCTGGTCTCCAGCACTGTGTGGGCACTTGAGATACACCTGTGTACCGAATGGCAAATGGCCCTGACTGCATGGGTTGGATTCTAGTGGGAGGAGAGAAACCACAAACAATAAATGTAACAGTTGGTAAATTTGTGTCATGTTGAAGAGTGCCATGGCTCCGAGAAAGAACAATTAGAGCAGTGCTAGAAACAGAGAGGGGTCAAGAGTGGGTGGCATAGTGGGCGTCTTTGTGACAGCAGGGTGGTCGTGGAAAGCAGAGGGCACAAAAAGTTCTCTAGCAGGATATTCAATGAGAACAGGTGTGCAGGAGTGAATCAAGGAAAGAGGAGTCCAGTGAGATAAAAGAAGACAATGACTTCCATTGTCTGTAAGGACGTCGCCTTGAAATCTGAGTGAAATGAAAAACTTTTAGAATGTTTTGAACAGAAGATTGATGTGAGAGGACTTAGCTCTAAAAGGATCACTCTAGCTCCTAATTGATCATAGATGGTAGGGCAAGTGTGAAAATCTTTTAGGAGGGTGTGAAGTGATTTAGGTGTGATTTGACGGTTGGGGATAGTAGCAGAGGTGGGGAGAAATGGATCAGATTCTGGAAGTATTTTAAGTGGAAACAGTAGGATTTACTGACAGAGTGTGACCCTTAAAATGAGGACAGACTGACACTCTCTGCTTTGTTCTATTGACTGGACTAACTGCTCTTCTGGTGTGTCTTAGTGCTCAGATGGAGCATGTGTGAGTTATTGGGGACTTTGGTAAGGGCAATGTCGGTATAGTGGCAAAAGCCTGGGTGGTGTGAGTTTAAAGAGAGGAATTACAAGCAAGAAATCAGAGACAGAAAATATAGACAGTTATTGTAAGGAATTTTGCAAAGGGGCACTGGGAGTGGTGGTAGGAAATCAAAGCTGTTATTTTTTTAAGAGGGTAGAAATGATAGCAGTATGCCAATGGAAGTGATTGTGTAAACCAAGCAAAACTGTTGGAGCTCAGAAAAGCAGGGAGAGATGAATGCCTTTAAGTTGGTGAGTGCAGGTGGGACTGCCCACCCAGACCTTCTCAGACAGGAAGGTGCGGGTGTGATGTTCTGGGAGCTATGTTGTGGGTGTTTGAGGAAGTCCTCTCCTTATTGTTTCAGTTTTCCCAGTAAGTAAGATGTTGAAGCTGAGGATGGCACTGTGAATTTGTAGAGGGTAGAGCAGGTTCAAGAATAATAATTGGAAGGTCATCCTAAGTGTCTAGGTGAGAGTTGGTGATGTCTTGGTTTGGGGGTTGGCAGTGTGTGTGGGTAAGGTACAAGAAGTGTCTCAGCTCAGGAAATATTTTGAAAAGCTCAGAAAATATTTTGGCCTTGCCTCTAGGTTACATGTTAGGGAACCAAAGGAAGAAGCAGTAAGGATGACTCTTGGGTTTCTAACCCAAAGAATTAGATTGATTAACTGGAAGCCATTAACTATGTAAAGGAACCCTATGGAAGGAGAATTCTCCCGCTGAGTATAGAATGTGGCTGAATTAAAGACTATTTCTATCTCTCTCTTGAGATCTTGCATAGATGTAATCTCTTTAGAAATGCCCTTATTCTGGTTGGTGGGGGCTCACACCTGTAATCTGAGCACTCTGGGATGCTGAGGCAGGTGGATTGCTTGAACTCAGAGTTTGAGACTGAGCAAGAGTGAGACCCCCATCTCTACTTAAAAAGAAAAACTAGCTGGGTATTGTGGCAGGTGCCTATAGTCCCAGCTACTTGCTACTTGGGAGGCTGGAGGCAAGAGAATTGGTTGAGCCTAAGAGTTTGAGGTTTCTGTGAGCTATGACATCAAGCACTTTATCCAAGGTGACAGAGTGAGACGGTTTCAAGAAAAAAAAGAAATACCTATTTTACCTATATATACTATATATGCACATATAATATAAACATACACACAAAACATATTTCTGTATAAAATATAGAAGGAATTTTTTGATTGCTTTATTTACTTTGGTCCTTTGGTGCAAATCATTTGATTTGTTAGACCTCTTGTGTCTTTGTCATCATATTTTATCTTTCTTGTATTTTTGGCAACTGGTCAGAGGCTCATACCCCTACCTGGCTGTCCTTTGCTATAGCAATTATTCTTGGAGGGTAGAGCCTCTCATTGCTGTGGCATTGGTAAGGGAGATCCTGGGCTTCTTGCTGCCAATTTGCATCCTGTTTCCTTTCCCAGGTCATTCCTCAGTGTCTTATGTGAGGAGAATCCCAATTTATTGTTCAAGTGTGGCCATTTGTTCATTAAATGGTCCCTTGTATCCTTCCCACGCCATCTCTGCATTTACAGGTGGAGGCAGGGAAGGTGAAATTTCATGGGTCTTCACTCTGTTGCTTCTTTGAAGTGTGTTTTTCTAGCCTGCTTCCAAGGCTTTCTGGAACTTTGGAACTTTTGTTGGTCATGTGCAAATAACTTTAAACATCTCAAACAACTTCTATTTCTCCTCATGGATATTCTCACTCACATTTTAGGAGCAGAAGATCATGGAACTGTACTACCAAGCCGAGCCCGTGAAGCCCTTTCTTTTCTACCGTGTCAAGACTGGAAGGACCTCCACCTTCGAGTCTGTGGCCTTCCCTGGCTGGTTCATTGCCTCCTCCAAGGGAAAACAGCCCCTCTTCCTCACTTCAGATCAAGGGCAATCATTCAATACTGCCTTTGACTTAAAAATAAATGAAGAGAATGTACAACTAACTCAAAGAGAGCATCAACAAAAGAGAAAACAGGCTGGGCATGGTGGCTCACGCCTGTAATCCGAACACTGAGGGAGGCTAAGGTGGGAGGATCACTTGAGGTGAGGAGTTTGAGACCAGCATGAGCAAGAGTGAGACCCCCATTTCTACTAAAAATAGAAAAATTAACTGGGCACCAGTAGTCCCAGCTACTCGGGAGGCTGAGGCAGGAGGATTGCTTGAACTCAGAAGTTTGAAGTTGCTGTGAGCTATGATAATACCAATAGCACTCTAGCCTGGGTGACAGAGTGAGACTCTGCCTCAAGGGAAAAAAAAAAAAAGAAGAAAAAGGAAAAGAACAAACAACCCAATTAATCACTGGGCAAGACATAAAAACAGAAACTTCTCCCAGGAAGACAGATGAATGGCCAGCAAACACATGAATAAATGCCCATCATCCCTAATCATTAGAGAAATGCTGCAAATCAAAACCACTTTAAAATCACGTAATGCCGGTAAGAATGGCCGACATCACAGAATCTCAGAGTTGCAGATGCTGGCATGAGTGTGGAGAGAAGGGAATACTTATACACCATTGGTGGGACTGCAAACTACTACAGTCTTTTTGGAAAGAGGTATAGAGAATCCCCAAAGAGCTAAAAGTAGACCTTCCATTTGATTCTGCAATCTCATTGCTAGGCATCTACCCAGAATCAAGAAAATCATTTTATCATAAGGATATTTGCACTGGAATGTGTATAGCATCTCAATTTACAATTGAAAAGATGTAGGAACAACCCAAATGCACATGAATCAGTGAATAAATTAATAACCTGTGCTATATAAATACCATGGATTACCATTCAACTACATGGAAACTTTACATCTTTTATATTTACCTGAATGGAGTTGAAGAATATTCTCCTTAGTGAAATATCTCAAGAATAAAAAATCAAGCCCTTCTTGTATGCAATAGCAATTTGAAACTAGTAGATGAACAATTACAGGCCCACACAAGAGAAAAACATAATTAAATTCAAGAAGAGCAGAGGGGGAAGGTAGTGAAAGTGGCCTGGTAAGCTCCGACCTAACAAATTCAGTGTAGGGGTATATGGCACATCTCCTGAGTGAAGGACTTAACTACAACTGGGATGTTACCTAACAAAAGCAAACAATGAAACCTAGTCATATGTGCACTTATGTTTATCTGAAATAAAAATAATATCGGAAAAAAATATAAATGATGAAACTCAGCCTACAAGTGGCAGCTTGGTCAGAGGTCTTTGTCTTAAAGTTTCTGGTTCCCAGTGTATTTTTATCTATATTTTCTCCGTGTCACTTTTACTCTAGTGCTGATCAGGATCACTGTTAACACATTTCATGGATGAAGAGGAAGCACTGACTTTGTGGCCACTGAAGAACAGGATGTGGGCTCAGAAACAGGAGAGATGGGGTGGGGCAAGGCTCTCCTCTCAAGCTGATGCTGTCCAGCCCACAGGCATCTCCTGAACAAGTGACATCAAGACCCAAATGCCAGATCACAGCGTCTTCTCCTGTGGATATGAACAGGCCTTAGAGCTCAAGAGTCTTACCTGAGATTGCATGATTAGTATGGAACTGATCTGATTCTGTTTTGCTTTGTTTTATGTTCTTTTTGTATGACATCATCCACGGTCTTTGTATGTTGTCAGTATGCCTCCCTCAGTGTGTATAATAAAAATAGATCCTATTTTTAGGATCTATTCTATAGGGGTAGGACGTTTTAAAGAAAAATAATTCCTATGTTAAATTAAAGTATTTTTGCCTATGTGCACATAAATATAAACTTCATATATTTATACAATAATAAAGCTAAAACGGATGTAAAATGAAATAAAGAAAAGAGGAAACTGAAATTAACAAGAGTGGTTGAATGAAGCCATCACAGTGGGTGGGTAAGGAACTGGTGCTTAGCTGGGATAGAAGGTCCTCAGTCCAAGGTGATGGAGTAGGGGTGAGAAACTCAGTATGTAAAAGGGCACCACTCTTCGACTACTTTTTTGACAGTCTCACAGATTTTCTTTTTCCCTGCTTCTTTTGGTCTTTTCTTTTTACACATACTCACCGTCCACATACTTCCTTCAAAAATTGCAGTAAACCTTTTTTTTTTCTTTCCCAGTGTCACTTTTACTCTGGTTCTTTTTTAAGAACAGAAAGCCTTGCTTTTCCACCAGCCATCTTTAGATGATACAAGGTCTGACGATTAAGATTAAGTTCATCTGGAGAAAGTGCTAGATACCTTATTACTGAATATCCCTATGGTTCCCTTTGAAGTACTCCCCTTGGGAAGCTATGAACTGGCGCCGATGACTAGGCCACCCTTCATGGCAATTTTGGAACTATTTTTCTTGAATAACCATCAAAGCTGGTCAACAGCAATAACGTGCAACAACAATAATAAAGGCCATTTAGCAAGACATCACTGCATGTCAGTACAAACACAGCTGAGAGACACTGATGTGAGACACTGATATACCAAGGTTATGAAACCTTACTGAGCTGTTTTTACAGTGCTACATGGTGGCAAGTTCACAAACTTAATTGTTAGGCCTTGTATATTCTGATGAAATTAAATAACTGATTATGGGTATAACTGTAGGAATATATAGCTCAAATCGGAGTCTGTATATAATAGATTTCTTCATTTTAATTCTAACACTGCAAATGCAGAAAATTCCATTTGCATAAATACATTCTTCAAAATAGCATAAGTAACTAAATTTTTTTATTTTTCTACTTTTGGATAATCAGACTGGATTCTTTACTAGGGATGCCAATAAACAATCCACAAGCATCAGTTTAATGTGATGTCTCGATTTTTAAAAGATTTCCTTTTGGCGGTTAATTTTTTAGTTTAAAAAATGTTTAAATTTCATTTTTATACGTTTTTAAATTTTAAATAATTTAAATTTTAAATTGTTTTAAAATAGATAATGTGTCTGTTTTTATTAGATATCAAAGGATGTTTTGAAGTTTATATGCATTGTAGAATGGTTAAATCAAACTAATTAACAAACATATTACCTCACATGGCTATTCTTTTTTTTTTTTTTTTTTTTTTTGCAGTTTTTGGCCAGGGCTGGGTTTGAACCCACCACCTCTGGCATATGGGGCCAGTGCTCGACTTTTTTGAGCCACAGGTGCCGCCCCCACATGGCTATTTTTGTGATGAGAGCACATAACATCTACCCTCTCCATTTTTTTTTTTTCTTTTTTTGTTGCAGTTTTTGGCCAGGGCCAGGTTTGAACCTGCCACCTCTGGTATATGGGGCCAGCACCCTACTTCTTTGAGCCACAGGCGCTGCCTGTACCCTCTACATTTTTTCCCCTATATTTTTCAAGAATACAGTATGTCACCATTAACTATAGTCACCTTGATGTACACTACAGGTCTCTTGTAGTTTATTCCTCCTCTATGTGTATAACTTTAATTATGTATCCTTTGTCCAACATCTTCCCATTCCCTCCTCCTCACTTCCTCACTAACCACCCCAGCCTCTGATAACCACCATTCTACTTTCTATTTCTAGGAGATGAACTTTTTTAGACTTCACATATGCGTGAGAGAATATGGTATTTGTCTTTGTGTGCCTGGCTTATTTCATTTAACATAATATTCTCTAGATTTGTCCATGTTGTCCACAGCTGGGAGGACAGTCTTTATTACTAGTGTTAGCTAACTAGTATTCCATTGTGTGTATCTGCCACGTTTTCTCTATCCATTCACCTGTTGATGAACACTTAGGTTGATTACATATCTTGGTTATTGTGAATGGTGCTATGATAAACATGGGAATGCCGACATCTCTGGGACATAATGGATTTCAATTCCTTTGGATAGTAGAATTGTGGAATCATAATGGTAGTTCTAGTTTTAACTTTCTGGGGAACCTCCATACTGTTTTTCACAGTGGCTTAAATGCCGCTAAGAGTTTGCAAGGCTTCCCCTGTCTTTGTATCTTTGAAAGCACTTGCTATCTTTTGTCTTTTTATAATGGCCATTCTAACTGGGATAAGGTGATAGCTCATGGTGGTTTTAATTTACATTTCCCTTACAATTAGTGATGTTGAGTATTTCATTACATATCTTTTGGCCATTTGTATGTCTTCTTTTGAGAAATGTCTATTTAGGTCTTTTGGCCATTTAAAATTTGTTTTTTTCTGCTATTGAGGTGTTTAAGTTTCTTGTATATTTTTTGGTATTAACCACTTGTCATATGGTTATGTCATTAATAATTTCAAATATTTTATCCTATTCTGTAGGTTATCTCTTCACTTTGTTGATTGTTTCCTTTGCTGTGCAGTTTTTTAGTTTAATATACGAGGTGTCCCAAAGGTTGCCATAAGTTCATACATAGGGAAATGGAAAATTTTAGCTAAATGTACCTTTATTTACGAAGTATTTCTGTATAGGTATATATATGAATATAAATATACTAAAAATATAAAATATAACATGAAATATAATATGATTTTGTTAATTTTCCTATGTATAGTAACCTATGGAACATCCTGTAGTCCCATTTGTCTACTTTTGTTTTCGTTGACTGAACATTTGAGATCTTAGGCATAAGATTTCTGGTACCCTAAAGTATTTCCTCTATGTTTTCTTTCAGTATTTTTATAGTCTTACATTTATCTATTTCATCCATTTGAGTTAATTTGTGGAATATGGTGAGAGATAATGATTTAGTTTCATTCTTTTGCATGTGGATGTCTACTTTTTCCAACACTATTTATTTAATTATTATTAATTTATTAATTTTTTTATTAAATCATAATTCTGTACATTGATGCATTTATGGAGTTCAGTGTACTGGTTTGATATACAATGCAAAATGTGTACATTGAACTGATTAGCGCATCCATCACAATATACCCTTTTCTTAATAGTTTTGAAATGTACCATTGCTTCATGCACATTAGGTGAGTTCCTCCAAATAACCTCCCCTCATGCCTCCCCCCCTCCCCTCTGTTCTTTCTCTTCTTCCCTTCTACTTTCTGGACTATAGTTATGTTTTACCATTTGTATGAATGTGTAGGTGATTATATTTTGATTTCATAGTAATACTGAGTATATTGGATACTTTAATTTCCATTTGTGAGATACTTTACTAGGAAGAATATGTTCCAGCTCCATCCAGGTAGACATAAAAGATGTAAAGTCTCCATCTTTTCTATGGCTGCATAGTATTCTGTGGTGTACATATACTGCAGTTTGTTAATCCATTCTTGGTTCGATGGGTCATTCCGCTGTTTCCATGTCTTGGCAATTATGAATTGGGCTGCAATAAACATTCTGGTGAAAATGTCTTTGTTGTAAAATAATTTTTGATCATGTGAGTATATACCTAGTAGAGGAATTAAAGGATCGAATGATAGGTCTACTTTTAGTTCCTTGAGTATTCTCCAAACTTCTTTCCAAAAATGTTGTATTAGCTTGCATTCCCACCAGCAGTGTAGAAGTGTTTCCTTCTCTCCACATCCATGCCAATATCTGTAGTTTGGGAATTTTGTGATGTGGGCTAATCTTACTGGAATTAGGTAATATCTGAAAGTAGATTTGATTTGCATTTCTCTGGTGATTAAGGATGATGTGTATTTTTTCATGCATTTGTAAGCCATGTGCTTGTCTCCATCAGAGAAATTGCTGTTCAAGTCTCTTGCCCACATAGAAATGGGTTATTTGTTATTTTCTTATTACTTTGAGCTCTCTGTGGATTCTAGTTATCAGACCTTTGTTGGAAGTACAACCTGCAAAAATCTTCTCCCATTCTGAAGGTTGTCTGTCTGCTTTACTTACTGTTCTTGGCTGTGCAGAAGCTTTTTAGTTTGAACATATCCCAGTATTGGATTTTTGGTGTTGCTTCAATTGCCGGGGGTGGGTGGGGTGGGGGAGGATCCTCTTCATAAAATATTCTCCCAGGCCAATTTCTTCAAGTGTTTCCTCTGCACTCTCTTCTAGTATTTTTATAGTTTCATGTCTTAAGTTTAAATATTTTATCCAGTGAGAATCAATTTTTGTTAATGGTGAAAGGCAGGGGTCCAGTTTCAGTCTTCTACTGGTCTCCAGCCAGTTCACCCAGCACCATTTGTTAGATAGGTGGTCTTTCCCCCACTGAATGTTTTTGATAGGCTTATCAAAGATCAAATAATAATAAGTAGCTGGGTTCATCTCTTGGTTCTCTGTTCTGTTCCATAAATCTACTTCTCTGTTTTTGTGCCAGTATCATGCTGCTTGTTCACTTTAGATTTATAAGATGGCCTGAAGTCTGGTAACATGATACCTCCTGATTTGTTTTTATTTCTGAGTATTGTATTGGTTATTCAGAGTTTTTTTCTGATTCCATATAAAACGAAGCACTGTTTTTTCAAGCTCTTTAAAGTATGACAATGGTGCTTTAATAGGGATTGCATTAAATCTGTAGATTGCTTTGGGTAGTATGGACATTCTAACAATGTTGATTCTTTCCAGTCATGAGCATGGTATATTTTTCCATTTGTTAATGTCTTCAGCTATTTCTTTTCTCAGAGTTTCATAATTCTCTTCATAGAGATCTTTCACATCCTTTGTTAGGTAAATTCCCAGATATTTCATCTTCTTTGGCACTACTGTAAAAGGAATAGAGTCTTGGACTATATTTTCAGCTTGACCATCATTGGCATATATAAAAGCTATTGATTTGTAAGTATTGATTTTGTATCCTGAGACACTGCTGTATTCCTTGATCACTTCTAAGCATTTTGTAGTTGAGTCCTTGGGATTTTCCAGCTATAGGATCATATCATCAACAAAGAGTGAGTGTTTGATCTCCTCTGACCCTATTTGGATACCATTGATTATGTTCTCTTGTCTGATTGTGATGGCTAAGACTTCCATTACTATGTTGAATAGCAGTGGAGACAATGGGCACCCTTGCCTAGTTCCTGAGCTGAGTGGAAATGTTTTCAATTTTATTCCATTCAATATGATATTGGCTGTGGGTTTGCTGTTGATGGCCTCTATCTGTTTAAGAAATGTACCTTCTTGTTTTTTTTTTTTTTT
>NW_003852543.1:528669-531956 GCF_000181295.1 Otolemur garnettii | reverse complement strand
CACCCTAAGTATATGGGGCCAGTGCCCTACCCACTGAGCCACAGGCACCACCCGAAATGTCCCTTATATACCTATTATCTTAAGTGTTCTGATCATGAAAGGATACTGGATATAATCAAAATGTTTTTCTGCATCAATTGAGAGAATCCTATCATGTTTTTTATTTTATTTTATTTTATTTTATTTGTTTATTTTTGTTTTTTATTTTATTGATGTGATGTGTTATATTTATGGATTTGTGTACGTTGAATCAACCCTGTAACCCTGGAATAAAACCAGCTTGATCACGGTGTATATATTTTTTTGATGTGTTGTTGAACTCTGTTTGCTAAGATCTTATTGAATATTTTTGCACTGGTATTCATTAATGATATTGATCTATTATTTTCTTTATTCGTTGGGTCCTTTCCTGGTTTGGGGATCTGGGTGATATTTGCTTCATAGAAAGTGTTGGGAAGTAATCCTTCTTTTTGTAAGTTTTGGAAAAGCGTAGGGACTAGTTCCTTTGAAAAGGTTTGATAGAATTTGGATGTGAAGGCCTCTGGTCCTGGACTTTTCTACTTTGGGAGATTTGTATTATTTATGCTATTTCAGTGATTGATATAGGTCTATTCAAAATTTCTAATTCTTTCTGGTTGAGTCTAAGAAGGTGGTGTGCTTGCAGGTATTGGTCAATTTCCTTCAGATTTTTATATTTCTAGGAATAGCGATTTTTGTAGTAATCATTGAGGATTTTTTTAAATTTCTGAGATATCTGTTCTTATTTCTCCTTTATCATTTCTGATAGACAATATTAGAGATCTTACTATTCTGCTTTTGGTTAGATTAGGCAAAGGTCTATCAATTGTATTAATTTTTTCAAAAAACCAACTTTGTGTTTTGTTGATCTTCTGAATGATTCTTTTGTTTTCAATTTCATTTAATTCTGCCCTAATTTTGGTTATTTCTTTTCTTCTGCTGGCTTTGGTTTTAGAATGTTCTTCCTTTTCAGTTGCCTGAGATGATCCATTAAGTTGTTGGCTTCCTCTCTTTCTGTTTTTTTGATGAAGATTTCCAATGCTATAAATTTCCCTCTTAGGACAGCCTTTGCAGTATCCCACAGATTTTGATAATTTGTGTCTTCATTATAATTTTGTTCCAAAAATTTCTTCTTAATCTCATCTTTGACCCAGCTATTCAGGTTAAAATTATATAGTTTCCAAGACTTTGTTTGAGTATGAAGATTCCCATTGCTGTTAAATTCAATTTTTATTCTATGGTGGTCTGAGAAGATGCAACGAATAATTTCTATTCTTTTAGATTTGCTGAGGTTAGACTTGTGTCCTAAGATATGATAAATTTTGGAGGATGATCTGTGGTCTGATGAGAAGAATGTATATTCAGTTTTATTAGGATGAAATGTTCTGTAGAGTTCTGTTAAGTACATTTGTTCTAGCGTCAGGTTTAAGTCTAATATTTCTTTGTTTAGTTTCTTCTTGGAGGATCTATCCAAAACTGTCAAAGGGGTGTTAAAATCTCCAACTACCATAGTGCAGTAAGATATCAAGTTGTTCACATCCATTAGGGTTTGCTTTATAAATTGAGAAGCATTCTGGTAGGGTGCATAAATATTGATTATTGAAATCTCTTCATGTTGGGTGTTTCCCTTGACAAATATGTAGTGACCATCCTTATCTTTCTTTATCTTTGTTGGTTTAAAGCCAATTGTATCTGCAAATAAAATTGCAATGCCTACTTTTTACTGATTTCTATTTTCCTATATTATAGATGTCTGTCCCTTCACCCTGAGTCTATTTTTATCCTTTAAGGTAAGATGAGATTCTTATATGCAACAGATATCTGGTCTGAGTTTATGTATCCAGTTAGCCAACCTTTGCCTTTTTAGGGGACAGTTTAAACCATTCCCATTAATTGAGAGAATTGATAAGCCTGGTAGTGTTTTGGGTGTCATGTTTTTTGAATGTCCAGTGGATGTCTTTAATCTTTTCACCACTGTGAAAGTTAGGTTTTGTTCAAAAATTTCTGAGTGAGTTTCTTTAGTGGTAGAGCATTGTGCTGGTCATTGTGGAGGATGGGTTTGAGAATAACATGGAGAGCTGGTTTAGTAATGGGAAATTTTTTTCAACATGTGTATGCCATTAAAGTGTTTGATTTCTCCATCACAAACGAAACTCAGTTTAGCTGGATACAGGATACTAGGCTGAAAGTTGTTTTGTTTTAGGAGATTGAAGGTCAATGACCATCCTCTTCTGGCTTGAAACATATCGACTGAGAGATCTGCAGTCATTCTGATATTTCTCCCTTTGTAGGTGATGCTTTTCTTACATCTGGCTGCTTGCAGAATTTTCTCCTTTATATTAACTTTGGCAAAGTTATTCACAATGTACCTAGGAGTAGCTTTATTTGGATTGAGTGTTGCTGGGTTTCTGAAACTGTCTAATCCAGTGGTTCTCAACCTTCCTAATGCTGTGACCCTTTAATACAGTTCCTGTGGGTCACAACCCACAGGTTGAGAACTGTTGGTCTAATCTGAATTTCTATATCTCTTGCAATGCTTGGGAAATTCTTCTCCATAACTCCTCTTGGAGTAGAGCATCTGTACCTTTAGGACCATTCTCTTCTCCTTCAGGAATTACTACAAGATGAATGTTTGATCTTTTGGAGTGATCCCACAATTCTCTCAGGGAATGATCAGTTTTTGCTCTCCATTTATCTGCCTCTTTGAGCATTTGGGAATGTTGAGAAGCTTTGTTTTCAATTTCAGAGATCCTTTCTGATGCCTGATCAACTCTATTACTGAGGGATTTTACCAGATTTTGGAGCCTCTTGACTAACTTTTTCATTTCCTTGAGCTCTGCTATGTCTTTTTTCATTGTGTCCATATCTTTGGTGACTTTGTCTTTGAATTCATTAATTTCTTGAGACAACTTTAGAACTACTCTTTGGATTTCAATTTCTATGTTTTCTTTCATTCTATTCATCTTATTTGCCATCCATATTCTGAATTCGATTTCTGACATTTCAGCCATTTGTTTATGCATGGCATCTTCAGTTTTATCTTCTTTGTCATTCCTAGCAGAGGTTGATCTACTTTGGTTATTCATGTTGCCAGTGTTCCTCTGTGGTTCTGCACCATATTTATTTTTCACCATTTGATTATTATAACTGGTAGGGTGAGATTGAATTGGGGTTCCCAGGTAGTAGAGATAATCAGCCCCTTACCAAAGTGCAAGGCTTTGGTGGCTTTTCTCCTACAACCTTATGAAGGCCCCTTTCAGAGTTTTGGC
>NW_003852543.1:526959-528638 GCF_000181295.1 Otolemur garnettii | reverse complement strand
GGAGACTCTTAGGAACTACTTGGTGAGACAGCACAAACTAGCTCTGTTTTGATATCAGCCAACCTCTACCCTATCCTACAAAGCCATGGTATTAGGTTTATAATCTCGGCTGTGGAGAGATACAGATAGCTGTGTTGCCCCACACCTGCCCTTTAGTTTTTTTCTGCTACAGAACTTCAAAGATCAACCTCAGAGTGTCTCTGGGTAGACAGCCCCAGACTCAAGTTCCAATCAAATTGTCTTAGGTAGTACCTACCCCACTCAAGAGAGAGGGGTCCAAGGGTCTCCAGCAGCACAATCCACACCCCTACCAGCCAAACTCTGTCCACACCAGTGTCCACTTCTCTGTTCACTAGCCCAGTTGGAGTGAGGGGATAACATCCCACCCACCAGTCTCAGTCTATACTTGGCAAGCCTCTGCCACTGACCCATTTGAAGTCAGGGGGCTGCACCCCTGCCCACAGGTCTCAGTCCACACCCAGAGGCTTGCTCACTCTTTTGGAATCAGGGAACCATGCCCTGCCCTCAGGTCTCAGTCCACATTCAGTAAGCCTCTGCTCACTGACCTGCTGGAGCCCAGGACCAGCCCCACCCACGTAACTCAGGGGCTGCCTAACCAGGCAACCACTATTCTGCTTGTGGGCACAATTAGAACCAGAGGTTCTGCACAACCCTAACCAAGGGTCAACACCACCACTGGCTGGGTAAAGTCACAACCAGGGGATTGCATCTCCTCCTGAAGAATGTCCCTTTCTTACCACACCTTTTTTTTTCTCCAGTAGTCACAGATTCCATCCTGATGTTTGGTTGTCCACACTATGCCCAGATTTCTCAGGGAAAGACCAGACACTCTGTGCTTTGCAGGGGGCCAAACTTCACACCACCTTGTGAGGGGGAAGGGTGGACTGGGAATTTGGAACTGTTGGGGAAAATATTTGTTCAGTTTTATGCCTGGTGGGGTGGTGTCTAGGTTATAAGTGGGACCTCCCTGGAGAAAGAGACTCAGTATTTAGCAGCTCTCTCCAGTGAGGTAAAATGAGAGGTCTTTTGTTTCCTGCTTACTCTCAGAGAGTCTGTGGAGGGCCTCCTGCTTGGGGGAGGGGTCTCCCATCCTCTAGTTGATAGGCTTTATACCTGAAATTTGTTTTCTTGAATGGTCTTTCTTGAAGTCACAGCTTGCCAAATTTCTTTCTAGGCTCAGCTCCCCCCACTGGTTTTATAGCGTCTGATTCTGTCTATTTTTTCTCCCTCTGGTCAGGAGCCTCTGCTGAGGGTTCTTAATAGTTGGCCTTCTTCCCAGAATTCCCCTGATTATTATTTTTGAATGAATTTATAATAATGACTTTTAGTGCACTAAGCTTTTTTTTTTTTTTTAACATTTTGAAAATTGCCCACAGCATTAAATCTTATGTGTAGAACTTAACAATTTGCACTTAAAATACCTATAAAAAGGCTCAGCACCCATAGGTCAGTGGTTACAGTCCTAGCCACATACAGTGCTAGCCACATACAGTGCTAGGCTGGTGGGTCTGAACTTGTCCAGGGCCTGCTAAACAACAATGACAACTACAGCAATATAAAAAATAGCCAGGTGTTGTGGTGGGCACCTGTTGTCCCAGCTACTTGGGAGGCTGAGGCACGAGAATCACTTAAGCCCAAGAGTTTGAGGTTGCTGTGAG
>NW_003852543.1:524809-526016 GCF_000181295.1 Otolemur garnettii | reverse complement strand
CCTTTTGATAAATAACCAATAGTGGGGTTGCTGGATTTTATGAAATAGATTTCATTATATTTTTAGTTTTTTGAGAGATCTTCATATTGTTTTCCATAATGACTTTACTAATTTGCAATCCCTTCAGCAGTGTACAAGAGCTCCCTTTTCTCCTTATTCTTACTAGCATTTGTTCTGTACATATTTTTGGTCTTTTGATAGTAGTTATTTTTTTTCAGTTTGTATTTTTTTAAATTTCAAATTAATATAAGGTACAAATTTTTTGGTTTCATTGTTTTCAATTCTAAGGTAAAGTTCAAGTTGTAGTTGAGCCCTTTACTCAGAAGATGTGCTGAAAACTCTCACATTGTGCACATTGGGTAAGATCCCATTAATTGTTCTCCCTCCTACCATCAATCGGCCTTCCTCTCCCCTCCCTCTTGCTAGACTATATTTTTGTTTCATCGTTGATGTGAGAATGTAATTGTTTATATATTGGTTTTATATTAGTATTGAGTACATTGGATATTTTTTCCTATTCTTGAGATAGTTTACTAAGAAGAATGTGTTTCAACTCCGTCTGGGTAAACAAAAGATGTAAAGTCTCCATCTATTCTTTTTTATCCTAACTTTTTTAGCTTATTTTTTAAATTTTTGAATTAACATGAGGGTGTAAATTTTTAGATTACATTGTTCTCACTTCCAGGGTAAAGTTTCAGTTGTAAAAGAGTCACTAACCCAGGTGGCATGCACATTAGGTGAGATCCTACCACATGCCCTTCCTTCTGCCAATCAGCCTCCCCCTCCCCACTTACTCCCTCTCTCTTCCTGCTACCCCCCACACTAGACTATATTTTTGTTTTATTGTTCATCTGAACATGTAATTGTTTATATATTGGTTCTATATTTGCATTGAGTACGTTGGATATTTATTTTTCCATTCTTGCAATACTTTACTAAGAGGAATGTGTTTCAATTCCATCCAGATAAATGTAAAAGATTCTTCTGGTTAGATACCTAGTAATGGGAGGTAGACCTTGCAGATGAAAGGTTTACTTTTAGTTCTTTGAGGATTCTCCATACTTCTTTCCAAAAAGGCTGTATTAGTTTGTAATCTCACCAGAAGTATAGAAGTGTTCCCTTCTTTCCACATCCATGCCAGCATCTGGTGTTTTGGGACTTTGTGATGTGGGCTAATCTTACTGGGGTTAGGTGATATCTCAGAGTG
>NW_003852543.1:500779-524605 GCF_000181295.1 Otolemur garnettii | reverse complement strand
GCAAAAATCTTCTCCCATTCCGAGGGCTGTCTGTTTGCTTTGTTTATGGTACCTTTAGCTGTGCAGAAACTTTTCAGCTCAATCAAATCCCAGTAATATATTTTTGGTGTTGCTGCAATTACTGGGAGTCGGGGGGGTGTCTTCCTCATAAAGTTTTTTCCACACTCCATATCTTCAAGCATTTTCTCCACACTCTCTTTTAGAATTTTTATTGTTTTGTGTCTTAAATTTAAGTCTTTTATTCAGAGAGAATCAATTTTTGCCAATGGTGAGAGGTATGGGGTAATAGTCATTTAAAGGGGGTAAGGTATCTCATTTGAGTTTCCCTGATGATTAGTCATGTTGAGCATTTTTTCATACACTTGTTGGCCATTGGTATATTTTCTTTTGAGAAATGTCTGTTCATATCTTTTGCCCAGTATAACACTTCTTTAGCTTTTAGTTAGATTTTTAATGCATGAATAGTTGTTTAAATTGATGTTTCTTATGTAAAGGGATGATCACTGGAGTGTCCTACTCCACCTTCTTGCTCTGCTCCTTTCCTCTAAAGTTTTCTTCCTCAATCGAATACAATGTTAGCATTGCAGTTTTATAAAATTCAACATTAAAATGAACATCAAAGTTAATTAATTCAGGAACATCAAGTGGAGGAATCAGGCATTATATATTTACCAAAACACGCACTGCTAACAAATGGTGGCAGGTTGTTACATCTGCCAATGGAAAGCTGATGACACATTTACTTGTGACATGATTATGGTTCTGAGTGCTATAGTATCTTCGTCCTTCTACAGGCTGTAGGATTATTTGGTGTTCCCACATCTTTCCTCTACTGTGAAAAACTTTGTTCATGCAGGCACTGTGGACTTGCATGAACACTTGGCACAAAAGTTATCACATCCTGTGGCTAGGCTCAAGAGTAAAGTGGTCATCCTAATGATACAGAAGAGGCTCTGATGATATTTAGTGTGTAATAAAAATGAGAATGCCATGTTACAATAATCTCATAGAGAGCATGTGGGACCCGGAGAACATAATTTCCATAGGCCTCTGCCTTACCTAGCAGATGTGAAAAGTGGCTCATGATACTATGATGCATGAAATCATGGAAAGCCCCTGTGAGCATTAACACTCTCATTTTCAGGTGATTGGCCTGGTCCATACCTGGTTTGCACACAAGTTCTATAGCAAATTCTCTTGCATTTGAGAAGCAAAAGCTCTAGGCCAACATTCATTGAAGAACTTGATTCCTTTCGACCTATAGCAATTTGTGCTATAGAGGTTCTGCTGCACTGGGAGAGGAGATTTTGGATTCTAAGGGGGAATTAATAGTCTTAGAACCATGTCACCAAAGATTACAACTGTGGATAAAACAGCTGAGGGGAGGAGGATATTTCTCTGTTAAACTGCTTTGGAGCTGATAGCGTCTGACCTAGGAATTGCTGAAGAGCAATGGCTGCTTTCCAAAAGTGTACCTGAAGATATTGTCCCATCATGCATGAATAAGTTGGTATGGGACAGTATATACTGTCCCTAGGATGCTGACAACAATGGTTGTAATTTGTTCATGTCAATAAAACATAGTCTTATTTCTGAGACACTTGGAAAAGTTTCTAAAAATAGATTTTTACTAGAATAATGTATGTCTGTGGTATTCTTTTGCACAAGTCTTTTTTCCATGAGGCAACTGCTAACTGTATTTATTTTAGTTCTTTTTCTGCTGTTTTCCTACATGTATCTAAGTAAATACTGTGCATCCTTTTACTTCTGTTTCTTGAATAATCAATTTTAGACATTATCTTTTCTACCAGACGGATTCCATTTGCATTCCTATTGGACACAATCTTGTCTTCTTTATCTGTTTCCCACAAGTCAATAGCAAATAATAAATCAAACAAAGTTGTATTGACAGGGAGTAAGAGGACACTTACTTGGGTCTGTTAGACAATGCTGTAGGATAACATTGAATAGGCACAGAATAATATTTTCACCTTTGTCCCTCCAGAATAACTTTTCTTAATGAAATCATCTAACTTCAGCCCCTTCATTTTATGGATGAGGAAAGGGAAGTAGAGGGAGTGGGTATGATGTAGTGAAGATGGCACTGACATTTAGTAGTCAGACTAGAAATAATGATACTCTTGAGTTTTAGTCTTTCAATTTCTGTCTCTTGGTGTTAGGATGTTATGAAACACTGTAAGAACTCAGTAACAACTCCCCTGTTGCAAGATGGCAAAGCAAAGTCTGAGCTGTGTCATTCCATCCATTATTGAGGTTCTTTTTTTAGTAGGGTGTTGAATGAGGACCCACCCAGGGTGGAGCTCCTCCAACCACCAAATATCATTTTACAGTGACGTCAATGCTGAGATATTCTGCACACTTTTATTTCCCAACTTGAAACATTAGGGTTACCTGGATGTGCACTGTAAGCTCAGGTGCTTGTGATTACCCCACATCTAGTAAATTAGAATTCCCTCCCCTAGAAATTGCAACTTACTAGATTTAGGATGTGGCCTAAGAATCAATACTTTGCCAAAGGCCCTAGGGGATACTGATTACTAACCAACCCTGGGAAATACTCTTCTGGACCATACCAGTGGAGTTGGGTATGTAAAAAGACTAAAATTAGTCATGGTTGGAATGACCTGTGTGCTTCTACAGAAATAAAATTTTCATAAAATGTATACTTTTTGCTGTTTTCATTGATGTTTACTTCTCGAAGCTTCTCTCTGGAGTGATTTAAAAGCAAATTCAACAAAATGACTTGTCTTAAAGTGTTCACAACTTTTGGGGAGTGTCCTTTCACTCTGATTTTTCATGTTTCTGAAGTTTGTTCACAGAATCCTTCCCATGCAGCCTCTAGATCCAGACTTGGGCTTGCTAGGCCTGACTTACAGTTCTGTCTCTGGGTCCCTGAAGATCAATCCCTGACTATGACAAGGAGAGGAGTGCTGGTATTGAGTTGTGTATGGGGAGTTCCAGCAGGTTTGATAAAACTCTCAATTACCTCTGACCTGCTATCTTCCCCTCTTCCTAATAGTATGTAATGAGTTAGGACCACTAACTTAATCTCCAGGTTGGTGAGTGGTACCTGTGAGTGCAAATCAGCTGCTCCTGGTTTGCTTGAGTTGGAGGGTGCTAGGCTAAAAAATCCACCTGTCTTTTATTTAAGTTTCTGTGGAAGAGCAAGCTACTAAGATGTTCTTTTGTGTCCATGGTAAGCTCTGGTCCCTAGGCAGGGATCATGAATGCCCCAACCTTTAGGAGGGACCCCATAACTGTAAGGGGGTTGTTTGATTTCTACTTCCCTAGAAGTAGGGGAAAGGTGAAGTAGATATTATGAAAGCTTGAAAGGCTTTGTAGAGCCTCAGTGGGGCTCAGAGGTTGCTTTTCTAGACACTAGGGGGAGCCACTGGTATGAAGTTCGGGGCAATCTCTCCAAGCTGGGGAAGCTGTTCCCATGGGAATTAACTGCCTGCGTGCTGGGGCCTCGGTCAGGCTCTTTCCACCTCTTCTCTAGCTCAGTTTCTCTGTGGGATGGGGTGAGCACCCTTCCTAATAATGGATCCCTGGAGCCATACAACATTCTACCATCATACAAGTTTCCTCAATGCTTGGGACCAGTCTGCTACCTTCTCCTCAGTCCCTAAATCTGCCCCATTAGTTTGTGTCTCTCCAGAAGGCTGGGATAGAAGGCTCCCCAATTGTGCACCCCTATTCCACTGCAAGACCCCAAGGCGAGAGAAGTAGCTCTCTCTGTCTGCAGGGGTCTCATTAAGGGGCATACTCCCACTAGGGAGAAGCAGCCACTCATAGAATTCTTGGCTCAATCTGCATTTCCTATTGTAAGGAATAGGGGGAGGGACCCTTGTGCCCATTCAGCCTGCATAACCAAGGCATTCATTTGCTGTGGAAACCAGGGGGTAGGCCAAATTACTGTGAGTGCCATCCTCCTAAAGAATATGGTGGCTTTCCAGTATGAGTGGAGGGCGGGCATGCCCACAAATCCCTGCTCATGAGCACCCCTCCACACTCTCGTGCTGGATATGTCTCTGGAGGATTCCTGGCCACCTGCATCCAAGACCTCTTCCCTGAGTCTCCTTGAACTGCTCTAGTGTCCTGTGGGGCACTGGATCTAGCCTACCTGTCTAAGCTGCCAGCATAGAGTCCTGTGAAATGCTTGTGGGGAGGAAGCATTTGAGTTAATGCAGTCCTACTCTTTATGGCAGGCTTGACTGGGAACACATGCCTATGCTAGAAGAACATCTGCTCATGTGCTTCTCAATTCAGAGTGCTCTCCTGATTGCACTGTGGGGACAGGGCCAGGGTTATCAGCCAGTTTGAGCTAAATGCTAATACCTTGAACAGAGGAAGTGCAGAGGAGGAGGTGTCTAGGTATAAGAAAGCCAGCAGTATGGTGCCTAGTGGTGATAGACTATGAGATGTACCTTTTGGATGCCCAAACTCTTAGGGTTCACTGGTTTGCCCCATTTTTCCTATTTATTTGTTTATTCATTTATTTTTGAACTTAATTTTTATTAAATCATAACTGTATACATTTATGGGGTATAATGTGATGATTTGATAAACAATGTGGAATATTTAAATCAAACTAATTAACACAGCCATCACCATCATTACAAAAATAAGTAATAAATACTTATTATTTACTTTTAAAAATAAGTAATAAATACTTATTTTGTGGTAACACATTTATAATATACTCTTAGTTGTTTTGCAGTGGACGTAACAATAACTCTGTACCAATGGAAACCAATCAAAGTGAGAATATTAAAATGATAGATAGATGAAATATAAGAGAAAATAGAAACCCAACACAAAGAAACCACAAGAACAACACAGGAAAAGAATGAAAAATTCAGTAAAGAAATTGAATTATTAAAAAAATTAGGTCGGCACCTGTGGCTCAAAGGAGTAAGGCACTGGCCCCATATGCCAGACGTGGCAGGTTCAAACCCAGTCCTGGACAAAAAGTGCAAAAAAAAAAGCAGAGCTTCTGGAAATGAAGAATTCATATCCATTGGAAAACCGTAAGAATTCATTTCCAGTAGAAAACTGTAAGAATAGGCTAAATCCAGCAAACAAAATTATCTCAGACTTAGAAGCCAAAACCTTTGAATTAAACAGGACAATCTGAGAAAAATAACAGGAAAATGAGAGGAATGAACAACCTACAAGAAACATGGGATTGTGTAAAGAGGCCTAACATAAGAATCAAAGGCATCCCTGAGAGTGAAGAAGAAAATACACAAAGCCTGCCAAACCTATTTGAGAGAATACTTAAGGACAATTTCTCAGGTCTAACTTTCTAAAAGTCTGGAAATCCAAGTATTAGAAGCTCAATAGACTCCTGAGACAGTTATTGCCAAGAAACAATCATCACTACATATAGTCATCAGACTGGCCAAAATTAACATTTAACTCCTGGTAGCATACAGGCAGAGCCTCAGGCTCCAGCATGAGAGCCTCAGAGCTGGGACTAAGGAGAAGCTTCAAGAAGAACCTCTGAGTTAGGGCCTATGAGCTAGAAGTGGGACCATGCAGATGGAAGGCTAATCTGACCTGGAAGGCAATATCTGGGCCAAGCAGACAGGAGGTAGCTAGGACCTGGAGGGTGGATTGGGGGTGGAACAAGCAGCAGGCTGCTTCACAGGCACAGGGGTCCCATGGATGTCAGGTTAGGCAGGTAAAGGTTGTAGCTCTCCATACTCCACCCTGGACCTGCCTAACTGGTCACCCAAAGCCTCTCAGGTCACAGCCTGCTATGTTCTGGTCAATTCCATAAAAAATAAGTAAATAAATAAAAGTGTTCACATACTCAAATAAAATTTTAAAATATACCAAAGCTGGAAAGATTCAAATTTCCATCAGCCAGTGAATGGAAAAGGAAGTTGTGGTGTATTCGATATTGCTCAGCAAAAAAAGAAATTCACTACTGATTGATAGATATTCAACTAGATGAATATCAAAATGTAATTGAGGATGTAAGGCACAAAAGGGTGTATATGGTATTATTTCATTTATAAGAAGTTCAAGAACAGTTAAAACTAATGTATGATGATAGAAATGAAAATAACTGTTACTTTGGCAAGGGTGAGGATCAATAGAAGATTATAAAAACTGGAGGTGCTGGCAGTGCCCATAGCTCAGTGAGTAGGGCGCGAGCCACATAGACCAAGGCTGGTGGGTTCGAACCTGGCCTGGGCCAGCTAATACAATGATGACAACTGCAAAAAAAAAAAAAAAAATAATAGTTGGGCACTGTTGTGGGCGCCTGTAGTCCTAGCTACTTGGGAGGCTGAGGGAAAAGAATTA
The DNA here is from genome assembly GCF_000181295.1 of Otolemur garnettii. Classification (NCBI taxonomy): domain Eukaryota; kingdom Metazoa; phylum Chordata; class Mammalia; order Primates; family Galagidae; genus Otolemur; species Otolemur garnettii. Next base: position 518,269 of record NW_003852543.1, on the reverse strand, counting down.
CTCGAGCCCAAGAGTTTGAGGTTGCTGTGAGATATGATGTCATGGCACTCTACACAGGGTGACAGCTTGAGACTCTGTCTTAAAAAAAAAAAAAGAAGATTCTAAAAACTGCCATAGAGCATAGTCTAAAAACTGGTCACATTCAAAAAGCTACAATGGCTTTGCAAATCTCTGCAGAAAAACAGTAAGTCAGAAGTCAATGGAGAAATGCTGTCTACTTTGTGAGGGAAAATGATTTCCAATGTGGAATTTCGTATCTAGGCCAATCTATCAATTAAGTATGATCCCAGGAGACAACCAGGCAGAATGAAGTTGTTGGAGCTTAGAGGGGTCAAGAAAGTCAAGTGTACAGTGTGCCTGATGGGTTTGAATGAGTCTAGAGGAGACTCTGACAGTGGGGAAAATTAGGGGGATGTTACATGGATCATTATGAAAGTTTTAAGATACACAAAAATCAACGTAAAATCCCCACAGATGGAAACAAATGAAGCCTTCCTGGCAATACCAATAAGCCAAGCATGTTGAAACTTGCACAGGTGAATCAGAAAGAATGCTGTTGACTCTGTTTCTTCAAAGTAAAATGATGGACTATAACACAGTCTGTCTCAAAACTTGCATAGTGACCTATATAAGCTCTAAAATAAGAAAAACCTACAAAAAATCAAAATAAGGCAGTTCTTAATTCCAGAGAAAACATTAAGTTATTAAGAAAAAGAAATATGGCTCAGTGCCTATGGCTCAAGTGGTTAAGGCGCCAGCCACATAAACCTAAGGTGGCAGGTTCGAATCCAGCCTGGGCCTGCCAAACAACAATGATGGCTGCAACCAAAAAAAAAAAGCCAGGCGTCAGGCGCCTGTAGTCTTAGCTACTTGGGAGGCAGAGGCGGAGACTTGCTTGACCCCATGAGTTGGAGGTTGCTGTGAGCTGTGATGCTTTGGCCACTCTACCCAGGGGAATAGCTTGAGACTCTGTCTCAAAAAAAAGAAAAAGAAAAAGAAATATAATCATAATTGACCATATGGCCCAACTGTTATGAATGTTTATATTGTAATAATAATGATAATGATAATGTAAGCTCTGTATGATGACCAATCAAACTTAGGATGTAAATATTTTGGGAGGATGTATAGGACATGTATATGTGCATATGTATGTGTTTAGTTAGGGAGCTAGTTGAGTTGTGTATAAAAGCACTAAAACTATCTTTCACAGAAAGATATTCATACATGGTAGCTAAAAGTGAAAAATCAAGAAATAGCAACACACTTATAGTATTTAGAAATGTGGATGGAATCATCAGAAACAATCAATTAAAAGAGTTAAGAGTGATTGTCTCTGAGCAGCAGGAAATAGTGATTATTCTGTTTCATAACAAGACCTGCATTATTCATTGACTTTTTAAATTATGCACAAGTATAATTCTGGTAAAGCTTAATAAAAAAATAATGACTCTGTATAGGCTGGGCTACGTGATGTAGAGAAGGTATAACATTTAGCTAAGTACATAAGAGGCCATGAGGCAAGAGCTCACGTACAGGCTTTTCCTTTAACACTCTAGAATCTCCCTCTATCATGTGGGTTGGAAACCATGTATAGTTTGCAAACTACAAGAGAGATAGGCATGTGCCATCCACCGCAGGGAGGTGGCAGCGTGGTTATAGAAAGACCAGTTCTCCTCAGCGCTATCGTGGTGAACCACACCCCCTGCATACATTTGTGTGAGCCTACTTATAGAATAAATGGGTCGTTATTGTTAGTGTGACCCCTTCCTAGTGACTTGGTGAGGCCTGAGAAAAATAGGCTACATTTCGATGAAGCTTCTGTTTTTTGAAATGGAAAGATTAGAGTTAAGAAAACTGATGAAATACATATATTTTATTATTTGGAAAACTCAAGCTGTGTTCAGGGTCTTTGAATGAATGAATGTTTTTAAGTGCATCAGTTGTCTACCCCTTAATATTTGAATTTTTTTTATTAAATCATAGCTGTGTACATTAATGCAATCATGGGGTACAATGTGCTGGTTTTATATACCATTTGAAATATTTTCATCAATCTTGTTAACATAGCCTTCATGTTGTTTTCTTAGTTATTGTATTAAGACATTTATACTCTACACTCAGTAAATTTAACATGTGCCCTTATAAAATGCATCCTAGGTGTAGTCTCACCAATTACCCACCCTCCATCCATCCTTCCCCCTCTCCTCTTTCCCCTTCTTCTTGGGCTATAGTTGGGTTATAGCTTTGCTATGAAAGCTACAAATTGGTTTCATAGTAGGGCTGAGTACATTGGATACTTTTTCTTCCATTCTTGAGATACTTTGCTAAGAAGAATATGTTCTAGCTTCATTTATGTAAATATAAAAGAGGTAAAGTCTCCATCTTTTTTAAGGCTGCATAATGTTCCATGGTGTACATATATCACAATTTATTAATCCATTCATGGGTCAATTATCACCTGGGCTTCTTCCGTGACTTAGCAATTATTAATTGGACTGCAATAAACATTCTGGTGCAAATATCTTTGTTATAAAGTGACTTTGGTCTTCTGGAAATATACCTAGTAGATGACTTGAAGGATTGAATGGCAGGTCTATTTTTAGATCCCTAAGTGATCTCCAAACATCTTTCCAAAAGGAATGTATTAGTTTGCATTCCCACCAGCAATGCAGAAGTGTTCCCTTTTGTCTACATCCACGCCAACATCTCTGGTTTTAGGTTTTTGTGATGTGGGCTAATCCTACTGGGTTAGATGATATCTCAAAGTGGTTTTGGTTTACATTTCTCTGGTGATTAAGGATGATGAGCATTTTCTTATGTGTCTATAGGACGTGCACTTGACTTCTTTAGTGAAATTTCTCTTCAAGTCCCTTGCCCACCTGAGATGGGATCACTTGTTCTTTTCTTGCTAATACGTTTGAGTTCCCTGTGGATTCTGGTTACTAAACCTTTGTTGGAGACAGCCTGAAAATATCCTCTCCCATTCTGAGGGCTGTCTGCTTGCTTTACATACTGTATTTTTGGCTGTGCAGAAGCTTTTACTTTTTCTTTTCTTTTCTTTTTTAAAATTAAGTCAAATATACATAGATCATGAATACATATATGCATATGTGGGGTACAATGTGTTGATTTTTTTAATACAATCTGATGTGGTTGTAGAAGCATTTTAGTTTAATCAAATCCCAATAATGTATTTTTGGTGTTGCTTCAATTGCCCAGGGGGTCTTCCTCATAAAATATTTGCCCAGGCCAATTTCTTCCAGTGTTTTCCTTGAACTTTCTTCTAGTATTTGTATAGTTTCACATCTTTAAGTTTAAATCTTTAATCCAGTGAGAGTCTATCTTAGTTAATGGTGAAATGTGTGGGTCCAGTTTCAGTCTTCTGCAGGTCGCTAGCCAGTTCACCCAGCACCATTTGTTAAATAGGGAATTTTTTCTCCACTGAATGGTTTAAACTGGCTTATCTAAGATCAAATAATGGTCAGTAGCTGGGTTCATCTCTTGGTTCTCTATTCTGTTCCGTATATCTACTTTTCTGTTTTTGTGCCAGTACCATGCTGTTTTGATCACTATCAATTTATAGTATAATCTGAGGTCTGGTAGTGTGATTCCTTCTGCTTTCTTTTTATTTCTGAGTAATGTCTTGGCTATTTGAGGTCTTTTTCTGATTCCATATAAAACGAAGTATTATATTTTTGAGATCTTTGAAGTATGACAGTGGAGCTTTAATAGGATTGCATTAAAATTATATATTTCTTTGGGTAATATGGACATTTTAAAAATGTTAATTCTTCCCAGCCATGAGCATGGTATGTTTTTCCATTTGTTAATATCTTCAGCTATTTCTTTTCTTAGAGTTTCATAGTTCTCTTTGTAGAGATCTTTCACGTCCTTTGTTAGGTAAACTCCCAAATATTTCATCTTCTTTGGCACTACTGTGAAAGAAATAGAGTCCTTGCCTGTTTTTTCAGCTTGACTATTGTTGGTATATATAAAGGCTATAGATCTATGAGTATTGATTTTGTAACCTGAGATACTGCTGTACTCCTTCATCACTTCTAAGAGTTTTGTAGTAGAATACCTGGTGTTTTCCAGATATACAATCATATCATCTGTGAAGAGTGAAAGTTTGATCTCCTCTGACCCTATATGAATACCCTTGATCACCTTTTCTTGTTAATTGTGATGGCTAATACTTCCATTACAATGTTGCAAAGTAGTGGAGACAATGGGCAATCTTGCCTGGTCCCGGATCTGAGTGGAAATGATTTCAATTTAACTCTATTCAATATGATATTGGCTGTGGGTTTGCTATAGATTGCCTCTATCAGTTTAAGGAATGTGGAAGGTGCCTGTGGATCAAAGGAGTTGGGCACTGGCCCCATATGCCAGAGGTGGTGGGTTCAAACCCAGCCCTGGCCAAAAACTGCACAGAATTAGCCTTTCTGTCCCAACTATATTCCCCTGTAGGTGAGGTGCTGTTTGAGTTCACAGAAGCTGTGACTCAGCCCTAACCTGTGCTGCTGCCCTTGCACCAGTTCCACAGAAGTAGCATATCTGTCTCTGCTGCACTCTGTATTGGGCGGGCACAGTTAGAGCTTACACTCAGCTCTCAGTTCTTATCTCTCCCTGGGCTGGTGCTGTTGCCCTGCCTGCTTGGTCTCAGCTATGTTCCCCTGGGGGCCAGGTGTTTCTTAGGCTCACTAAAGCAGCACTTCTGACTCATCCCAGCCCTGGGAGTGTGCCATCTCTGTGCATGTGTATTCTAGTCTCTATCCCTGCTGTGCCCCACCTGGGCAAGTATTGCCTCACCAGGCCTGCATTTCCGTCCTAGATTTGTTCTGCTAGTGCCTGTCACCAGAATAGAGATCTGGCTTTCTCTGATTGCCAAGGGAGGCAGGGAGTGTCTCCCCAAAATATCTCAATGGGTGTGAGCCCTATTGTTCCCACCCCTGCCACTGCTGCTCTGAGCCACGGGGCACTGCTTCTCCCTCTCCCTCTTGGTCCACAGTTGTCTCTTTATACCCATGTCACAGAATCAGCACAGACCAGCAACAGCTCATGCCTTGCCCACACCTCTTGAGAAAATGCCCAAGAATCTGAACTCCAGGGTGAACGGTCTTCCAGACATTGGGGTAAGAGTGGGGGATAGTGCTGGGAGTTTGGAATTGCAGGTAGAGAATATATACCTGCAATTTTATGCAGGTATATATTTTATGCCTAGTGGGAGAGTGCCATGGCACACTAGTGGGTCCTCCCTGGAGAAGGAGTTCCAGTTTTTAGAGGGTCTTTTTCATGGGATAATATAGAAGGAGATCTGAACTCTGCTTGCTTGTTTGTTTAAAGTATACTGTGAGCTGTTCTCATGGGGGAAGAGACTTCTGTCCACTTGGCGATGGATTTTGTACCTATAGTTTCTTACCTTGGGGTTGCAGCTTGCCTCAGCAGGTTTGATGTGTGTTCTCCAACCTTCTCTCTTGGCTCAGCTGCAAATCATCAGCTTACCTGCTAAACTTCTGTCCTTTAACTCTCCTTCTGGATGGGAACCTCTGTGGTAAGCTAGCTCCAGGCCATCTTGCCTCTGCCTCCCCTTAATATTTGAATTTAAGATAGTTTTTCTTTGTTAATCACAAGCTTTCTGTTTTAAGCAATTGTGGCTATCAATTTTGACAATATGCTAGAGGCCATAGATCAGGAAAGTGACCCTCCTTTGTGCATAGTGAGAGATAAGGGTCCTATTTTATTCTTCTAGATGTGGCTATACAATATTACCAGCATCATTTAATGAATAGGGATTCTTTTCTCCAGTTTCTCTATGTTGTTGTTTATTTTGTCAAAGAAAGTTGGCCACATGTAGATTGTTTCCATATTGGGTCTCTGTCCTCTATGGTTGGTCCATGTCTCTAGGTGTGAATGCCATGCTGTGTTGGTTACTGTAGCCTGTAGTATAGTTTGAGGTCTGGTAATGTGATGCCTTCAGATTTGTTCTTTTTGCTTAGGATTGCTTTGGTTGTTTGGGCTCTTTTATGGTTCCAAACAAAGCATAGAATTATATCTTCTAAAACTGAAAAATGATGTTGGTATTTTGATAGGGGTTGTATTGAAGTTGTAGATCACCTTGGGCGGTATGGGTTCTTGCTGTTTGCTCCTTTGCACCTCAGAGAAGGACCCTGGGCTTCCCCTGTCAAGGACTCCAAGTGGATACAGTCCTCTGTAGGTGATGTCATAGCTCTGAAATTTATTTTTTGTGTATAGAAGATATTTCATCTTAATGGATAAGTGGGACAGCTCCTTTTCTGACTTAGACTGACATAGACTGACTCACCTTGAATATGAATCCTACTTTTTATACAGTGATGCCTGCTGCATTTTAAAAAGTGGGGTCTTAATGATTCCATGCTCCTAAAGGATTGATGTGGGGCTACCTGGGATAAGATCCTAATGGCCTTTTATATCCTGCTATGCAGTAAGGATACCCAGGAAGGGGACAGAATGTGAACAGGCAGGAATCCTCATGCGGCCAAGGAGACTACTGAGAAGGTGGCACAAAGATTAAGATTTGGGATGATCTACTGGTGGTCATGGCAAAAATGCTGGCAGAGATAAACAGGTTGATCTGGGGCCTGGTAACAGACATAGGGGATGTATTAGGCCAGCTGCTCTAGGAAGCTGTCACATAAGAAGAGCTTTGCACACTCTTCTTTAGCCCACAAGGTATGATGTATTTAGTATAAAGTCATCTGAGGATCAGGGATGTGATAGGATTTTGCCAAATGCACAATTCTGAAAGTTGCAAAGCTTAATTCTGAATTCATAGCTTTTGAATACAAATCTCTTGCTTTTGAACGCTGAAGTATTACCTTATTTTGGGTTCTTTCCAAAGCTGATTCAGAGTGCAGGGAGCTTATTTAAGAGATATCCCAGGAAAGCCAATAAAGGGAATCCTAATGAGCTGGTTATGGTTATGGGCAACTCGGGCTAGATTCCACTTGGGACTCTCTGAGAAATCTTTGTATTGTTCCACCAGAGGATAAGGAAGCTGGGACATCTAGCCACCAATCTCTTTCCCAATCAACTGAGTAGCCCCTGAGATGTAATCCCCTAAGATGTGAAGCTGACATGTTCTAGGATCTGCCACAGTAGCTGTGAACTCAGGTGGGCTGAAGGTATGAGATAAAGCCTGGCCTCAGCTTTCATTTGTGGAGGACCTAATGTTAGACACGGAAAGCTCACTGCACTGGGGCATCCTGCCTCCAGGCTCCTGTCCTCACTGTTATATGGATATGTGGGATAGGATATATATTTGTACACACACACACACACACACACACGTCAGTCTTTTGTGGGTTTAACCAACCATGGATTAAAAATACCATATATATATGTGGGTTGTGGAACCCACACATGCACAAGGTCTAGTTTTGTATACATGGGCTCTGCAGGGCGGACTGCATGTCTTGAGCATCTGTGACTTTTGTTATGCACAGGGGTGGGGAGCTAATCTCCCTCCATTACTGAGGGATGACTGCATATGGATAGGTATACAAGAAGACTTCAAAAACTTTGTATAAAATAGAATTAAAAGATAAAGATAAAGAATATAAACTATTTCTCAATGTAAGCCTTATCAATTTCAAAACACTTTTGTAAGGGATGATACCATGTATTTAGTCCACCCCTATAGAACTGAGGGTCCTTGGAATTTAACCATGTCAATGCAAACTGTTTTTACCTTATTGACTGAGAAAAATGGATATCCTTTAAAGATTTTTTAAATTAGAAGACAAAAAGAAGATAGAAGGAGCCAAATCATGACACAGTGGATGCTTAATGGTTTCTCATGGAAACTTGCAAAATTGCCCTTGTTTGATGTGAGGAATAAGCAGGAGAATTGTCTTAGCAGAGAAAGACTCTAGGTAAAGCTTCCCTAGGCACTTTTTTGCTAAACTTTCATTAACTTTCTCCAAACACTCTCTTTAGAAGAAGTTGCTATTGTTCTTTGGCCCTCCAGCAGCAAGTGAACGAGCAAAATGCTTTGAGCATCCTCAAAAAACTGTTGCTGTGATTTTGCTGTTGACTAGTCTACTTTTGCTTTGACTTGACCACTTCTGTCAGGCCTGGCCTCTTGGCTGACTATTGTCCTGGTTCTTTGGGTCCTTGCTTGGAAGAATCACAAACAAGGCCAGTTCTCCAGATTGCAAACAGGGAGCAATTCCACACAAACAGCTTTTATTGCAGAAAAGAAAGAAGCAATACAAAGTGAAAGTATGTCCCAGAGAGAGGAATGGATTAGTCTCCATGAATGGAGAAAAATACTAAGGACTCACAGGTGGTTTCCTTTTATTGGCCTTGTCTGGGGGTGGGCTTATGGAGGTGGGAATGTTACCAAATGATTGGCAGGTGTTCTGCATTTTCCTGCAGAAACCTGCCATTTTCCCTTCCCCCATTGGTCCCCAGCTTGTTTACCCCAAGGTATTGCCCTCCCTGCCTATATCTACCATCTGTAGATTTGGTCCCTATCCAACACTTCCACCTCTTGGTAGCATTGCTTTTGATTATGTTTGTTTCAGGGCCATACTGGTAAAGCTATGTTCCATTTTCTGCTAGAAGTTTTCAAAGAGGGTGGTGCCTGTAGTTTGGTGGGTAGGGCGCCAGCCACATACACTAAGGCTGGTGGGTTCAAATCTGGCCAGGGCCAGCTAAAACAAAAATGACAACTGCAACAACAACAAATAGCCAGGCATTGTGGCATGTGCCTGTAGTCCCAGCTATTTGGGGAGGGGGGGTGAGGCAAGAGAATCGCTAAAGCCCAAGAGTTTGAGGTTGCTGTAAGCTGTGATGCCACAGGATTCTACCCAGAGCAACAACTTGAGACCCTGTCTCAAAAAAAATAATAATAATTTTTCAAAGAAATTCTTCAGGATCTTGATTTCATCTGTTTAAAATTTCCCCTGAAAGCTTTATTCTTTTCTACATCTGATCTGGGTGCAACAGTTTTGGCACTCATTGAGTGAAAAGTTTGCTCAACTTTATGTTTTAGTCAGAAATGTGTAAGTGGGACCAGACAAGATGTCTATGATGTTGCCTATTGTTTCTACTATTAATCTTCATTCATTTTAAATTAGGGCATGAACAAGATTAAGTTTTTCCTCAAAAAATGATGTGGATGGTCTGAAGCTGTGGGCTTCATCTTCAACATCATATCATCTCTTCTTAAAATGAGTCATCTCTTTGTAAACTGCTAATTTTAAGGCAATGTCCCCCAGAACTTTTCATAAAATATCAATGATTCCACCATTCTTCTACCCAAGCTTCACCATACATTTGATGTTTATTTTTGCTTCTGTTTTGGCAGACTTCATGTTGCTCTGAAAGGGGCTTTTTTCTAACTGATAACTTATACTTTGTTCCTCAAATTAGATCTTGTTCAGACGTGTTGTAATGAGTAATATAAGTTTATGTTGGTGCAAAAAAAATTTGAAGTACAGGCCAGGGATAGTTTTTTTCATAATATACAGTTTCCATGAACTTCTTGAAAACTCTCTTCTATAGAAGAGGGTCTATGAGAAGGGATGTATTAGGGTATTGGGTCACATAACTGTGGAGGCTAAGAAGTCCTTGGGATGCTGCTGGTGTACTCATCCAAGTCCTAGTGCCTTACAACCAGGGAAGCTGATGTTGTAAGACCTAAGATCAATGACCTGAGAACCTGAGAGCTGTTGCTGGAAGTCCTAGAGTCTAAAGGCTAGTGTCCCAGCTCTAGGAGAGAGATAGAAAATCATCTTTTTTCCTGTCTTTTTTTTTTTTTCTATACAACTCTGCAGCTGATTGGATGGTGTCTGCCCACACTGAGGGCAGACTTTCTCACTCTGTCTACTGACTCACACACATCAATTCCTCTGGAAATACCCTCACAGACACACACCAAAATAAAGCTTCACTAATTCTCCAAGTATTCCTTAAGTCTTTGACTTAATCAGGTCAAGTTGTCACCTACAATTCACCATCACACCCTCTACTAGGATAGTGATTCACAGTAAGAGGGGCAGGGCCACAAGAGTGAGTCTAGTTGAGTGACTCCCTCAGTGAGGAAGAAGCTTGCATAGTGGCTCTGAGAAGCTAGAGGAGGGCCCACTGGCATCATTGTGTGTTTCTGGATAGAGAGTGGCAGAGAGTACTCTGGCTGACTGTGGACCCAGAGTGGGTAGAAGCTACATAAGTCTTAAGAGACCCTTCTCAGTCTGCTCCTGACTGGGGGCTTCCACTCTCAGGAATGACATTCGAATGTCATTTTGTGGCATCAGAGATTAGTCATTGGCCTCGGGGATGTCCCATAATCTTTCTACCTTCAGTATCTGTGAATATATTTCCTGGTTGTTGCTCTTACAAGATTATCATGACCTCCTCATTCAGGTTGCTTGAGTAAGACACAACTGCTCCTTTTACATCAACAGTCACTGGGAAGCAGTAAATACCCAGAGTACTGGGAAGTTCTAGTCTAGGGCAGTCCCAGCCTCAGCAAGGTAGAACCTCCTTGTTTGCTTATGTAGATAAAAGGCCTGGGCTCTGCTAAAGCCTGTTAGAACACTTGAGTGTGGTGGAAACGGGAGTTCACAATATCAGGAACACGGGTTCTTTGTAACAGGTTATAGGTATGGCTGATAGCAGGAAGTCTGGTGACCGCTGATGTTCTCTTGCTTCTGGGCCTCATTGTTCTCTGTTACACATACATTAGTGCTCTGAGTCTAGGCTTGAACAGGTACAGCTGCTGGGAGTAGACTGTATCCAAAAAGCTAAGGGAGCTGGGGAAGTTCTAGGAGTTTATATTCTGACTGGGATCACTGTTGGGGCAGTCCTCAGCCCTTCTTCTGGCCTAAGATCAAACTGTGGCTTAGGACTGACTCAGGTCCTCTCCTGGAGTTAGTCTGGACATACACAACTCCACTTCTTGGCAGTTCTGAGACAACACTGTCATAATAGGCAAAGGTAAAGATCCTCTTGGAAGAGTCAAAAACTGGTAAGAAGGGGATAATCTGTGTCCTCATCTTCATGCATTTGCATTTTGCCTTTTTCTGTAGGTAGCTACATACCCTCAGAAGGGAAACATCCAGGATATCAATCACCGGGTGTGGGTCCTTCAAGGCCAGACCCTTATAGCAGTCCCAAGGAAGCAACACACCGTTTCAGGTGAGTAGCCAAGGTCTATTGAAGGCAGCCCCTTTGGCCAGTCGTGTGTCTTATGCCTCTTACCCCACAGTAGGCTTGTTAACTGGGCCTATCTGGACAGAAGAGCATCTCATGGGAAATAATAAGCAGAGAGGATGCAGAGAGTTTTTCTGTGACTATGTCATGAAGTCAGAGAAGAGAGAGAAGATTCAAGGGAGTCTGAGGGGTTGGCCTGTGGAAAATGGTGGAAGATGTTTCCTGTGGAACTCTGAGCAGTAAGACTATGACAAGAGACTAGGGTCTATGGGAATCCATGAAAGGCGACTCTCTACTGGAAGGAATCGGCCAAAGATGAGATACGTGTTTGGGTTAGGTGGTGGGTGGAGGGGTGACCACTCTGTGAGCAACAGTCAGCAGAGTTCAGCCTTGATGATCCTTAAAACTCTGATTTGGAGATTACTGTCTCTGGTTTAAAGATACTATCTTGGAAAGAGCACCTGAATGCCTTTTTCCACATCATATTCCCAGTCACTGTTACCTTCATCGCATGTCAGCATCAGGAGACCCTTGAGAAAGACAGAGGGAACCCTATCTACCTGGGGCTGAAGGAACCAGAGCTCTGCCTGTTTTGTACAAAGGTTGAGGAGCAGCCCACCCTGCAGCTGAAGGTGAGTGTGGAAGATGTGTCCTGTCAGTGCCTGACTAAAAGAGGAGCCCATTCATTTTACAAAGTGTTCATTTGATGGAAACTCAGATTTTAGAATCTTTTAAATGATAGCTGATTTATTATCCTTTGGTATATTTATTTTTTATTTCGTTGATGTTGTATGTATTGTGAAAGAATAAGAAAAATATTGTAGAAATATTTGAAAAATATCTTGCTAAATTTTGTTTTATTTTTCAAAAATCTTCTGTCAGGAGGAGTCTAATTCTAATATATAAACACACACATATAATGGAAAATCAGCAGAGATTTTTAGCAGTTAACTATCACAAAACAGATGAGCTTACTGAAACATCTTTTGGCCAAAACATAGTTTGCAATTTTAAAAGAAAAAACAATTCTCTGTAACATTTTAATAATTGTGATTTTCCATTATTGAAAAATACCATAAGTATAGGAAGATAATTACACAGGCTTTGCACAAAGGTCAGGGAGCAGCCAGGAAGTCTCTGACCCTTTTCGGTAAACAAGCATAGGCAGACACTTAACTTGATGACAAGATATGAAACAGTGATTTTCTTTTATTTATTTATTTTGAGACAGAATCTCACTTTGTTGCCTCATGGTAGAGTTCCATGGCATCACAGCTTACAGCAACCTCAAACTCTTGGGCTTAAGCAATTCTCTTGCCTCAGCCTCCCAAATAGCTGGGACTACAGGTGCCTGCCACAATGCTTATCTATTTTGTTGTTGTTGTTGTTGCAGTTGTCATTGTTATTTAGCTGGCCCAGGCCAGGTTCAAACCCACCAGCCTTGGTGTATGTGGCTACTGCCATAACCACTGTGCACCAGGCACCAAGTCATGAAACAGTCATTTTCAACCAGGGTGTTTTTGCTTCCTAGATATTTGTCAACTTCTGGAGATATTCTTGGTTGTCACAACTGCAGATAGGGGAATGTGTTACTTGCATCTATTGGGTAGATTCCATGCGTTTGTTAAACATCCTATAATGCACAGGATGCCCCTGACAACAAAGAATTATTTTCCCTAAAATGTTGATAGTGCTGAGGGTGGAGAAACCTGGGATCTATGGGAAGACCTGTTTCTGAATCCATGAAAGGCTATTTTAATCCATTTAACTGGCTTGAAACTCATGAACATTTTTTTTTTTTTTTTTAGACAGAGTCTCACTTTGTTGCCATTGGTAGAATGCTGTGGTATCATAGCTCACAGCAACCTCAAACTCTTGGGTTCAAGCAATCCTCTTGCCTCAGTCTCCCAAGTAGCTGAGACTACAGGTGCCTATCACAATGCCCAGCTATTTTTCTTGTTTAGAGATGGGGGTCTTGTTCTTGCTCAGGCTGTTCTTGAACTCCTGGGCTCAGGCAAAATATCTGCCTCAGCCTCGCACACTTGTAAAACTCACAAACATTTTAATGTAACTATTCTTTGAGTTTCTCCATTTGTAATCAACAGGTAATGGCTAAACCTGTAGGCTGTATTTCCAAAAACTTTTATATCAACATCTTCTTTCAGAGTCTTACATTAAGAACCATGGAAATTTGTGGCCTAAGATTTCAACCATAATCTTAACATTATAAAAGTATTCAAGGTTTATGGTTTGTTTTTATCCTATAATATGAAGCAGAAGTCTCTAGGCCTGCTTTAATGAGTGGGGAATGCTATCTTGGACAAAAATTATCGATGTATAAAGAATGTGAAACAATCCAAGCAGTTATGTTTCTGTCTGGGGTTTCCTTCTCAACCTCCAGGAACAGAAAATAATGGATTTGTACAAGGAACCTCAGCCTGTGAAGCCCTTTCTCTTCTACCACAACCAGAGTGGCAGGAACTCCACCTTTGAGTCCGTGGTCTTCCCTGGCTGGTTCATTGCTGTTAGCTCGGAAGGAGGCTTTCCAGTCATTCTTACCCAAGAACTGGGGAGAGCCAACATTGCTGACTTTGAGCTAACTATACAGAGTTAAGGTCAGTCTGGAGTTGGAGGTTGCTCTCTGTGCAGAGCATGTTGCGTTTGGTCCCCTGTCCTAGCTCTCAAAGTGCTTCTGAGATGAGCTCTGTCACACTGACCCATTGAGCAAGGAAGTAAGAGTTGCCACAATCACATCCAATTTTCAGAAGTTGAATTCAGGTTCAATGGGGAACACACAGTAAAATTTTAGCCTAGAATTGGAAGGGAGAACTTGTTGATGGGCTTTGTACCCAAGGATTTATCACAGCCTCCCAATATATCTGTGCAGGGACTTAAGTGCTAGGGTTAGCTTATGTGCCTTCTTCCAAGGCCCATGTAGAAAAAGTCCCAATAAGATGAGGGCCTTTGCCATGGCCACATAGCTAAAATCTGGATTTTTACTAAAATAATAAAGAAAGTTTACATACTTGCTAATAATGCTCTAAGAAATGAGGATGGTGACTGTGGAATTTTAAGCACAGGTGTCTGGATTTTCAGGTACATTTCTCTGTGGTATTATATCAAGACCTTTTGGATCCTGGCAAGAAGAGGCAGTTAAAGAAGTTCTACCAAAAAGAAGAAAGCAAAAAGAAGGCAGAGCCCTCCCTGGGCTTGGCTTTTATCTTAGTGAAGTTGCATGTTCTGGGGCTAGTCTGGATGATGAACTGCTATTGTTTATGAAGCTTTCACCTAACACCTCATCACCGGCTCTCATGAAGAGTTAAATTTGTGGAATAAAAATTTTATCATCTCAGTTGCTCTGTTATCAATGGAATGGTTTTAATGGAATATCATACTTATAATATTGATTCCTTGCATTTATAAGGAGTTTTATATTAATAGCTTATAAAGCAGGCTCACATGAAATCTTCCATTTAAATCCACAGTAAGATCATTGGGGAGGTTAGTATCTCCCTAACCCTAGGTTCTCCCAGGCTTCACTATTGGGATGGGTGGGACAAATAGTGCTTCTTGAAAAGAAATCATACTCTATAGTTTAGCACACAAGGCAAGTGCATACCTAGCTGAATTCCTGTTGTTACTGAGTTCAACTTTTATTCCATGATGGTCTGTTAAATCCAATTGTTGAATGGTTAAGTTTAAGTCTAAAATTTCTTGCTGAGTTTCTTATTGGAGAATCTATCCAACACTGCCAAAGGAGTGTTAAAATCTCTGACTATTATGGTGCTGGAGGAAATCAAGTTACTCATGTCTGTTAGAGTCTCTCTTATAAATTGAGGTGCATTCTGGTTGGGTGTATAAATGTTAATAATTGAATCTCATCATGTTGAGTATTGCCCTTAACAAATATGAAGTGACCATCCTTATCTTTCCTTACTTGTATTGGTTTAAAGACATCTACAGAACATTTTATCCTAACAAAACTGAATACACATGCTTCTCATCAGCCCATGGAACATTCTCCAAAATTGATCACATCTTAGGTCACAAGTCTAACCTTAGCAAATTTAAAAGAATAGAAGTAATTCCTTGTATTTTCTCAGACCATCATGGAATAAAAGTTGAACTCAGTAACAACAGGAATCAGCATACTCATACAAAATCATGGAAACTAAATAACCTCATGTTGAATGATAGCCGGGTCATAGATAAGATTAAGAAGGAAATTACCAATTTTGGGGGGGGAACAAAACGATAATGAAGACACAAATTACCAGCACCTGTGGGATACCACAAGGGCAGTCCTAAGAGGGAAATTTATAGCGTTGCAAGCCTTCCTCAAAAGAATGGAAAGAGAAGAAGTCAACAACTTAATGGGACATCTCAAGCAACTGGAAAAGGAAGAACATTCCAACCCCAAACTCAGCAGAAGAAAAGAAATAACTAAAATTAGAACAGAATTAAGTGAAATTGAAAACAAAAAAATTATACAACAGATTGATCAATCAAAAAGTTGTTTTTTTGAAAAGGTCAATAAAATAGATAAACCTTTGGCCAACCTAACCAAAAATAAAAGAGTAAAATCTCTAATTTAATCAATTGGAAATGATAAAGGAGGCTGCCTCTGGCTCCTGCTCTCACAGCCATTACAGTCCACTGAGCTTCATAGAGACAGCGCCAGGGCAAGTGAGAGCTGGATGGGCACTGGATGACTCTGTGCCTTGCTGAGGAAAAATAACTAAATATGGGCAAAGGAGATCCTAAGAAGCTGAGAGGCAAAATGTCATCATATGCATTCTTTGTGCAAACTTGCCGGGAGGAGCACAAGAAGAAGCACCCAGATGCTTCAGTCAACTTCTCAGAGTTTTCTGAGAAGTGCTCAGAGAGGTGGAAGACCATGCCTGCTAAAGAGAAAGGAAAATTTGAAGATATGGCAAAGGCAGACAAGGCCCGTTATGAAAGAGAAATGAAAATCTATATCCCTCTTAAAGGGGAAACAAAAAAGAAGTTCAAGGATCCCAATGCACCCAAGAGGCCTCCTTTGGCCCTTTTCTTGTTCTGTTCTGAGTATCACCCAAAAATCAAAGGAGAACTTCCCGGTCTATTCATTGGTGATGTTGCAAAGAAGCTGGGAGAGATGTGGAATAACACTGCTGTGGATGACAAGCAGCCTTATGAAAAGAAGGCTGCAAAGCTGAAGGAAAAATACGAAAAGGATATTGCTGCATACTGAGCTAAAGGAAAGCCTGATGCAGTGAAAAAGGGAATCAAAAGGCTGAAAAAAGCAAGAAAAAGGGAGTCAAAAAGGCTGAAAAAAGCAGGAAAAAGAAGGAAGAGGATGAAGAGGAGGAGGAAGATGATGAAGATGATGATGAATACGTTGGTTCCAGCGCAGTTTTTTTCTTGTCTATAAAGCATTTAACCCCCCTGTACACAACCCACTCCTTTTAAAGAAAAAAATTGAAATGTTAAAAAAAAAAAAAAGAAATGATATGATAAAGGCCAAATAACAACAGACTCCTCAGAAGTTAAAAAAAAAATCCTTAATGAATATTACAAAAACTCTATTCTCAGAAGGGTGAAAATCTGAAGGAAATAGACCAATACTTGGAAACATGTCACCTTTCTAGACTTAGTCAGAAAGAAGTGGAAATGTTGAACAAGTCTATATCAAGTTCTGAAATAGCATCAACTATAAGAAATCTCCCCAAAAAGAAAAGCCCAGGACCAGATGGCTTCACATCAGAATTCTACCAAACCTTTAAAGAGGCACTAGTACCTATATTACTTAACCTTATCCAAAACATAGGAAAAAAAGGGATACTCCTCAACACATTGTATGAAGCAAATGTCACCCTGATCCCCAAACCAGGAAAAGACCCAAGAAGAAAAGAAAATTATAGACCAAAATGTCTAATGAATATTGATGTAAAAATATTCAATAAGATCCTAGCAAACAGAATCCAACAACACATCAAAGAAATTATCCATTATGACCAGGTGGGTTTTATCCCAGGGTCCCAAGGATGGTTCAATATATTCAAATCTATAAATATAATACATCACATAAACAAAATAAAAAACAAAGATCATATAATCCTCTCAATTGATGCAGAAAAAGCTTTTGATAATATCCAGCATCCTTTCTTGATCAGAATGTTTAAGAAAATAGGTATAGAAGGAACATTTCTTAAACTGATAGAGGCCATCTACAGCAAACCCACAGCCAATATTGTGTTGAATGGAGTAAAATTGAAACCATTTCCACTCAGATCAGGAACCAGG
>NW_003852543.1:499166-500313 GCF_000181295.1 Otolemur garnettii | reverse complement strand
CAGAAAAAAACCTCGAATAGCCAAGACATTACTCAGAAATAAAAACAAATCAGGATGTATCATGCTACCAGACTTCAGACTATACTATAAATTGATAGTGATCAAAACAACATGGTACTGGCACAAAAATAGAGAGGTAGATGTATGGAACATAATTGAAAACCAAGAGATAAACCCAGACATTTATCATCATTTGGTTTTTGAAAAGCCTATCAAAAATATAAATTGGGGAAAGGTATTCTATTTAACAAATGGTGCTGGGTAAATTGGCTGGTGACTTGTAGAAGACTGAAACTGGACCTGCACCTTTCTCCTCTAACAAAAATTGACTCTTGCTGGTTAAAGGACTTATACTTAAGACCTGAACTATAAAAATTCTTGGAGAGAGTGCAGGGGAAACACTTTAAAAAATTGGCCTGGGAGAATACTTTATGAGGTGGACCCTCCTGGGCAATTGAAGGAACATCAAAAATATATTACTGGGATATGACCAAACTAAAAGTCTTCTGCACTGCCAAGAACACAGTAAGTAAAGCAAATAGACAGCCCTCAGAATGGGAGAGGATTTTTGCAGGTTATATTTTCAACAAAGGTCTAATAACTAGAATCCACAGAGAACTCAAACTTATTAATAAGAAAAGAACAAGTGATCCCATTTTGTTGTGGGCAAGAGACATGAACAGAAGCTTCTCTGAAGAAGATAGGCTCATGGTCTACAGACACATGAAAAAATGCTCATCATCTTTAATCATCAGAGAAATAGAAACCAAAACCACTTTGAGATATCACCTAACTCCAGTAAGAGTAGCCCACATCACAAAATCCCAAAACTACAGATGTTGGTGTGGATATAGAGAAAAGGGAACACTTCTGCACTGCTGGTGGGAATGCAAGCTAGTATGTTCCTTTTGGAAAGAAGTTTGGATAACACTCAGGGATCTAAATGTAGACCTGCCATTTGATCCTGCAATTCCTCTACTAGGTGTATATCCAAAAGACCAAAAGTCACTTGGCAACAAAGATATTTGCACCTGATCATTCATTACAGCTCAATTCATAATTGCCAAGTCTTAGAAGAAGGCCAAAGTGTCCATCAACACATGAATGGATTAATAAATTATGGTATATATATACCATGGAATACTAT
>NW_003852543.1:492694-497667 GCF_000181295.1 Otolemur garnettii | reverse complement strand
TATTAAATTGGAACTACCTGATGAGCACTCAAGTGCACAGAGGAAAGTAAAAGTCATTGGACATCAAATGTGTGGGGAGAGGTGATGGGCACACTTATACTTAACAGGTACAATGAACACTATTTGGGTGATGGGCACATGTATAGCTGTGACTCAAACACTACAAAAGTGATCCATGTAAACAAAAACATTTATACCCTCTTAATATTTTGAAATTTTAAAAAAAGTAAAGTTACTAACAGGAAAAAAAAGGTCTACTCAGGTCATGTTCCATTTACAAGTTCTGAGACAGTCCCTACTGGTAGCTGCAAGCTCAAGTCTGGATTTGAGGGGAGAGTTCTGAGATAGAGATCACATTGTCAATACACGCTTGAAATCTGCATTCATGAGAGCAAAAGCTATCACCAGCGAGATGCATAGAGGAGAAGAGGACTCAAGGATGAGTCCTGAGGAACCACAGTTCTTAGAAGTCACATGAAGAGGAGCCAGTAAACTGGAGAAAGAAGGACAATACAGGGAAGTTGAGGAAAAGCCAGAAGCTACTCCTTGCAGGATGCCTAGTATGTGAGTGTGAAGATGCAGGAAGCAGCAGGGTGCATCCAGTGCTGGGTGAGATGAGGACAACAGAGTTCCTATGGGATCAGGCAACAAGCAGGGACATTACGGATGATGCTCAAAAGATCTAGATTGAGGATTAAAAGACACCTCTTGTTTCTTTAATCCAGGGGCAACTATAATATAACAAAGATGTTTTCTCCTGTGTTCCTACACAGTTGTATGTAAGCATAAATGAATGTGGGGGTGGACTTGGACAAAGTGCAACTCCCCAGGCTGTGCATGGAGTCCTCTGAGAGAGATACTGGCTGGAGGTCCCCTGGGCGATACTCTAGGCTGTACTTCAATTCTGCTGCCATCTCCTCCTGAAAGGATGCCCTAGCATTGTCACAGTCTCCTGGGGTCACATTGGCATATGGGGAAGAGGAGAAGGAATTGAGACAAGGACGCTCATAAGCAGCCTTTCTGTGTTTTCCTTCTTCATATTCTGTGATGAGTTTTATAATTCCTTGGACCCTTGTTGAAGTTGAGGGCTATTCCTGCCATCACAAGGCAAAGTCCTCCCTGACAAACTTTGGTATGTATCAATGGGAAGATGCTAATACATACAATAAAAACTAATTTGTTTCAACAATACTTTGTTGAGAACTGTTATACAAGCAGCAAAATTTGGTGTCTAAATGAAGTACATAAGTGTAAGAGACAAAATCTCTGCCCACTATATACCTAGAATTTGGTTACAGAGAAGACAGAAAATGGGCCAAGAAGAAAAAGCTATAGCACAAAGTCTAATGAAAGAAATATCCAATAAGAAGGCAAAAGGCCACAGACTTCAAAGAAGACAAGGTGCTGCCTGTGCTTGGGAAGATAAGGAGAGGCCTCTAAATGCTACAAAAGGATTTAAGATGTTAGTGAGACATAGGCAGGTGAGATACACAATGATGGAAGTATTTGAGATGTGTGTGAAGCATGAGCACAGACACAGAGATGGAAGAATCCAACATGTTGGGTGATGAGCCGAGAAGAGAAGTTTGCTTTGATAGAATCTGACTTAGCCTAGATCTACATCAGAAAGCAGAGCTTGAGACAGGGTCTGCATACAGGATGATGAAAAGTGACCCCAGGGAATAGGAGAGGTGGCTGGAGAAATTGAAGTGGAGAAATGAGGGAAGTCAAGACAGGAATGCATTCTTGAGCACAGCCCTGCCTTGGGCAATTATGGCTCAACACTGCTGGAACTCTGAGGAACCATGCAGAATGTTCCACCTGAGAATTGCCCATCTTTGAGTTGGAAGAAAGTAGCCATTCTCCAACCATTCCCATCCTCCATTGGTCAACGGTCCAATGGATCAGCTTTCTCTCACTTCCATGTCTGTGCATGTGAATGACAAGTAGGTTCCTGCAAGTGTCCATCCCCAGGAGTCCCGGGAAACTTGACATAGCGAGAGAGAGATGCTCAGTACAGCTGAAACAACATCTTATCAGATTACACCTTTTCATAGTTGAGTGAGCAATGACTGGAGTAAAAAGTAGGCTAACAGGATGTCAGGTGGGGTTCAAGGAATATCCTAAACAGAATCATTGGCAGCAAAAACAGGAGATAACACAAGGTTTTGGACAGATTATCTGAATTTAGTCATGAATGCCCATCGCAAGACCAAGCACCCCAGCTTGTCATGCACTATAAAAGGGCAAGATATCTTGAGGGAAGAGAGCCTGTCCTGCTCATGTTTATGTTCAGAATATTATAGTATGTTGGAATCTACATGTGTTTTATTAGTGAATGTGCAGATTATATTACAGGCTTTAATGAAAGTAACTCTCACAAAATGGACAACTGGCTTAACAGTATCCATATAGAGAAACTGTAGATTGAACATATGCTACTAAAATTCCAGAAAACAAGAAAATATTAAAGCTAATGCTTCTTCTTCCAATCACTTTATAAAGTAAAAGCAAAGACAATACACTTGGTTCTGAGACATTGTCTGAAAGAAATGCAAACTGATCTGAATAATTCTTTAAAATATAGGTTGATTTACATTTACCATGATCAACAATTAATCTTAACCAAAGTAACTTGACTCTTTAACAAGGCACAGGTTAGGGGTGCTGTTCTCTATATAGTAAAAAATTTAAATATAGACTCCTCCCAAACTCAACCACTAATAGCATAATCTTGATGGGAAACCTTAACAATAACATAAGTAGTTGATGAAGCATAGTAAATCTGCATAGGTTATTTGGATCACATACAAATATCTTACTGTACTACCTTACTGTATTTGTACAGTAAGGTAGGCTAGAGAAAAGAAAATGCTATGAAATGATAAGAAATAGAAAATATATTTACTGTTCATTAAGGGGAAGAGGGTCATCGATCATTGTGAAAGTCTACATTCTTGTCATCTTCACTTTGAGTAGGCTAGGGGGTTGGTCTTACTGTCTTGGGGATGGCAAGGGCAGAAGAGGTGGGAGAGGTAGAAGGGGAGGCAGGAGAGGTGGGCACACTTGGTGGAGTTTTTATTGAAATAAATCTGCATATAAGTGGACCTGCGCTGTCCAAACCTGTGTTGTTTAAGGTTCAACAGTATGTACTGTGTGTCAAAGTATATTATCCATCCATCAAGATTATCAAGACCTGTAAAATTTTTATTTCACATTTATTTTATCCATTAGCTTTATCATTTGAGGTACTTATTATAATGTTCATAGTAAATCTGCATAGATTTAATAAGGGACATCTTGTTTTGATAGGGCTATAGGAACAAAAATATTTGGAATTCACATCTCTAGAACATGGTTTGGCAGAAGGAATAGGAAGGGCAGCTGTGTGCAGGAAGCATTTCAAGGGTGACCAAACCAGACCTGGCAGCTGAGTAGATAATGGGATATGATAAAGAAACAATGAAAAGTGTTTCTTAGGTTTTGTGCTAGGAGGATGACATCCAAATCGGGGACACGGTGCAGATGTGGACGCTTGGGAGTGGTGTGAATGAGGAGACCTGGGGATGGGTTGAAATGCTAATGAACTCAGTGTGTGCTGGTTTCTTAAGATGACTAACTGCATTTTCAAACAAAACATTTATTTTTATTTTATTTTATTTTATTGTATTTTTTGAGACAGAGTCTCACTATGTTGTCCTTGGTAGATCGCTGTGGTGTCATAGCTCACGGCAACCTCCAACTCTTGGGCTTAAGGGATTCTCTTGCCTCAGCTTCCCAAGTAGTTGGTACTACAGGCGCCCGCCACAAGTCCTGGCTATTTTTTTTGTTGTATTTGTTGTTTGGCAGGTCTGGGCTGGGTTAGAACCTGCCAGCCCTGCTGTATGTGGCCGGTGCCCTAGCTGCTGAGCTACCGGCACTACCTAAACATTTTTTGACAGATTGATTCTCTGTCCTGGAATCTGCTAGCCATGGCCGTCACTAGATTTAATTCAAGAGATCTAAGTAGAAGTTCGTGTTAGTAGTTATGTCCCGCTCCTGGGTGAGGGTGACAAGCTGTCCCGCTGTGGGGGGCGTGGCTATGAACCAGCCAGGGTAGGCAACAGACTCAAAGACAGAGGTGGAACCCTCCTTATTGTGGAAAAAGAGAAAAGGCTTCTGTGCTTTCTCCTCCAGCAATTCCATGATCTTTTTCTCCTGGGGGAGGAAAAGAGCCTTGTTAGAAAGGAAGGTTGGGAGGGGAGAGCTCAACTAGCTCAGTCCTGAGTGCACAGCAGGGGAGTGACTGCTGCTTCCAAAGGAAGAGACAAAGGCTAGGGACACAGACTAGGAAGGGTGGCTGTGTGCAGGAAGCATTTCAGACTGGCAGATGAAAGGAGGGCTCTAGGCTGCTCAAACAGGGAAACCACTGGTTTCCAATAGCCTGGCTCCACCCCAAGATCCCCTAACAAAAGGGGCGTCTGATTCTTTAAGGCCTCATCTTCCCTAGAAAAGAGGGACATTTAAATCCCTTACTAGGTACTTCCAGTGTGCACTCACAGGTTCGGGTCAGTCTGCCTGCATTCTGAACCCCCAAGGGGGTTTATATATTATAGCTTCCATCATTAGCAGAAAGATTAACTTCATAACTACAACCCTTGCTTTTAGTACCCAGCCATAAACATGCAAGCTACAAAATCCACATTGACATTCTCCCTCCTTTGGCTCCTCTGGTATGCAGGGGCCTTTGCTTATATGGGAGCATTTCGAGGAGGCAATTAACCCAGGACCAAGAATGAAGAAACTGCAACCCCTTGGCTGTTCTGTAAAATTCTGTCTTTCAGAGGATCCATGCTCTGACATTAAAATGTGTTATGCCCATTCAAAGGCAATGATTTACCAGAATCATTCAGGTCAGGTTTCCTTCCTCATATTGATCCAGGATTGCAAGAATATTATTTTTATTCAGTAACATATTTTTTTTTTTTTTTTTT
>NW_003852543.1:482850-492439 GCF_000181295.1 Otolemur garnettii | reverse complement strand
TTTGATAGCACTTCCCTCTTTAGCTGTACAATCACTCACCTTTAGCTGCAAAGTAGGCTTGCCTTGAATTTCTTCACAGAAGAGACATAGATTTTTGCTCTTGATTTCCAGGTAAACCATATTACCTTTTTCTTCATTGTGAAATTCTGTGTCTCTACATGTTACTATTCCAAGAGTGACTGGAAACACAAGAGAAAATGGAGACGATGTTAGGTTCCCAGCAGGTGATGTCCAGTCCTTCTGGCCTGACATCCAGTTACTCCTCCCAGCTAGGGGACACTGAGTGTCCAGGACTCACCCAGACAATTTCCTCTCACTAGCCATTTGTCACCATCCTGAAACTCATTTCATTTTTCTTCCTTAATGGCAGAACCCCAATTATTACCAGGACACATTGCTCCCTTAAAAAAAAAAAAAAAAAACTTTCCACAACCTCCACAGCTAAATGGTCAAATGCTTATGTTGTGGCCCATGAGATATAGGTGGAAATGTTGTATGGCTTTCTAAGAATGTTCCTTAAGAGGAGTGACTCACCCAGGTGGAGTTTATTTCTTATACCCCTGTTGTCTTACTGCTTGCCTCAAACATTTGATCATATAAATCAGGTTATGATAGTATAAATCAGGATCTCGAGGTTGGTGAAGCAGAAGGAGCCTTGGCCTCTGGTGGCAGCTAGGAGCCACCACACCAGCCAGGGCTAATCCACTCCTACTTTCTATGCATGAGAAAAAATTAAGCTTCTATCCCATTTAAGGCTTGCTTATGTGGGTTTTCTGTTGCTACCTACTGAATTTAATTCTCAATTAATTTAGCAGGTTCTTGGGTGTTCTGCATCTATCATCTGGACATAGGAGCACTCATTCAACAACTATTTATTGAATGCCTACTTAGGACAAGGCACTATAGGGCACTGGAGATTTAGTTGAGGACAACAGAAACTTTGTCATTGCCCCCATAGAACTTATAATCTTCCCAAATGAGGTGAAAAAATGTAAATAGAGAAATGACCCAAACTACAATAAATTGCAATACTTGCTTTGGAAGAAGTGAGAAAGTTTGGGATCGTAGTAGGAAAGAGACCATATTTAGACTGAGGAATCAAGAAAGATCTCTCTGCAGAGGTGAAATTCAAATCAAGACCTTAGAGTTAAGAGAAAACTGTTACATGAAGAAGTGGGAATTGGGTGGTGGAGGGGCTTTGAAAGGAAAGTGTTTCAGTGAAAATAAAAGTTTAGGTAAAGTCCTCTATATGGAAAAGAGTTTTCAAGTTCAAGGCTCCAGAAGAAAATTGGTACACCTGAGGTCTCACCACCTTTCCCCCACCTATAAGCACAAACAAATAGGTATGACATTATTTAATTAACATATTAAGAAGGTCACTCCTGATGCTCTGTGGAGAAAGAATGGGAGCTCCAGAGATAAAATTGAAGGGAGGGCAGTGAGAAAGTGACGGCAGTGGTCCAGGTGGGAGAGGATGTGATCGTAGAAATCGGGTATATTTTGCGTATAAACTCATCAGTCTTGGCTGATGGATTGAATGGAAGATGAAAAAAAGGAGGGGTCCAATCAAATGCAGGATTTTCAAATGTTGTATTATTTCTGGCTTGAAGAACAGAGAAGATGGTAGCACCGCTAATGGAGACCTTAGTAGTTTTGAGGAAGCAGATCTACAGTTTCACTTGGGATACATGAAGTTAGAGATGTCAGGGGAGATATCAAGATGATACAGGTCAACTATTCAGAGAGAAGACCTGTGTTGGAGGCATGAACAGTAGTCATGAGCATAGAGCTGGTACATCAATCCAAGGAACCAGATCACCAGCCCCTCATGGGGCATGTAAACGATTGCAGACTAATCCTCAAGGGTCCCAATCTTTTGGCGATTTCAGAAAGAATGTGGAGTCATTAGGAGATGCAGAAGAGGCAGTGAACCCCTTGAAGCTTAGCTCCAGCCCCAGGGGAGTAAGTGTCCCTTTAAGGACTAACAACCACATAGATTATCACTCACCAGGCTTGACATTGTTGGTAGAGGGAGATGTTATTAAAGATTTTCCATTCAGAACCCACACCATCTGTAGAGTGTCACGGATGCTGTAGCATGTGGGCTTTTCCACCACTGCCAGGCCACAAAAAAAGCACAAAACGTACATGAGGTTGTTATCAACTTTAGGACTCAAGCTGCATCCTGGTGTTAATGGCTTTTGAGTTCCTGAAGGTAGGCTCCTGCTCTGAGAAGGACTGGTTACAAGTAAAAAGGGAAGGGAAATAGGCAGGGGCTGCTTTTAAATTACAACATCTGAAAGGATCTAAGCATTCGGGATTCCAAAAGATTTTCAAGACTCTTCTTTGTTACCCTAGGGCTACTGGTGACTTGTTTTTTCCTGATTGTTAAAATCTCTAGGTAGTTAATAAAACCTCCTAAATATCATATTTAAATTGGTCATCAGTATTTTTTATGCTCTTTATCAAAATAAATGAGCAATTCTAAATACATATGATAACAAAAGAGCTAGATGTCCTGAGATTTTCAAATGTAGGTTTTATGATCTGTTTTGGTAAGAGCAAATACTGTACATTTATAGCTGGGCAAATGATAAAGGCCCTTGAATCCCATTGTCTTTGGTGAGGAGGATGGATAACATGTCCAAGCTGGTTTTCAATACACCATTTACCTAGTGAGGTGTCCCTCATGGCTTCAGAGCTTTCTGTGCAGGTAGATCAGATGGTGGGGAGGAGGTTGTCAATAGTGGGCTACATGAGGGAGGGAGAGAAGAAGGAAAACATGTTACCCATTTCTCCTCCCTCCCCTGAAATGTTTATCATATATATAATAAATATAACAATATATATTATATATGTTTAAATACATAAATAAATATATATATACATATATATATTACATTACATATATATATTTTTGTATATACATACATACATATATATTTTTGACACAGAGTCTCATTGTTACCCTGGGTAGAGTGTGGCATCATGATAGTTCACAGCAACCTCAAACTCTTAGGCTCAAGCCATCCTCTTGCCTCAGCCTCTTGAGTAGCTGGGACTACAGATGTGGGTTACCATGCCCTGCTAGTTTTTTTCTATTTTTAGTAGAAATGGAGTCTTGCTCTTGCTCAGGCTAGTCTCAAATTCCAAAGCTCAAGCAATCCATCCACCTTGGCCTTCTGGAGCGTTAAGATTACAGGCGTGAGCCAGCACACCTGGCCTATAAAATTTCTTTAGAGAAAGCTTCCCAGGGATTCTGGCCCAGATCCATGTTGGAGAATAAGGATAAGAACCAGTAAACCCCAAATGGAAGCTCTCATTGTTGCCATGGCTGGTGTAGCTCCGGTTCTCCAGGATGTGATAATCATGGCATGTCTTTCATCCATCACATCTAGAATTATTAGGAGGTTTCAGAACAACACTTCAAGTCCCTTCTAGTGCTTTGAGTCTCTGAGTTTAGAGGAAGGGAGAGAGTCTGAATCTAGCCTTCCACACAGCAGGCGACCTATCACTTCTCTACTTCTCTGACTCTGTCCAAAGAGGCATCTCTGTGGATCCTGCACATGGCCATCCATGGGCCCCATGAGGTATTTTTACTATTAGGGATATGTGCCTCTAATTTTCTGGTTAGAGCACCAGGACTGTTCCCTAGGAAAATTGCACAATGAGAATTGTGCAATGAGAATACACTGTACAATGAGAATAGTTGTTCACAACCTTCCCTGCCTTAAGACCATTGGTGCCTTAATCACTAGTTGCCCCTAGACAGGAAGAAAGCAAATCACCCACTTGCACTCCTTAAACAGCTCCAGCTCCTCCAATAGCCTGTACCTTGGTTCAGGGTTCCCAGAAGCACCTTAATGCTAGGCACAGAGAAGTGAAAGAAGGTTCTCCCTAGACAGCTTCTGAGCAGCAGAGATTACCTTTTTCCAGAGATGCTCTTGTCCTTGGGGTTTAAATTTAAGGCTCTAGCTGCATCCAAAGGTTTTTAAAAGCTGGTCCATGACTGAGGTCCTTTAGTAAGGAAGGGAGGAGCATTGTTTCCTGGCTCTGAGTGCACCTACTTTGCCATAGCCGGTGTGGCATAGAGGTTTTGTTAGACTGTGGATGAAGAATAGAGAAAAATGTGGCATGACTGGAATGGGCTGTCTAAGCAGCAAGAGGGGAACCAAGACAAAGAAATAGCACGAGGAAATGCAGACTAGGCCAGCTGCTGAGGTAAGGAGGAGAATACCTTTTCTGGGCAGTCTTGGAGGCAGAGGTGTGGTTATCTTGACTCACTGAACTGTAATAAACCATAGTAATACTGGTATTTTCCTGTCAGGTCTTTGGTCTTGGGAATCAAAGAATTCATGGACCACAAGTAAGTAAAAGTGAAAGATTTTGTTATAGATAAAAGAAAGGGGAAAAGAAAGCAAGGCCTCCTGCACAATGGAGGGGGTCCCAAGCGAGTTGCCACTTTTGGATCTCTGTCATTTATTTTTCCCATATGTTCCTTTTTCCTGAGTGGTTCTTTCTATGTGCAAAGTGAGGATTCTATATTGTGGTCTGTCACCATACTTGCTTCTAACATACATGATAGGGAAATGAATAGTATCTAGTTGACCTTTCACCCATTTCCATGGTTCCACTACTTTTCAGTTGACCTCTCACCCACTCCTATGGTGTCATGAAGTTGATGGTGCAAGGTTCCATCTCCCCTTTCTGGGGATTGTGACATGCTGATTGTACAACTTGTAAGGCTGTGGCCCTCCTGTTGTCCTATCTCACCAGGGGCCATTTTAACTCATTCTTGCCTTCCCTACACAGGTCCTCTTTCCATCCATAGCAGCTCCATGTGCATCTGATCTTGGGCAAATCACAGGATCCTTCAGGAGCTTAATATACCCACTCTGCCATGTTCATACTGTACAAATATGTTTCTGATTTTGCATTTTTTGTTTCTGATAAAGTAAGAGCTTAACCAGAATAATCGTTTAATCCTTGCACCAACCATTTAGGAGTTATTAATCTTTCTTTTTCATGTAAGAAAACAAGAGAACAGAGTGGCAGGAGGATGAATTTTCCTACAGTCACACCATGATTAAAAAATCTAGCCAGTTTACAAACTACATCTCTCTGTTCTTATGCTTCTATGTGACGTACCCCCCTCTGGGTTATGGTTTCCTGTATACCACTCTAGCTGAAGCACAAAGGCGTCTTGTATTTAGTTGTGGATATTGAAAACCTGCAATATATCCAAGAGAGAACGTTCACATAAGGAAGAGAGACCTGGGAGGTCTTGCGTCTTCCTAACTCTGAATTAGGAACAAGACACAGCTTCAACATTAGCAATGGAAGGGGATCATTAATCTTGAAACCTAATATCATTGTAAGTCCTAATTGCTAAAAAATTCCCACTTATTCTTGCCAGATTTTTTTTTCATGTAATTCCCAGCCACTGGCACTGGTTCTCCCTGAATCCACCATTGACTCTTTACCCTGGAGGGTCTCAATATCTCCTATTTGGTCTCCTTGCTTTTATTCTTACCTTCTTACAGGGGGGAATGTCTACTCAGAAGTAACCAGGATCAAAGATGTCCATTCTGTCACCTGACCCTCCTGCTCAGAACCTGCTAATATAGTGGTTCTCAACCTGTGGGTCATGACCCCAGACCCTTTCACAGGGGTCGCCTAAGACCATTGGAAAACTGTAGCAAAATTACAGTTATGAAGTAGCAACGAAAATAATTTTACAGTTCCACAACACGAGGAA
Organism: Otolemur garnettii; assembly: GCF_000181295.1. Taxonomy (NCBI): domain Eukaryota; kingdom Metazoa; phylum Chordata; class Mammalia; order Primates; family Galagidae; genus Otolemur; species Otolemur garnettii. The sequence continues at coordinate 486,681 of NW_003852543.1, read as the reverse complement.
CTGTATTAAAGGGTTGTGGCATTAGGAAGGTTGAGAACCACTACTCTAATGCAATTATTTTCACCTGGTGTGCCTCAAAAAATTTTAAAGATCATTAAATTATTTTCAAAAGAACTTCAAAGCATAGTAAGCATATTCTTTGTTTTGCTCTTTTTTTTTTTATCATAACTTAAGCATTCATCCAAAGTTTAACTGCAGGTTCAAGTGAGCCAGTGAGATAAAAACGTTGAAAAACACTGCCCTAATGGCTCTGCTTAACATCAGAATAACACAACAAAAGCTACCCTGGCAGCCCACCAAAACTCACAAGATCTGGCTTGTCTTTCTACCCACCCTCTGTCCCAGCTCTTTGGCCCTAGCCCCACTGGGTCCTGCTGAGTGTCCTGTCTGCAAGCTCCTTGTGGCTGACAGCCTTCCCTGTTCCTCTGCAGGAATGGGCTTCTCCAGATCACCATGTGGTTTCCTTCTTTACTTCCTCTACTCACATGCACAAAAGCCAGCCTCTAACTGAAATCTTCCTTGGCCAACTTATCTAAAGGGTTCCTCACTCCAGCTCTAATCCCGTACTCTGCTCAATTATTTTCCTCCGAGAATGGGTGTCTCCATGACTGTGTGCAATGTATTTGTTTATTGTCTCCGTCAACTAAATGCCAGCTTTGTGGGGCCAAAGAACTGTGCCCTCAATGTTTAGAACAGTACCTGGCCCACTATATGAGTAAACAAATACACGAATATAGTGTTCTGTGAGTCAGAGGAAGACAGGGAAAAAAGAAAGGGAGTGGGCTGCCTCATGGTGAGGGCATCACTTGTGGAGAGGCAAATTCCTGCTGCCTCATGAAAAAGGACTGGGTTTGCTCTCCAATCCCATATTCAGGGAGGAGCATCCCTAGAGAATGACTCACACAGGCAGGGAGGCTGGGAGTTTCCCCCCAGTGGATGACTCATGTACCCACCTGGATCCTCAGCTGGGCAGGATGTGATGAGGAGTCCAGGAAGAGTCAGCCTGACATGTGTCCACTGATGCAAGGGGTATTCTGAGGTTTATGAAGAGAGAAGATTGTCTCACCTTCCCTGTATCAGCAGGGCCTCAAGTGAGTGGGATAACATTCCTGGAAAGCAGTTGGCAGAAGCTCCTGCCCCAACTCAGAATTCTCCAGGCTCTCTTGACTCCATGGGAAGAAAACAGTGGTTGGCAGAAGGGTTGGAACCATGGAATTCTCTCCAAGGGATAGATGTGTGAAGGGATGGGATGTCCTTTCTTGAAAAGAACTATTAATGACAGAGCCAGGCAGGGTGACACTGATACTGACACTCTCCAAACAACTACACACCCCACCTACTAAAATTGAAGAAAACAGATTATACCAGAGACAACAAGAGGTCCCCCTGCCCCACAAACCCAAAGCCACTGCCATGAAAATAATGCTTGCCTTGCTCTGGGTGCCCAACTTCTTAGTAGGGGCTGGTAAAAAGTAGGGGAAGATGGTCTCACCTGCTCCCCCGATTCTAAGCAGCTCTTATAAAAAAAAAATGATGGAGCAGTTATGACACTGGACTGGGATGTTGTTAGAGGACCTGGTATCCAGTGGGAAAGAGAAAGTGAATATGAGCAAAATCTAAAGCAGTGATTGCAGAAGAGGAAAAGGGAAAAGATTTTTTTTGATGTTTATATCTAGACGATTTGATGGTCCTTTATAAATGGGTGAGAAAAAGAAAAAGCCTGAGAAGAGGACAATCCCAGGAGTCGTGGGATCGTGACCTACCCAGGAAGGAAGCTTGAGGATTCCCAGGACAGTGCTATGTCTCTGGCATACAGAATGTCTTTCCTGAGAAGATAAGTGATCACCCCAGGACAGTTGGATTTAGGGAAAAAATATAGACAGGGCTCTGTTGTTTGCGATTTGCATTTTTTGATTCTATTTAACTTTTAAAAGCAATATACATGTGTTACTATGAAAAATTTAAAATTAATTAAAAATGTACTATTCTATGCCTTCATTTTACTCATCTGAAGACATCTTGCATTTTTTTTTTTCTTCTGGAGTGGGTGCTGAATCCCCTTTAAGGACTGGGATATAGGAAATTCAGGAGATAAATCACAAATCTTTGCATCTTTCTTGTTACCTCTCAGAGGGAAAAACCAAATATCTGCTGAATGCAATTGAAGGTGTCCAACCCTTGATATCAAGCTCATTTTTCACTCCCAGATTGAAGATTCTGCCTCAGTTTCTGTCCTTCCTGGTGACCAAGTCAGTGACAAACAAGAACATCCTCCTCTTGCACCCAGGAAAAGCCCATTTCTGTGACTGCCCAAATAGCTCAGTTCCTGGATAGGCCACACTGAAGTTTCCAGAGGCCTTTGAGCCACAGAAGGAGGAAATATTTGATCCTTCCCAGAACACCTCAAAGCCGAGAGTCTAGAAGATGTTCCTTTCCTGGTTCAGAGTGAGGTGGATGATGTCAGCCAATCGGAAGAGACTACATGTGGGACAGACAAAATCTAGGGCTGTACTGCCCTGTGTTGATGTCACCTATGGGGAATTTGCCCTTCCTTGTTTCTGCAGTCTGGGGGATACAATAGAATCTTAACACAAGTGCTAAGATTCAGCTGACAGAACAGAGTTGGGGAACCCTGGCTCTAAACTCCTGCCTCTTACTCTCAGGTTTGAGAATGAAGCAGAACCCCCCTCCATCCCTCCACATGACAAATATGCATCTGTGTGGCTCTGAGACCACAGGTGGAGGTACCCACAGCTCTCAGCATCCACGAGACTCTGTGTCCACCAGGTCCATGTCCTCCCCTGCCTCAGACACCATGGATGTTTCCAGCATCAGGTCGCCTTACTGTTCCTAGGAGTTTCCTTGACACACTCCTTTGTAAGTTCTCTGGGACAGAGCTGAGTGCAGCTTTTGCAGCCTTTAGAATATCCAATTGGTTGATCCTTTCTCTTCATGTACCTTCTTTATATTATTATATGAATGATAAATCCTTCTGTATCCCAGTGGCTGTCTTTTTATGTTTTATCTAGTTTTGAACACATTTCAGCACCTTTTTAAGGCAATTGTCTTTAATAATTGTTAAATGTTGTGCTTTAGAGGTAAATTCTTATTAAAATCATAAAATTAAATTTTATGTGCTGATCTGACCTTAGGGTGGTGCTACTAAATTTGCATGGACAACTTGCATTTCTTAGTCTGGTTTAATTTGTGCCTCCCAATTACAGCAGATTTGAAACTGGAGAACTTCTCCAGGCATTTCCTCTTCCAGAGAATGACTAAGAGTTTTTGGTGAGCTTTTAATGCTGACATTAGATGCCTGGTAATATTGCTCCTCCCTAAGTTAAATTGTAGCTTCAGAGGCCCCTCCCTGGAATTTACAAAGCCTTAAGTGGGACTGAGATAGCCCTAGAAAACAGATTAAATTGATAACTTTGGCCAGGAAATAGCTCTGGATCTGCCAGACAGGGAAGGTGCTTTTCTTCTTACTACAAACTGTTAGAAGGGAGACTTTCTGAAAATAGGGCCCTGCACCTGACTCTGAATGCCAGCAGCAAAGCTCCCCTTGCTGATGCTGCTCATTGTGGACCAGACTTTGTCCCATGGCACTTCCATTTTATTGAAGAGAGAGGACCCTTCATCCTAGGAAGTCTGACATAGTTCTGGGCAGCCCCATTTTCTTTCAGTCAATCTCTGCTCCATGCTGCCACTATAGAAGATCCAGCTCCTATAGGAAAGGTAGTTTCCTGATAGGAGATCTCAATTCCAGCTGTGACCTCTAGTTGCTCCACTATGAACATTCATGAAGGGTGAGGTGTGTGGTCCTGGATGAAA
>NW_003852543.1:478317-482619 GCF_000181295.1 Otolemur garnettii | reverse complement strand
TAGGCTGAAGAGACCCATCTGTTCAACTGCTTAAATTCCATCCATGCTGTGTTTCAGATGAAGTACTCATTGATGAGAATGATGCAGTGGGAGGCCTGATGAACCATGTCCTCCTGTGATCTGCTCCTTCATTCACCAGTCCTGGGTTCTGTCTTTTAAGTTTCAGGGATGAGGAGGAAGGCAAGGTAGGGTGGCCTTGGATTTCTGACCCCTCTCTCTAGATTGGAATATATTTCAACATAGTCCAGATTGGTCTCTGGATGCCAGACTCATTCCAGTCATCTCAGGAGCCCAAGGATGAAGTTAGCATCTGCTATGAGGGATGAGACAGGCTTGAACTTTGAGCCTTGTTCCTACTAGTCCCTTTACTAAGGTCGTTACAAGCCAAAGTACCAAAGGGTACTTTGCTTTTATCACAAAGCTCAGAGAGCACTTAGAGAGGAAAAAAACAGATGCTCCAGGAAGGGGGCACCATCCTACCCTTACTGCCATCCTTGCCATGGCATGGTTCTGATACCATGCATAAAGTACTAGCATAAAGTACTGATTCACTTTATATTTAGTTAGGTCAAGAAAGGTTGATAAAATAGAGCAGCCATCAAATCAATAGAGAATATATAACTTCAAAAGTAGAAGGGAAAATTAACAAAGAAAAATTGACAAAGTAAAACCACCTCACTCAATCCAACTGAAGTCCCCAAAAGGAGGAGAAAAAGGACCATGGGAAAAAACATTAGAAAGAAAGCAAAGAAAAGATGAAAATATGGCAGAAATAAATCTACATATTTCAGAAACCACAGTTAAATTTGACAAATTAGAGGGTAAAATCCTGCAATGATTTCAAGAAATCAACTAAAAATGTTTAGGGAACAAAAATCAGAAAATAAATGAAGCTACCTCTTAAATGATATGATTGTTTGTTCAGAAAACCCTAAGGAATCTACTTCTACTAGAACTAATGAGTGCAAGGCTGCAGAATACACTGTTTTTTGTAGAAAAGTTAATTGTATTTTTTTTTTTTTTGAGATAGATTCTCACTCAGTTGCCCTTGGTAGAGTGCATGGCATCATAGCTTGCATCAACCTCAAACTCTTGGGCTCAAGCAATTCTCTAGCCTCAGCCTTCCACGTAGCTGGGACTACAGGCCCTTGCCACAATGCCCAGGTAGTTTTTCTATTTTCAATAATCATGTGGTCTCACTTTTGCTCAGGCTGTTTATTAAAATTGTATTTTGAGGGCAGCACCTGTGGCTCAAGGAGTAGGGAGTCAGTCCCATATTCCAGAGGTGGTGGGTTCAAACCTGGCCCTGGCCAAAAATAAAAAAATTTAAAAAAAATTAAAAAGAAAAATTTAAAGAAATTTTAAAAAAATAAATAAAATTGTATTTTTGTATACTTGCAGCAAGCTATAGAAAGTTAAAGCAAAAATCAATTCTATTTATGTAGTATCAAAAACTGAAAATAGTTAGGAATAAATTTAACATAGGCTATAAAAGACTGGCACACTGAAAACTATAAAACATTGCTGAGAGAGATTAAAGAATGTCTCAAGAATTGAAGGTACATATACCATGCTTATGATTGAAAGATTCAATACTTTTAAGATGTCAGTTCTTTCCAAATTGGTCTATAGATTCCACGAAATCCCTACTATTATACCAGTAGGCTGGCTGGCTTTCTTTCTTTCTTTCTTTCTTTCTTTCTTTCTTTTTTCTTTCTTCTTCTTTTTTTTTTGGTAGAATTTGCCATGCTGATGCTACAGTTTATGTAGAAACACAAATAACCTAAAGTATTTAAATCAAGCTTGAAAAACCCCATCTAAGAAATTGATATCAGTACTGCAAAGTGACAAAAATCAAGTGTCTTTACTGGCAAAAAGACTGAGAAATGACACAATCGAATTGCACACAGAGCTCCACACCATATTTTTCTACAAAGGTGCTGAAGTGATTTAATGGGAGAAAGGAACATAACAGTGCCAGAACAATTAGATCTCCAGGTGGAAAAATGAATCTCAAATCCTACTTCACATAGCAGTCAAAGTTTAATCCCAGATGGATCATAGACCTAAATATGAAAGCTAAAACCACAGCACTTCTAGAGGAAAATATAGGTTATCTTTGTAACTTGAGCAAAGGTTTCTTTTAGGTCACAGAAAGCAATAACCATCAAAGAAAGCAAATGACAAACTAGACTTTGTAAGGATAAAAACTTAGGTTTTTTCCATCAGTTATGGTGGTGTGCAGCTGTATTTGGTGGAAGCTACTTGGAAGACCAGGAGTTCAAGGTTATAGTGACCTGTGATGACACCACTGCAGTCTAGTCTGGGTGACAGAGAAAGACCCTTCCTCTAGAAAAATAAAGATAAAAAACAAACAAAAACTCAGTTTCTTCAAATGACACTGGTAAGAATATGAGAAGCAAGTCATTGACGTATTTGACAAAAGGTTGATATTCAGCATATATAAAGAACTTGTATAACTAAACAGTAAAAAGTTAAACAATCTATTTTTTTTTTTTTTTATTAATAAGAGATGAAGCCTCACTATGTTACCCAGGCTGGAGAGCAGCAGGTATTCACAGGCATGATGGTAAAACACTGCAGCCTCAGTTCCTGGGCTCAAGCTATCTTTGTCTCAGTCTCTGTATTAGCAACCTAGTTTTTAAAATGGGCTTGCTCCCTGGGATGGTAGTGAAGAAGGCCCAGTTCCTGGGAGAGGGGTAGCTTTGCCCCCAAGGATCCTAGGAGGATGTTCCACTCCACCCCCAGCTGAAAGCAGTAACAAGGGACAACTGATAGGAAACACCAGGGGAGAGACAGCAGTGCTTCACCAGTAAGGACAGCCACTAGGAGGCATCTGATGCCAGACATCAGCATCTGAAGTGTTGTCAGGGGTGTTTGTGAGACACTTGTTTATTCACTGGCAGCCTGTGTTGTTATATTCAGAGTGGAACATCTGTTAGGGCAGGAGTCAGGAACACATAATATGTCATCTGGAGAAAGCCCTGAACTTTCTTGCTATATCCTCCTAATCTCATGCTCAGGCTTTTAAAAAAAAAAATCAACTTTATTGAAAAATAATTAGCACATAAAGAACAGGACATATTTAAAATATGCAATTTGATAAGTTTTGACATACGCATATGCATGTGAAACCATTACCACAGTGGAGTTCATAAATTTATTTACTGTCCCTAAAAGTTTCTTCATGTCTCCTGTAATTTTTCCATCCTCCCATCCCCCATCTTCCTCACCAGGAATCTACTGCTCTTCCTCCAGTAGGTTTGTTTTTATTTTTTGTGACTTTATAGGAACATGATCATACAGTAGATCCCACAGTATATTTTGTCTAGCTTCTTTCATTCAGCATAATGTTCTTGGATAGTTTAAAGGTAAAGGTGTGGGAAAAGATAAGCAATGCAAATACTAAACCAAAGAAATCTGGAAAACTATATGAATAACAGAAAAAAAGCATATTTAAGATCCAGAAAGACTGTCAGGAATAAAGGACATTCCGTAATGATAAAGTGGTCAATTCTCCAAAAACATATAACAATAATAAACAGATATGTTTCTAAAAACAGAGCTTCAAAATACATGAAGCAAAAATGATGGAACTGAAAGAGAAATAACTATATTTCCAATTATTGTTGGATAATTTGACATTCTTATCTCCATAACTGATAGAACAAGTAGACTAAAATATCAGTAAGGATGTAGAAGACCCAAATAACACCATCAACTAACTAGACCTAATTGACTTCTCCATCTGAAAACAGCAGCATATGCTTTCTTTTTCGGTGCACACAGAGCATTCACCAAAATAGGTCCCATTCTGGGCCACGAAATAAATCTCAAAAAATTAAAAACATCAATCCCATGTAGTGTGAATTCTCAGATGGTAACTGAATTAGCTAGAAATCAGTAACAAAATGACCTCTGGAAAACACTTCACATATTTAGAAATTAAGCAATACACTCTAAATAATTCATGGATCAAGGAGGAAGCCTTAAGAGAATTTACAATATTTTGAATTAAATGAAAATAAAAATATATTAGCACTAAACGCTTGTATTAGAAAAGAAGAAGTGTCAAACCAATAATATAAGATTCTACCTTAAGAAACTAGAATTCTGAGGTTTACCTTATAGGGGTACAGGTGAATCCTTCTAAGAGTAGAATGTGAACGTTTTAAAGCAATAACTGAGAAAAATGACATGAAGGCTGTGTTGACCAGTTTGATGGAAGTATTTCAGATTGCATGTGAAAACCCCACACTGTACCCCAGAAGTGCATTAATG
>NW_003852543.1:472329-478297 GCF_000181295.1 Otolemur garnettii | reverse complement strand
AAAGAAACTAGAAAAAGAGGAGCAAAATAAGCCCAAAGCAAGTAGAGGGAAGACAATTTTAAAAGATGAGAGCAAAAATCAATAAAATTAAAAGTAAAATGCAATAGAGAATATGAATGAAACTAAAATCTAGCTATTAAAAAATAAAAATAAAAAAGACAGAAGACAAAATACAAGTTCCATGAATGAAAGAGGGGACAATGCTGCTGTCTCAACCCTTTGGTTATACTCTAATAAAGTGTTGTTTATCTTTTAGAAACCTTCTTAGCCACTCTTCAAATTTGCCCATTTCTCCCTAGCAACCAGATGATTCTAAAATTTTTATAGAAAGGCAGAGAAACCAAAAGATATACCATTTTTCAAGCCCAAATAAATTTTTTAGAAAGTAATGCTCTTCTTCCAGAACATTATTTGAAAGCTACTGAAATGAAATGAACTGCTTAGCAGTTCTTTAAGCACTAACCAGAAAAGTATCTGTAGAGTTCATCAATTTTCTCATCAGAAACACAGAAGTGGTTGCCAAACTTGGTGATTTCTCACACTTAAGAGAAATGAAATAAAATATCATAAAGTAAAATGAGGTAAAATAAGTCTTTCATCATTGGATATCCTGTTACATGGATTTTTTTCAGTTTTCAATGATAAATAAGCTTTAGTTATTTTTATGATAAAAATAGTATTAATACAAACCAATCTTGAAAAGAACAAAGTCAGAGGTCTCACATTTCCTGACTTTAAGACTTACTAGAAAGCTACAGTAAGCAAAACAGTGTGGTCCCAGCAAAAAGACAGACATATAAACCCCATGGAATAGAACAGAAAGCTGATAATAATAAATGTTGAGGAAGAAGTTGGAATCTTTGTGTACCGTTGGGAATACGTAAAATAGTGCAGTCACTATGGAAAACAATTGGGTTGTTCCTCAAAAATTTAAAAATAGAATTGCCATATGATCTGGTAATTCTACAGTTCTACTTCTGAATTTATACTCAACGAATTGAAAGCAGAGGCTTGAAGAGTTATTTGAACACCCAAGTTTATGGTAGCATTATTCACAATAGCCAAAGGTGGAAGCAACTAAGTGTCCATCAACAGATGGATTAAAAAAAAAGTGACACACAACCTTAAAAGGAAATAAAATTCTACACATGCTGCAACATGGATGAACTTTGAGATTATTATGTTATATTAAATAAGCCAAACAAATATAAGCCACACAAAAATACTGTGTAATTCCATTTATATGAGGCACCTAGAATAGTCAAATTTATTGTGATGCAAAGTACAACAGTGGTTGCCAGGGGCTGTGGGGAGGAGCCTGGGGAGTGATTGCTTAGTAGGTACAGAGTTTCTCTTTTGCAAGATAGAGGAGTTCTGGAAATGAATGATGGTGATGGTTGCATAACCAATGTGAATATACTTAGTGCCACTGAGATAATTTTTATTTTATGTGTATTTTAGCACAAATAAAAATAATAGTAATTTTGGGCAGTGCCTGTGGCTCAAGGAGTAGGGCACTGGCCCCATATACCAGGGATGATGGGTTCAAGCCCAGTCCTGGCCAAAACTGCAATAAATAAATAAATAAATAAATAAAATAATAATAGTAATTAAAAAAAAGACAAATGTGTAGATAACTTCCTTATAAATAAGTTATCAAAAGCAGGAAAAAAAAATCATTTATGTTTTTCATGAGAAGCTTGTGAAGGGGGACGATTCCACGCCCTCAATGCCGGGCATCATGACTGAGCCAAGGAGGGTTGGGACTTCCCCCGGGTGGACCCTGGGCAGCTCCCTTGCTTAGCTCTGCTGTGGGTGCGCACTACCTGGCTGAGCAGCTTCAGATCCTTTGTAGAAAGATGGAAAAGAGGAAGAAAGACTGCACGGGCTGGGCCGGCCAAGTGCACCCCCTCTGCGGCGTGGTGGTCATTGTCAGCGTGCTCCCCACTCTGGCCCAGCAGGAAGGGCCAGCCCAGCACCAGGGAGAACAGAGCTAGATCCTTTTTCTCCCTTTTGATCTGTTGGTGCTTTCCTTTCACAGTTGGCTTATTTCCAATTTCATGCTCAACTCCTCCTGCAATGGTCACACTACACAATTTGTGGGAGGTGAGGCCTCTGAGGTTCAGAAGAGGGAAGTGTCTGAACCTGGATCCGAGGTGAGGATGTTGCTGTTGGCTCTGGCATGGTCCTCAGTGACTCAGTTCAGGAGAAACTGCCTGTGGGTGTAATACACTTCAGAGCCTCACCCGCCTCTATGTTAACCACATACTATTCTGATCCGGGCTATGGATCTAGCCCTTGCCAAGACTCAGAACTGCCATAGGACCAAGCAAGGGCACCAGGCCACAGCCTCTGGCTCAGCACACAGCTGCAGTGCTAAGGACTGGCCCACAGCCTCCCTTTGACTTCCTGGGCATCCAGGAAGTTTCTCAAATGTGCTATGAGCCAAGTGGTTCCTACCCCTCTCATTGTGGCGGGTGCCAGAGGGAGCCAGGGGCCACAGTTGGAGGTCCCCTTCTGCTCACAGCTTCCTGGAGGTTTGCCTCTGCATTGGCACCACCTGCATTGCTATCAGGGAAGGACCTTCATGGATGTCTCAAGGTACCAAAAGTCACCCCAGGGAGTGAGGGGTCCCCTCCATCCCAACATGTGTCACACTCTGCTGGATCAACTTTGATGGCTTTTATTGTCTTCTCAAAAACACCAGTTGGTCCTATGTGGGATTCCTGCCAGGGAGATCCGCCAGCCTCTAAATATTAGAGCAATCTCTTACTAGCTTTATGACTTTGAGTGACTTAACCTCTCTAAGCCTCATTCTGTCTTAGCAGTTAAATTAGAATAAGAATAGCACTTACTTTATAGGACTGATGTGACAATGAGTTTGGACAACAGCAACACAGAGAACAGGTGGCAAATGTTAACTTTTCTTGTCCACAATTTGAAACCCCCACAGCACATTCTGCTGTCATTCAACCTGGCTGCTGGGGTTAAGTCTGAGCCCTTCCCTCTCTGGGCTGTGGAATCTGTGCTAGCACACGACTGGTCTTGAGCCAGCCTCCAGTGTAGGTCAAGGTAAATCTGGCCTCTGCCTGTCCTCAATGTCTTCCTCACATAACTAGGAAAGGTACAGGAGAAGGGGAAAGACAGAGGGGGCAGGAACAAGTGACTGTGTGTTTGTGCTTGGTGCTGATCCAGCTCTTCCCAGCTTATCTCATCCAGTCCTCACAACAAATGAGCTGGGATGGAACATCAAATTGGAGGTGAAGCAAATTTACCAAGGCCACAAAGATGATGATGATGATGGTGGTGACAATGATGAATGCCAGATACTGTTCTAAAGGATACACATATATTAACTCATTTAATTCTAACAACAATAGTAAGTACTATTTTTATCCCCCTTTGGTAGAAGAAAACTACAAAACACAGAAAGGTTAAATAACTTGATCAAAGATACATGCTAGTAAGCTGCATGTTTAGGACTTGAACCAAGATGACCTTAACCAGAGTTTGATAAACTTGTTCTATAAAATGTCATGTAAATATGTTAGGCCTTACAGACTATACAGTCTCTGACATAAATAACAACTCTGCCATTGCAGTGCAAAACGTCCATAGAAAATATGTAAACAAATAAGTATGGCTGTGTTTTAATAAAACTTTATTTATAAAATAGGCAGTGGACTGCTCTTGGTCCACAGGCCACTTTGCCAGCCCACAGTCTTAACTGCTACCTGGCACCACCTGCATTGCCATCAGGGAAGGAGAGAGAACCTACAAGCATCAAAGCTCTCTGAGAAATTAAATAATAATCATGAACAAAGCACTAAACAATTCCTGGGACTTGTATACAATTCAGTGTTTTACAACATCTATTTATTAAAGGCATACTGTATATAAGGCACCACTCTAAGTGTTTGGGATCGATCAACACATTAGACTGGAAACACATTCCCTTGTGTGAATATATCTTCTAGCAGCTTTATTAATAAAATAAAGTAACTCATGGATGACTTATACAGTATGCTCGAAGGTGGTGAGTGCCATGGAAAGAGATGGAACATGGTAAGGGGAATGTGAGAGCAGGAGAGGGAAGCATGGAATGGTGTTTGTATGCCTCATGGAGCAGAGGGCATTGTATCAAAGATCTAAAGGAGGAAAGGGGGTGAGTCATGCTGACATCTTTTCATGCTGACATCTTGGTGAAGAGTTAGCCGGGCAGGGACAACAGCCTGGCGCAGAGGCCCCAAGACGAGAGTGAGGCATAAGCAAGCTGGGTGAGCTGAACATGCTGGAGGAGGAGGCCAACATGGGTCTGAGGGATGAGCAGGCATCTCAAGAGACTCTTCTTAAAGGAGGCAGGGGGAGGGCTCAGCCTGCTGACCAGAGGCACTGGGAAAACAGAAGGTGTCCCTACTGGGAGCTTGCCTGACTTGTCCAAGGAGGAGCAAGAGGTCCGTGTGGCTTGAGTTTGATCCATGGGTGAAAGGATGAGGCTAGGGGTTAATGGAAGCCTGATTGTACAGGGCCTGGGAGACAAGGCAAGGTCTCGCCATCTACTCTCAGAGAAGTGGGGACCTGAGGAGTGACATGATTTGACTCAGGTAGTAAAAGGATTACTCGACTGGCATGTTGAATCTTGGTGTCAATAGCTTTGGACTCAGGTTTCCTGAATTTGATTCTGATTCTAGTGCTAATTATTAATCCATTATAGGATTAACATAATTAATCTTCCTATGTCCGATTTTCATATCCATATGATATATCCGTAGAATTGTAGTTATACATAGGGCAGTTAGGAGCCTAAAACAAAAAAATTCAGGTAAGCCATTGAACATAATTCCAGAGATACAGTAACACATGAATATCAGTTATTTTAATTACTATTCATCTCCACAACAAGAATGCATTGTCTCACTGTAATATACTATTGTTCACTCTATACACTCATACAGCTGAGTTCACCCGCACTTGTTAAGTTCTCATCTCGGGAGTCACATCTACCTCTGGGGGCAATTCCATTCTCACAAAGGTGGTGACAAGACATCAGGGGGAAATTGCCTCTCTCAAGGTTGTGACACTTTCTGGGGTATATAATGTCCACAAAAAATTGAGCTGTTTGCTGACGAGGGAGGGTACCCACTGAAGACAGTGAAGAAACTGCTAATAATGATGACAAGGTGTATTCGTTACCCACTGCTGTGTAACAAACGATTGCGAACCTAACAACTGAAAATAAGAAACATTTACTCACAAAGGCTTTGAGAATCTGGAATCAGAAAACTGGCTTAGCTGGCTGGTCTAGCTCAGGGTTTCTCATTAGTTTGCAGGTGAGGTGTCAAACATGGCTGCAGCCATCTGAAGACTTGAGTAGGGCTGAAGGATCTACTTCCAAGATGGCTCATTCACAGGCTGTTGGCAGGACACTGTAGTTCCTCACCACAGGGGCTTCTCCATGGGTGTCCTTATCACAGGGCACCTGGCTTCCTCCAGGTGAGTGATCCAAAAAAGAACAAGGAAGATACTGCAATGCCATTTGTGACCTGGCTTCAGAAATGACATACCACCACTTCTACCATGTCACATGTTTATTAGAAACAAGTCACTAAGTCTAGTCCCTACTCAGCAAAAGACAATTGAGCACCACCTCTTAAAGGATGAGGTATCCAAGAACTTGGACATACATATATATGTTTTTAATTGAGATAGAGTCTCACTTTGTCGCCCTCTGTACAGCGCTGTGGCATCACAGCTCACAGCAGCCTCAAACTCTTGGGCTTAAGCGATTCTCGTGCCTCAGCCTCCCTAGTAGCTGGGACTACAGGCACCTGCCGCAATGCTTGGCTTTTTTGTTGTTGTTGTTGTTTAGCAGGCCTGGGCTGGGTTCAAACCCACCTGGTGCATGTGGCCAATGCACTAACGCACTGAGCCATGGGCACCCACCCTTGGGTACATATTTTAAAACCAC
>NW_003852543.1:459791-472089 GCF_000181295.1 Otolemur garnettii | reverse complement strand
GCCCTTTGGAGTTATCTTTTCCATCAGACTGGAAGAATTTGCAGTTTATCAATCTTCTCTTAGTTCACATCTAACTTCACAGGGTCTGGGGCCTAATTGGTAAGCAAACAAAGGGCTCTGCTCCCTAAGGAACTTACTGTTGGTGGGGCCTGTTTCATAAGGAAAACCCTCATGGTTATAGTTTTGTTTATTTGAAGTCCAGAGAATTTTTCTCAACAAAAGTTGGTGTTATTTTCTCACTTTCACCTGCTTATTCATTCATAGAGCCTGCCATTCATTCATTCTGTGAGGAGCCATCTCCCTGTACCTTCAGCAAATTCACTGCGTCTCTGGGGGCCAGCCACATACAGGCATCGTTCCATTTTAGGCAGACTGTGGAAAGAACTTCATTAGCCCCACAGGTGTGTCCTGTGGACCCACAGCTACAATTCATTGGGGTCAGGGAATCAAGTAGGGCAGCCCGGGTAGGTGGCATTTAGATTTTTTAGGTGAAACAATATCTACTTTTCCTATAACCACTTTGCAAATGTAAGCCTATTTGCTTAAAAGTACTTTGTCTACAGACCAACTCTTTCTGGAGTTTTGCTTTGTTTTTTTGCGACTGTTATTTGGTTAATTTATAGTCACTTTAATATTTTGTTTAAGGCAGCTTCTAGATTAAATTTATTTTGTGAAAGGCATTTATCATATTAGTAGCATTAGATAAATCTTGGGTTATTTTTCTTGTTTTGAATAATTTGATATCTCTTTTATTCCTGAACACTTGAAAGGCTTTTAGGCCCATATGCCTGATTATTCTTTCTTTGAATTTATACTTTAACAATAAATACTTTATCAATGATACTCAAGACATAATTAGAATTGTCATGTGTGGCCCTTTCCTTAACTCAAATCCATCACAGAGACTGCATGGAGGTATTGAAATTGCATTAATGGTTTTACCATCACTTATCATTTTTACCAGTTAGGTATTTAAGAAAGGTCAGTTATGGAATAACAGACAGAATGAACTAGGTTTTATTTCCTAAAGAAATAATCACACACATGAGCAGAGATGTTGATATGAAGATGTTTATTGCAATATGGTTTTCAATAGCAAAAAATGAAAGAACAAAAAATAAGAAAACAATAAAAAGGACCACTAATAATAGATTGGTGGAAATGATGCTGTTGCTGTACAATGGAATATTACACAGCTATTCAAAATTATGGTGTCATTGGATAACACATTGGATCCATATGTGGTACAGAAAGACAGTTTGCTATTTTGCTACATTAAAAAAAACCATGTTGGAAAGAGTGTAGGTTCTATAACGCAACTGTATGAAAAACTGTCTACAGTAACATGTACAGGGGGGTGCCAAAAATGTATATACATTTTAAGAAGGAAAAAACTGTATTAAAATTGTAATACTTGATATACACCAATAACAAAAGATGAATACAAGTCACACCTCTCATAATCGAAGTCAAATGTGATGTGAATATTACAAATTTAATAGTTTCTGCCACCCTTCAAATGTGTATCCCTTTTTTTTGGCACCCTCTGTCTATTACATGCCTGTGGTGGGAGAAGTGCTGTCATTGGCTGTCTGGCGATGCATGCGCAGAAGACAAGTTGTCACGTTTTTCTTCTTGCTGATCTGGATTTTCAGGTCTTTCCACTGTGAACGTGTAGTCTAAACATTCCCTAAGCAGGAGTGTCCCACCTGCAGCATCTTCCGTAGGCCTGGCAAAGCCTGGAAGGAAGGAGGGACAGAGGGATGGAAAGAAGAGACGGGGGAGGGAGGAGGAAGAAAAGGAATGAAAGTGGATGAAAAGGAAGGAAGGAAAGGAAGTTGTTCTAAAATCTGCTTTCCTTGAGTTGCCGTCTGCACCGGCTCATTCACATTTGGATGCCTCTGAGGTGCAGAAGCTGAGTGCTCAGAGATGTCCAGAAAGCTCCACAGGAAGGTCTTCAGAACTGTGGGAAGGAGCTGTCTCCAGAAGTTTCCCTCCCCCAGAGAGGTAATGAGCAGCAGGTGTTCCTGAAGGCTTGGGGTGGTGTGAAATCACTGGGGAAACCCTGCTCCTCCCCAGGCTGCAGTAGTTTCAGGGTGCCTCCCTTGCTTAAAGGGCTGAGGCATCCTTGGAAGAGCAGGCAGACTCCGCAGGCTCCCGCCAGGAGAAAGGAGCATTCCCAGGTATCCTTGGGGATGCTGGCAGGACAGGAGCTCTCTCCTGACCCCCTCCCAGAATCCTCCACTCTGTGGAGGCTCTTCACATGCTAGGAGGCTCAGCCTCTGTCCCTACCTTAGATTTTCTGTTATTTGTTTTAAACTAGGGGCTTCTACACACTGTGGTGCTCAAGATGGTTCTGAGTGGGGCACTGTGCTTCCGGTGAGTATATGAGGCTCTGATTTGGCAGAGAGAGAGAGAGAGAGGGAGAGAGAGAGAGAGAGAGAGAGAGAGAGACCCATGGGGTAGACCTGTTGTCCAGCTTTTTGTGGAAAGGAGGGAGGAAGGGGAGAGGGGCTCTGATTGCAGCTGGAAGTTGTGACCAGTTCCTCACTGCCTTAGAGAGGTTCTTCCAGCCTTCTTAGATTGAGCAGGACTGGGGAAGGCCACCTCAGGAGGGTTGTCTGACACTAAGGGGGATGATGAAACACCCAGTTGAGAGCTGCAGCCTGGTCTGTCCACAGTGAGGACAGGGGTTAAAGGACCTGCTCAGAGCTCTGATGTTGCCACCCAGCACAGTGGATGTCAGCTCACCCACTGTGTGTCCATACCTTCTCAGTGCTCACTGGGAGAAAAATTAAACAAAACCCACTATTTGGCCAGTTTGTTTATCCTCTGGCATTACTAAGAAGACACTCTGTATTGCCCTGGACCTCACGTTGGTGGATGAGAGCAGCCCTTTCTCTGAGTTAGAATAGCACTTCCTAATGTATTCCATGGGGCTCCCAACCCAGGAGATGGTTTAGCTGTAGAGTTTTCTGACTAAATGTGGGGAATGCTGCTTTCCACATCCCCTTATAACAGAACCACAGCACAACTCAGCTTATTGGTGCCTCTAAGATTTTCTGAAGAAATGCAGTTGGTCTAATCATGTTTGGCCACACATTAAACTAATTTTTATACTGCATGCTTTTCTCCCATATGACTTCTAGAGAAAGCCACTTAGGATACATCTTTCATCTCACAAGATGTCAAAAAATCAACCAAGACTATAGATGAGAAATAACTTTGAGAGGTAAAATGAAAGAATTTTAAATTTGCAGAAATTCTTCACTTAGCAGAGAGTATATGGTCACTTGAAAGTACGGTACCCTGAGGTCTTCGGTGATAGTTGAAGCATCAGATTTTAATCTGGAAGAGCCTAGGGTTATGTCTCCCATCATCTGAGTTCAGCAATGGGGAGCTCAGGCAAGAGAGGGTGAGGGGAATTGTCTCCTGTGACTTGGCAGCAGCAGAGGCAGAGCTGGGATGGCAACCCAGGGCTCTGACTCTTAGTCCAGATTCTCTTCCCACAGCACACAGAGGAGACTGGTTGGGGTAGAAGAGGTTAGATAGGTAAAGGAGTAAATCTCAGATTCCGATGGGAGGTCAGCAGGGCTGGGACAGATGACACAGTGGAAAGAGAGGGAAGCAACGTGCCTGAAATTAGGGACCTCTCTGGAGCCAGGCCACTTTGGAGTGCCCACTTTCCCTTAATGGAGTCTCACCCCATCCTAATATTTCAGAATGAAGGATTCTGCATTGAAGGTGCTTTATCTGAACAATAACCAACTTCTAGCCGGAGGGCTGCATGCAGGGAAGGTTATTAAAGGTTGGTGGCAAAATGGGACCCAACTTTCCTGGGTCTCTATATACTCTGAGGGGAGGGTGCCTGAAGGGAGTTTGCAACAGTCCTGCTGGTTAGCATGGATTTATAGATCCCAGTCCCTGAGGTGTTAGATGGGGGCACTGTTACTTAGACTCCTAAGGGCAAATAAAATACTACAACTCTCAGCAAAGTCAAGATAAAACCTAGTGCTACCTGAAGCATCTGTGCAGAGGTGGGATTATTTTCCAAGAGAACATCTTGTCATTTCCTCATAGGTGTATATATAGGTCAAACATTCCATTTTCCTGGGAGCTGGTGCTGAGGAGAGAACTACAGCAGGCTCTCTATGCTTCTATTCTCAGATGGGAGTAGGTTTCTGTCCCTCTACTGTGGGTCCCCAGTTACTCAGAGTGGCAGAGAACAGGTGGCACCATTAGATCTCTTATTTACTCTGCTCCTAACTCTGTGAAGGGCTCTTTGCTCTAAAACAGTGCTCACTTGCCCACCCAGAGGACCCTCACAGAGATGGAGGCCAACAGATCCCCCTGCTAGGCCAGGTGTTCATGTGTGTGTACACACAGGCATGTGTGAGTGAGTACATGCATGAGTGTGCACCAGTGTATGTATGTAAGTGTGTGTTTGTGTGTGTGTGCAGGTATGTATGTATGAGTGTGTGTATATATATGGATATTTGTGTAGGCATGTGTGTAAGCATATTCATGCACATATGTGTATCTATGTGTATAAGTATGCCTATGTGAGCATGTACACATGTGTATACATGTGTGTATATGCACATGTAGTTTGTGTGTACATGTGTGTATCTCTGTGTGTATTTCTGTGTGCATGTGTGAATCCCTGTGGGGGAGAGATCTAGAGGGGAGTCAGGCACTCTTCCTCTGTTGGGAATCTCACAGGGTAGAAGGACCTGAGAACAACTCTAACAGGAGGCTTATCAAGATGAGTTTCAGAAAAGAGGCCTGAAGTCAGGGGACGTTAGAGGAGGGGGTTGAATTGATCTTGGGGTTTAGAGAAGCCTTGAAGATTTGACCCGAACCAGGGGTTGGGATGGGAGGTGGAACAATGTGCTACTGTGACTTGATGTCTACTGGGCCAGCTGGCAGAGACCACCCTTCTTTCCCTTTATGACAGTCACCAAGAGGCTTTCCTTCTGCCCAGCTAGAGATAGGATGGCTCCCACTGGTCCTGCACCTTAGGGTTCAGGACAGGGGATAAGGAATGAGGGGTGGCCAAAGTCTCTGCATCTAGCCTCCTCCTTGTAGGTGAGGAGATCAACGTTGTCCCCAATCGATGGCTGGATGCCAGTCTATCCCCAGTCATCCTGGGTGTCCAGGGAGGGAGCCAGTGCCTGTCATGTGGGACAGGGCAGGAACCAACTTTGACCTTGGAGGTGAGTCCAGTTGGGGCATCCTTGTCAAGTGGTGGCTAAGCCAACAGACAAAGAATGCACTGGGGCTGGGCACCCTGCACCTCTTTGGGCTGCCTGGCAGGATTCTCTTGGTGGGCTTTACCTCCTCCCTGCCCTGGCCCCACCCAGTCCTTCCACTGCCCCTTCCAGCCCCTCACCTGCCCTGTCCCTTTGCTGGCAGCCAGTGAACATCATGGAGCTCTACCTCGGAGCCAAGGAATCCAAGAGCTTCACCTTCTACCGGCGGGACAGGGGGTTCACCTCCAGCTTCGAGTCGGCTGCTTACCCAGGCTGGTTCCTGTGCACTGTGCCCGAGGCTGACCAGCCTGTCAGCCTCATCCAGCTTCCTGAGAACCCCAACGGGGATACATTCATCGTGGACTTCTACTTCCAGCAGTGTGACTAGGGCAGCCCCCAGGATTCCCTAGGTGGGGCCAGCTTGGGCAAGGGTTTAGTGGAGGAGGAGACTCTTGGACAACCACCCCTCTGCTCTCAAATCTCCACCTCTGACTTATTGGGCACATGGCTACTCTCTCTTCTCCTGGTTCCTAGTTTGGATAAATTCTGAGATTTAGGGTTCAGCATACAGTTTCCTCCACCATTGGGAAGTGATATTGGTGTGGAAACTTACAAAAACTACATGGGATAAACTGGAGAAACACAAAAAGATTTCAAGGGGATGGGTGGGGCAGTAGTGGGAATTATTCATGCCCAGTGGTAACCGACCCAGTGTTCCTGGACCCCACTGGTCAGCCCAGCCCCACTTGAGCTGTTGAGGACCAACAGCCCCCACATGAGGTTCTGTCGTTCACTGCTGTGCAGGAGAGGGAGGTAGTCACAGAGTAAGGGACCCATGGTCCACAGCCCAGCTCCCCCCTTCTTCCTATTAGTCTTGCTGCCACCATCATTCTATGCTGGCTTTTCCATCTCCACCTTCCTCCTTTCCCTGTGGGCATGAGAGGGTGGTGGTGTCAGAGGAAATGGCTCTAGCTCACAAGATAGAAGATGGGCAGGACATGACTTCCCTTTTTGAAACCCAAGGTGCAATAAAAACCCCAGATGGGGGTGGTCCCTATTCACATAAGTAGTTGCAAATGACATATTAAGTATGAAAAGGAATTATAAAGTAGCATATCTTGTAATTTTATTTTAATTTATTTTTCTGCATAAAAAAGTTTAGAAGAGTTAACCTCAATTGTAGCAATGTCTAGGTGGTGGCAGTTTAGGTGAAGTTTTCACATTGTTCTTTTTTTTTTTTAGGTTATAAAAGTATAATTTTATTTTATTTTAGGAAGAGGGAAGAGACTGGAGGGGAGAGATGAGAAAGAGAGAAGAGAGTAGGGAGTGAGACAAGGGAAGATGGGATGGGGAAGAAAAGGAGCAAGGGAATGGTGTGGCATTCCAAAGAAGATGCTTTGTTCTTTTTATTTATCGGAATTTCCTAGTCTTTATACAATGAGGATGGATTCCTTGTATAACAATAAGAAATTAACCTCGGGGTAAGCAGAGCAGACATGGTTTTTACCTGTCCTCTGACTCCACTTCCCCAGAGTGAAATATGCCAATTGAGTTGTGCTCTGCTGCTCTAGTTGGTAGCAGCAGGGATCAGGAAACAGTCCTCAGCAAAGCCACTAAGAAGAAGGATGTGATGAGCTTGTGTGGCTGGAATCTCCTGGGTAAAGAATTTACAGGAAAAAAGATCATCCTGTAATTATTTCCTGGAATGGAAAGCCCTCCAAGAGGGCTGCTGTACTATTAGAGTAGTGTCCTCCTAAATGTACATGCTTCCTGAAACCTCAAACTTGACCTTATTTGGAGACAGCATCTTTGCAGATACAATCAGTTAAAATGAGATCAGGCTGGATTAGGGTGGATGTAAGTCCAATAGGAGGAGAGGACACAGAGACACAAAGGAGACAGAGGGGAAAAAGCCCAAGTAACCATGAAGGCAGAGATGGGAGTTATGTTGCCCCAAACCAAGGAACACCAAAGATTGTGGCAACATTGGAAGCTAGGAAAAGGAAGGACGGATTCTTCCCTAAAGCTTTCACAAGGATTGTGGTGGCCCTATTGACACCTCAGTTTCAAATTTCCAGCCTCCTAAACTGAGGGAGAATAAATGCCTGTTGTTTTAAGTGTGAGACAATTGGTCACAACAGCTGTAGGAAGTTCATACAGCCACTAACAATCCCTGCCTCCTGTGCCCCTTCCCTATTGCGCTGGAGTTGTCTCTGTGGCCAACAGAACTTGGTGGAAATGATGGTGTGCAGCTTCCAAGACTAGGTTATAAAAGACACTGTGGCTGTTTGTGCACTCATGTTCTCTCTTTCTCTCTCTCCCCCTCTCTCAGTTTCTTGGTTCACTTGCTCTGGGTGAAGTCAACTGCCATGCTACGAGCACTCCCATAGAGAAACCCAATGTGGTGAATAATGAAGGCCCCTTCCCTGTTACCGTTAGGGGCTCACGGAGAAGCCACGTCTCAGAGAATAAACATGCATATTGAAATTGTATATTTAAATAAAAGGGTTCACAGCTCTCTCAGTCATGTGACAACTTTATTTCCTCTTAGCCAGGGACCACTGCTCTCTCATGGCGAGTGGCAAGTTGATTTCTTTACTCTTGGTTTAAATAGTCCACAGTGAACATGCGCACTGTACATCAATGACTCCATTAATATTCATTACAATCCATAATCCATCTCATGAATAAACATCTTGTGACTTGTCTTGTGAGCAGCTCCTCCCTGGTAATCTGATAATCCTCATAATCCTTTTAACATAAACCTGTCAACATAAACCTTCTATCATAATTCTTTTAACATAATTTAATGGAGAACATGTTGTCAGCCATTACTTCTTTGTTCTTATCTGATGAAGCCTGAGATTCTGGGGGAAAAGGAGAGATAGAATATCCTCCCTACTGGCCTTACCGTTTTGGAGGCAGTTACTTCAATCTTTAAACAAGGCATAGTAAAGAAATTTCTAAGACATACAGGGAACTTGTTTGCAAGTCTCCCTTCCCATGTGGGCCTTAAGTCAGGGGATGTTTATGCCTGCAACCGACCAGGCCGACCTTAGGTCAGGGGGTTTTTAGACCCGCAACCAATCTGGCCATATGGGATTCTGCCTTCAGTCTCACAAGTATGCCTGCGCAAAGTCTTTTCACTGCTCTCTCTCAAACAGCTTTTTTTTGGCCAGAGGTATATAGGCCTTTCGCCTATACTTCCCACAGCTGCAAGAATGAATTTAGAAGCAGCTCCTCTGGCCCCTCCAGCATTCTGCTGTCTGCAGCCTGGCTGCCAGCTCAACTATTGCCTCATGGGCGACTGAAGCAGAGTTGCCCAGCTGAGCTGCTCTGGATCCCTGCCCCTCAGAGATTCAGGGAGATAATGACTCCGGTGTTTTAAGTTGCTCAGTTTGGAGCTAACTTGTTCTGTAGCAGTAGATAATTAATATGCAAAGAGAAATAAATTGATTTGGTTTACATATGAATTATGATTGCAATTGTCACCAATATTTTCATTTTTCTTCTCCAAATGAGCAACTCTTTTATTTACCCAAATGTTCTATTTAAAGGCTGATGATACTTACTAGCTCTGTGAACTTTGGCAAAAAAGGAAGAAAGAAAAGAAAAGCTGATCATACCAAATTGGTTGAATGTTCAGTTTCGCAAGGTTTAAATCTTCTTTGTCTGCTTTTGTGCCTTGAGGTGCCAGGGACAGACTCTAATGTCCCCACCTAAACCCTGGAGGGTGAGAGCAGAAGCCAGAGGAGGGGCCCTTACCTGAGCCTCAGGTATTCTACCTGTACCTCACCTGTTAGACTGGCCTGGCAGGTTCAGAGTCTGCTGAGGGCAAGGAGGTGGCCAGGACAGACGGGGCTGCCTCCATGGGCCTCAGCACAGGAGCCCAGATGCAGCTGAAGTCCTGGGCAGCACAGTTCCTCCCCTAGGCCTCTCAGGGCTGCCAAGAACATGGGCTCCGAGTGCCAGCTGTGTTTCAGACCCTGTTCACATTCTCTGTCTCTGTTTATGGGCCTAAGCACAGCCCTATGTTGCTCCCTCTAATTTTGTACTCTCCGCCCATACTCTTTGCCTAGAGAGATCCTTCATCCTCTTAGATGCCACCTCCTCTGAGAAGCCATTGGTGAATGAGCTCTCTAGTCATCTGCTGTGGGAAGGCTTTGGGTACTCCTCCCCACGTTGTAGTCATTTGACTTGGAGTCTGTGGTCACTGGCATGACCTTGTGGTTAGGGCTGCATCAGTTTGTTTCTGAGCATCTAGTATAATGCTTGACACATAATTGCAACCCTGTGAGTATAGAATGTGGAAACTGTTCCTCCACCCTGGAATATTCTCTTCCTCTCCTCCACTCATCTAAACAGCCCCACCCGCGCCGTCCTGGTCAGGGAGCAGCATAAATTTCACCTCATCCTTGAAGGTTTCTCAGACCTGAAGTGATTGTTTTCACATTTGTAGAATGATAGGATTCAAAAGGGCTTTAGCCAGGATAAGCAGACATTTACAAGTCAATAGCAAAGGGAGGAATAGAAAAGGTTACCTTTAGAAACATAGAGGTGAACAATCAGTGAACTTGATGAGTAAAAATAATAATAATAATACTAAAAGAAACATAGGGGATGGACCCTGGCATCACCACTGTTCACAAAACCTAGTGGTTTTTGACATCTGCAACTTTGATATAAACCAGAGGCCTGGGCCTACATCTGCAGAGGTGGAATGCCCATACCTTGTGAGGTTTGTACCAGCTGCGGACAATGAGGAACAGATAATGTCCAAAGACCAGATCATAAGGAAGAGGCTGAGGTGCTGAGGGTCTTCATCCTGAAGGAGAAATATGCAGAGCACCCCCCTCAAGCACCTGAAAGCCTGCAAATGGAGGAATATACTTGTGCTGTGTAATTTTGGAAAGCACATGCAGGACCAATGGGTAGAAATTGTGTGGAGGCTGTTTTTCCTATAGGACTCCTAAATTTTAACCACAAGGACAACAAACACTGGTAGTGCTTCTTTAAGAGGTGCGGAGGCAGAGACGAATCAATCTATTTCTCAGGGCTGCCTTAGCATGGATTTCTCCATTTGAAGGGAGACTGTGATGTGACATATAAAGTCCTTTTAATTCTAAGGACCTTTTTGCCCAAGGAGTTTCTCTAGTGCAATTGTCTCTAACATGCCTTTGGCCCAGGGCTTAGAGAGTCTGGGCTTCTTAATTATGTTTTCAAGTGTGTGTGACTTCCCTTTCTAGCTAGACTGTAAAGTGATTTAACAACAGGGACTGGGTATTCAATGTCTTTGACACACAGCAGTGAGGACACTTTGTAAACACTCATTGATCGCCTGATATAATGACCCACGCTTTGGCTCTTCCCATGGGGGAGCGAGAGACTGCCGGAGGGGTGAGGAATGATCACCGCCTTTCCAAAGCAGAAATCTGATCCCCTTTCTGCCCCTCCTTTCTCATTTTTCATTCTGTAGGCATTTGGGTCCTAGGCTGGTCCCTCCTGCTTCCTCAGCAAGTCCTTTGGGAAACTTCACAAATGACCTGAGGGGGAGAATTACAATAAGGCCGTTGGTCCCCAGACAACATTACACCCAAGTTCTCTGCCTTTTGAAATAAGTGGTGAATGGATGGAGGGATGGAATTATGGACAAATGGATTGATGGACAGATGGGTGAGTGGATGGAGGATGGATGGACTGAGTTAAGTAGTATCAATTAGAAATCTGAGTGTTCTCTACCCCTGCACTGTTCACACTATTATATTTGCTTAGTGGTTAAGGATACGTGATATTCATCCAATTCCAGGATGAATCTAAGATCATTGTCTTTTGCAGCTGGGTTCTCCTAGATATTCTGTTTTATTAGCCTGGTACCAACTCATTAGACCTGTTGAAAGGCATAGACTCTCTTTTCATCTTTCCAAATAGGGCCATCCTGTCAGGCCCTGCTCTCACTGTGGCTTGCTGGCCATAGTCTGGCTTCAGCCATCAGAGATTGTTCTGTCCTCGGGGCCACCAGACATACTCTCTTTTGCATTTGCTGCCTCTTCAAGTCTAGGATGGAGCCCCATGGGGCAGCAGAGAGGTCTGCCGCAGCACTGTTTATCTGGCTGTGAAACCACTAATAACATAGTCAATGACAGTAGCTACAGAATGGGGGGCTGGTTCCTATTCCCTGCCCAGGCTTTATAGGTGACTCTGTCCCCCTTCACCAAACACTCATTAGTGTCTCACCTTCTTATTATCCATACTGTGCCTAAGTCATTATGAAATCTCTAGGCTCTTCTTCCTCCCTGTCCTGGAGCCAATTATAGAGATTGCTGCAGGCGTGACCTACTCTGACCAGACGGTATAAACACAGTTCAGATGCCCGGGAGAAATCAGTCAGAGGCTCCGGCATCAGGGTATGAGGCCCCCAGGATCTGCAGGTCAGTGGTGGACAAGTAGTATCTTTCTCTTTTCTTCTCCCCTCTGTCACTATCTCTGATCCACCCCCTGCCCCTTCACTCCTTCTGTCATGCTTTCCAGGTAACAAGGCATCCCCTCTGCAGAACATAGTGGGATGCTGAATAAGCTTAGGAGCACATAGATTTGAGAAGGAATAGACTCTGTCAAATGAAGATTTTAAAATATTTAGAACCGCAGATTTTAGAAAGTAATCTCAGACAAAATCATGTAGGACAGTGCTACTCAAATCGTATTTGGTGAAGCCTGAGCATTTCTTAGCTCCTTGGAAGCCCCCTGGTGCCTGCTTTGTGGGCAAGAGAAATACTACCAAGGTTCTAGCGTTTGCAGTGCTTTCCAGGTCAAAAGAAGTGGGTCTCTCTTACCCATTTTGCATTCATTAGGTTTCTGTGTAAACTTTCATTGTGAAACTTAAAACAATTTTGAAAGATACTAATCAACCTCTTACTCCAGTGATGATAAATTAAAGGACCAGGAATAAAAGGTAGCAAGATAAATTGCTAGCAGAGCCGAATCTAGAACCCAGTCTTTTAATTAAAAGTCTGCTGTGTGTGTTTCTGAGTCCTGCTGTGAGCACCAAG
>NW_003852543.1:450618-459008 GCF_000181295.1 Otolemur garnettii | reverse complement strand
TTGAGGGGGTGGCTTAGTGACCACAGAGAAGGGAGACACTCTCATACAAGTGAATTAGGGTCAGATGGTCACAAAATGGGCAGTCATTGCAGACTCTAGATCTGGGCAGGGACGTAGCAGGAGAAGTCCTCAGAACGTGGGTCCACTACCTCACCTAGGGTGGGTTGGGTGGAAGGTAGATAATGCAGGAAGACAAGCAGACCTGTAATGAGGATTAAAAATACTAAGTTATATTGTATTTATTTTCTATATGAATAGAAATGATGAAAGTGGGCATCTTTGTCTTCTTCCCATCTTAGAGGAAACACTTACAGATTTTCACAATTCTGAATGATGGGCTTTTCATATATGGCCTTTATTATGCTGAATTAAGTTCCTTTGTTTTATTTTATTTTATTGTTTGGGATTCATTGAGGGTACAGAGAATTAGGTTACACTGATTGCATTTGTTAGAGAAAGTCCTCCTTACAAACTTATATTTTAAAGGAACAATGTTTCAGAGCATGTTGACCAGTCACATATTAGGTCAGGAGAAATGGGAGATACTGTCAATGATTCTCAGGTTTTGAACATTACTCCTGAGAGGAATGGTATGGTAGTCAGAGGGATGAAATTGAAAGGAACAAGTGGGTTGGGAAGAAGAGAAAACAATTAACTTGACCTTAGATATATTATGTTATATTTGGCAGATTATCAGCAGGACATGCAAGGGGGTTGTTCTATAGGCAGCTTGTGGGTAAAGTAGGGTGTTGGTCTGGGTTTGGGGGTTAGAAAGATGATCATTGCAGTCATAGAAACTGATGAATTACAGCTCCATGGAGTACAAAGTAGAAGTGCTGATCACTTCAGCATTAGGGACAGCCCCAGAAGGAGGAAAAATCCATGATAGGGCTGAGAAGGTAGGAAAAAGAGGGGTGGAGAGTCAACCAATGTCAAGGGTTCAAAGCGGGCAGCAAGCAAACATCAAAGGAAACTAAGAGACTTTGGTTCCACAGAAGTTAGCATTTGGTCTTTGAGAGAACACCCCATGTAGATGAAGTGCAGGAGAATGAGGAGAGGATAAGGCAGGCGGGCATGCGGAAGAACATGGGAAAGCCCAGGGCTATTCAGGCATGGTAGATGGCACAGGACAGGGGAATTAAAGAGTTCTGAGACAGTCAGAGGCCATGTCTGGGGAGAAGTGAGAGTAACACAAGTAGGATGCAGGCTGGAGTCCAGTGAAAAGTCATTTGGAGACAACAGGGAAGGGAAAACTTTGGGGATGGAGTGCCTGGCACATTGGGAGGGCCATGGCAGAGACTCAGCATCAGGACCCAGGCTCTCTGATGGACGGGAAGGCAGCTTCCCACTCCTGCTCATCCATCACAATTGAGCCAGAGCCCAAGCAGGGGGGCCTGATCAAGGAGATACTGGAATTTTTGACTATGCCAGGACGAGAGGTTTCTAGGGACCAAGGGATCCAGCTGGACTGGACCAGTGCTGAATTTTTGCCAGCTCTATGAGCTGATGCTGACCAAGAGTGGGAGGCATCAGCCTGCTGTCCAGCCTCCTATGGGGCCCTCCACTTGGTCTGCACTACCTAGACCTGGCACAGCTGCCAGGCTGCCCACTGTCCTGCTGCTGCCACCAGTGGAGCCTCAGTGGTTTGTCTGAGGGAGAGCACATCACAAGTGGGCCCACATGGAAGCTGTGCTGCCACTGAATGACCTGTCAGGTGTCATCTACTGTTGACCACTCCGGCTGCTGTCCCTGCACCAGCCATTGCCTGGTTGCATGTTTTAAATGTAGTCTCAGGTACCATTCCGAACTAGAGACTGGAATTGCATTTTAATAAGGGCTTCAGGTAATTTGTATCTTTTTTCAAGAGTGAGAAGAGCTGAGCTAGTATACCAGTTCCCAAGGTAGATGAAACACTACGATCCTTACCAGATCAGAACCTTCAGCCCAGAAAATAGTACTTATGAGGAGTTGCTCAGGTGATTCAAAGAGCCAATGACTTTGACCGAATACTCCAGTTAAATTATTTAAATTTACTTTATATTACAAAGGAAACTCATGTTCATTACAGGAAAAATGTTGAGATGCTTAAAAAATTCTCATAATCTAGTCAGCCATAGGCACATGTTATAACAATGCCAGCTATCTTTATTTCTATGTACACGTGTCTCTGTATGTGTATGGAATTGAACAGACTTATAATGTACATGTGACTTATAATCTGCATTTTTTACCTAATACATTTTGAAACTTTTTAGGTCATAAAACAGGCTTCTATAATTGATCATCTTTTTTTTTTTTTTTTTTTGGCCAGGGCTGGGTTTGAACCCACCACCTCTGGCATATGGGACCAGAACCCTACCCTTTTGAGCCACAGCTGCCTCCCTATAATTGATCATCTTTAATACACACTTTATTCTTTATTGAATTTGTCATAATTTTTAGCCTATTATTGAACATTATTTCCAACTCCTCACTATTATAAAGAATAAGCAGTGAACATTTTTGTAAGTAACATGAGGGCAATCCATTATTTTCCTTAGAATAAGGGTAACACATGCAATGACAAAGTATGTGGAATGCTCGAAGATTTTGATTCACAGAACTGACATCTGTCCAGGATTGCACCTTTATTAGTTCTTACTACCTTCACTCTCACTAACTCTTAAAGTCCCACCCCAAAGCCCAGGGACAGAAAATGACTTGTCCACAGTGACAGAGAGGCAGATCCAGTAACAAAAGTCACCTTACTACTGCCCCATTTCATCTAAAATCATGCCAGGGAGCTCAGGTGCTCAGGTGGCTGGAAGCATGACCCCTGGCACACACTTTTCCTCCTTCCCTCCTTTTCTGCCTCCCAAATGTCCCTCAGCATCACTCCATTCCTCTCTGTGCCCCACTCCTTTTCTCAAACCTTCATTCTCTCTCATCTCTTCTTATTTTCTGCTGTCTTATATTTGTTCTTCTTGCCTGGTGAGAGTCAGATCTCCTTGGTAAACCTTAGCCCTGACAGTCGTCCTTGCATTTGCTTTTCTGGGCTAATTTCCAACTCCATATTGGCTCTGGGTTTCTTTTCATGCTAGGTGCTGGTTGGGCCTTTCCAAAGGGTGGTCATTTTAGGGAAAAGCTCTAGGTTAAGATAATCTACCAGGAAGAAGCAGAGTTCACAGGACACCGTGTGGCCTGGTATTTCAACAGGGGCATAATCTTCACTCTAGATTTTCACTTTCAAAAAACACCAGTGGTGTTTTCCATCTGGAAAGGAATGGGGGAGTTTGGATGGGCTGTCTTTGGTAGTCTTGACCACGCTAGGATGCTTTTCTCCTGTCCCAGGAGGCCCTGCCTATTCTGCTGTGGCTGGAGACTCCTCCTGGCTGTGCCTTCCTCCTCTGCTCTGGCTCTGGGTACTAGGTAGGGGGAGGGGGTGTGATGACCCTCGGGTGGATGGGCAGTGGGGCTGGGTTTGAGCTGGGTTTATCTCCCTACTGAGAGGCTAGAGCATACTCCACCCCACTCTCAAGCCTGGGAAGTATCCCAGCTTAGCTATTTAGGGCAACCTGTCATCAGGTTTGCACATAGGTCCTAGGCTCACACCCCTGCCAGCTAGACTTGCTCTCATTGGCCCCAGGGAGGGAGACAAAGCTGCCTGGAGTCTGCTGAGCTGGCAAGACCTTGGTGGTCCCCAGAGGCTGGTTATAGATAAAGGCCTGGGAGACCTTTGCAACCTGTGGCTGTGTGGTTCTGGCCCCCAGCATGCTTGCCCCCAGCTCCACTCACTTCCTTCACTAACAGCCTTTCTCCTCCTTCTCAGCCAGGACCAGACACCCCTGATTGCAGAAATGTGTTCCCTCCCTATGGCAAGATACTACATGTAAGTTGTCCTGGCCAATCCACTTTCCCAGCAGGGGGTCTGGGGATTCTGTGGGAAGATGGAAGAAAGGCTGAGTCAGAGGATGAGTCTCCTTTTCACCTTAGGTCTCTCAAATGTCCTATAATTAAGCATCACCACCACTGCAGTAGCAACAGGTCTCTTTCTGAATGTCTCTGGATGCCAGCCATGCTACTGCCTCAGTTGTCCTAAGAAGTTTATAAGGGAAGCATTAGTAACCCCAATGGAAACTGAAGCTCGAAGAAGTTAAATAATTTCCCCCATGTTACCCAGCTACCAAAAGGAAGAGCCAGGGTTGACATGTCCTCTGTGTTGCTCCATCTGCCTCTCTGAAAGCTCAAAGACAAGTTTTTTTTTTTTTTTTTGAGACATCAACACCACCACTTTTATTTACAGAAAAGCCAGCAATTCCAGACAACAGTGAGGCCATCCCTTCTTCTCACAGTAAAAGCAAACATCAGCAATATTATTAATCAGCATAGTAAGCATTAAACAGATTCTTCATTGTCAAAGACGATTTTGAATCTTCTTTTTTTTTTTGAGACAGAATCTCACTATGTTGCCCTCAGTAGAGTGCTGTGGTGTCACAGCTCACAGCAACCTCAAACTCTTGGGCTTAAGCTATTCTCTTACCCCAGCCTCCCAAGTAGCTGGGACTATAGGTGACTGCCACAATAGCTGGCTATTTTGTTGTTATTGTTGTTGTTTGGCAGGCCCAGGCTGGGTTCCAACCTGCCAGCCCTGGTGTATGTGGCCAGTGCCCGAGCTGCTGAGCTACAGGCAACGAGCCAGACAATGTTGAATCTTAATGACAACATCTTTTCTTTCTTTCTTTTCTTTTCTTTTCTTTTTTTTTTTTTTTTTTTTGAGCCAGAGCCTCAAGCTATCCCCCTGGGTAGAGTGTCGTGGAATCACAGCTCACAGCAACCTCTAACTCCTAGGCTCAAGCAAGTCTCCTGCCTCAGCCTCCCAACTAGCTGGGATCACAGGTGCCTGCCACAACACTTGGCTATTTTTTGGTTGCAGTCATCATTGTTGTTGTTTGGCAGGTCCGGGCTGGATTCAAATCCACCACCTTACGTGTATGTGGCTGTCGCCTTAGCCACTTGAGCCACAAGTGCTGAGCTGACAACATCTTTTCGAGACCTTCATGGTCTTTACTCCTAGTGCAGGCCTCTAACTCCTATTTGCGAAATCTGCATCCTTACTTCATTGTTTGTGATTTTGTCATGAGCTTCCTCAAGTCCTTTGGAGAAGAAATAGGGCATAATGTGGCAGCACTTGTGGCTCAAAGGAGTAGGGAGTGGGCCCCATATGCCGGAGGTGGCGGGTTCAAACCCAGCCCCTGGCCAAAAGCTGCAAAAAAAAACAAAAAAAAGAAAGAAAGAAAGAAAGAAAGAAAGAAAGAAAGAAGGAAATAGGGCATAATGAAAAGAAAATAGGATTGACCTCTAAGATGCATTTCATCCTCAGAGGACCTCAACCCCCACCCTGGGCCCTGTACTGTCCTGGATAAGGTGTTATGTATATATGGAGTTGGGAGGGACAGTGCAGTTCTGGCCTCTAGGAGGTGACAGCCTGGTTGGGAAGGCAAGATGCATATACAGGAAATATGCAAATGACAAAACAGAAGTCAACACTTCAGAGCATCTGGCTTGTGTCCTAGTCTTCAAATAGAATGTTGTAGGCAGATGAGTTGCCAGGTCTGTGGTTATCAAAAGGAATGAGTATTGACAAGCCTGGGATCTTTCCAGACTTTTATTTTTATGGTACAAGTAAACCTACTTTAAACATGTAGTCGTTAGCTAAGGTATTATAATTAGCTGTTACTGAGAGAGAAAAGTTTCCTGCAGGTGGTGGCATTGGTCCAGAGATTCTGCCCTAATAGGTGATGGACGAGAGCTCCCCAGGCCCTGAGAGCAGCTGACAGGCTTCTTCAAAACCAGTCAGGCAACTGAGCTAATAGCCAACTTTAAAGTCTTTAAAATAAGTGTAAAGCAAATCACACTTCATTATACACTCAACAAATCCTTCTATTACAGAAAATAAACATTTACGAAAAATTGGGGCAGGCCTTGAAAATCTGGGATAATGCTTCTTGTAACCCAACGCATCTGAACCTCACTAGGAGACTTCCCGGGAAGCCAGGGAAAGCTTCTTCTGTCCTCCATGAGAGGACATTGGCTCCCCACACTGCCCCGAGGGCCTTGTGGCTGCCCAACTGGGTTAAGGCAGGAAGTGCAGCCTCTGAACGCAGGAACTGAGGAGGCCTTCCTTGCTTTAAGATTGAGCTGGACTTCATCTGCTGTTGGGAAGAGTAGCGCCTCATTTCCTCACCTTCAGAGGACAGAAAATCCCCCAAATGCTCAGGGTGGTAATTCAGACCATGGGGGTGGGTGGGGATGGGGGCAAGTGGTGCCTGAGGAGAGTGGGCCATGGACACTGTCCTACTGTTGCAGAATTAAAGATGCAGATCAGAAGGCTCTGTACATGAGAGATGGCCAGCTCTTTGTGGGAGATCCCACTGCAGACAGCTGCTGTGCAGGTGAGCTTCTGGGGCCTCTACCAGCAGGTGACAGTGAGGTGGCATGACCCCGGTAAGGAGTCCCAGCTCTCCTTGAAGCCTGAAGGCAGAGCTAGGCCAGGTGTGCCCACACCCAGTACTTCCTACCTAGCCTTTGTTTGCTAAGGGCCTTCAACCTGGGGTCCCCACTCCTTGACCCTCTTCTCTCTTCCCTACCAGAGAAGGTCTGCATACTTCCTAACAGAGGCCTGGACCGTGCCAAGGTCCCCATCCTCCTGGGGGTCCAGGGAGGTAGTTGCTGCCTGGCATGTGTTGAGACAGGAGAGGGGCCTTCCCTGAAGCTGGAGGTGAGAGACCCCTCCCCACTCTTGAGGGTGCTGCAGACCTGGCACAGCCCTTGGGACTCTCTGGCATCTCCTCTTTGTGTCCATCTGCAAATTCCTGGCCAAGTCTACATGTGCCCCTCCCCTAGGTTTCCATCCTCTCCCCCTTTGCACCCAGCACCAATCCCCTTTACCTCTGAAATGTGCAGAAAGCAGTTCTTTGGGTAAAGACCTTTTCTGCCATGTCCTTCGTTGGCCATGCCCTGAGAGCCCCAAGGGCTGACATCTCAGTCAGCACCCTCCTCCTGCAGCCAGCCACTTTGCCCCACAGGATGTGAACATTGAGGACCTATATAAGGGCGGTGAAGAGACCACACGCTTCACCTTCTTCCAGAGCAGCTCCGGCTCTGCATTCAGGCTTGAGGCAGCTGCCTGGCCTGGCTGGTTCCTCTGTGGCCCGGCTGAGCCCCAGCAGCCAGTACAGCTCATCAAGGAGAGTGAGCCCTCGGCCCGCACCAAGTTTTACTTCGAACAGAGCCGGTAGGAAGGCAGGAGGCTGAGGTCCAGCCTGGTGCCCCCAGACAGGCTCATCCTGCTCAGGGCCTGTGGTAGGTAGAATAATGGTCCCCCAAAGATGTCCACATCCAATCCCCCAGAACCTGTGAATACATTATCTTATGTGTCAAAGGGGCTTTGCAAATGTGACTATGTTAGAGATCTTGAGGTGGAGAGAATATCTGGGCACATGTTGAGTTTTAGGTGGGCCAGATATAATCACAAGGGTCCTCCTGAGAGGGAGACCAGATGGGAGAGTCAGAGAGAGGTTGTAAGACGCTAAGCCAGGGGCCATGAGCCAGCATGTGCAGCAGTTTCTAGACGCTGGAAAGGCCAGGGAGTTGGTTGCCTTCTAGAGAAGGCTGGAGAAGGAAAACAGCTGGGCTGACACCTGGATTTTAGTCTACTGACACCCATTTCAGACCTCTGACCTCCAGCACTGTAAAATAATAAAATTGTGTTGTTGTAAGCTACTCCATTTGTGGTAATTTGTCACGGCAGCCATGGGAAACTTCTATGGGGCCCCTGTGTGCAGTGTTGAACTCAGGGGTCTTAGGTGGCTTGGTGAGCTCTTCTTGGAAGGCTGCCCATAGCCTTTCCAGTCCATCTGCTCCGGAGCCTCTAGAAACAGTGCAGAAGCCCCAGGCAGAACCCAGTCTCCTCCTCTGTGCAGGGACAGAGCCTGCTTACCATTTCAGCTCCTGTTCAGTGTCTTAAATTCTGACCAGATACTTCACAGTGAATCAGTTCCTCAATTGACTGGTCAGTGCTGCCATCTGCCTGTAGGTTTGATGTGTGAGGAGCCAGGAGGAGTAGTGAGGGCAGACAGTGAGCACGTCCTGGATGTGTTAAGTTTGTCATGGCAAGGACATCCCTCAGTTTAGGTGACTGGGGAATATAAGACTGGAACTCGGCTGAGAGTTCACTGTTGGAACTCACACTCATCCTCAGTGCCCTAATGCTTCCTCATCTCATAGAGTATCTGTGGTCAGGCTCAGGCCAGAGCAGACAGCACGTGGTATCAGGGCTTGGAGAAGGTGTGGGCTGCTGCTGCTCCCCCTTAACTACTCAGTGACCACCTAGCATGCTCTGAGTTCCAACC
>NW_003852543.1:445725-450460 GCF_000181295.1 Otolemur garnettii | reverse complement strand
AAAAAAAAAAAGGTTATAGTTGTCCTCAGAATGACCCCACAAGGCAAGCATTCTTCCCTGTATTTGTCAGATGAGGAAACTGTCCTAAGAGAAGTGAAATAACTTGCTGAAGGTCACAGGGGCTATAAATGTTGGAGGCCAAGAGAAAACCTGATGTGTCTGACCCCAATGTCATTCCCCAAATTTTATTCCACTCCCAGAGCTGGGGAGAGCACCGAGGAACGAAACCAAACTTCCCTGGAGCTGATAATAGAGTGGGAGAGACACCACTAAACAAGAAAACAAATGAAGAGAAACAAATAATGGCACTTTTCACGAGTAGAAGGTGAGGACAGCAGGAATTCAGTGGAAATATTGGATAGGGTGTTCAGGGAGGTGATTTCTTTAAAGAGGTGACATTTAAGCTGAGGCTGAAGGGCAGAAAGGAACCGGGGCTGGGAATGATCCAGGCAGAGAGATAGCAAATGCATCAGCCCTGGGGCAGAAAGGAGCTGGTGTGTTCAAATGACACAGCAGGTGGGTAGGAGAGAAGGGAGGCAAAGGTGGTGAACAAGACCAGCAGGGTGGGCTCCGAGTATTACGTGCAAAAGGAAACCACAAAAGGCTTTGAGCAGAGGTAAGATGTGATGGGCACCATAGCCTGGGGTGCCCCTGGCTACCCCATTGTGACCATATGTTACTCATTGGGACTGTGTGCTATCTGAGGGCATGTTCTGTTGAATTTGTGTCCCCCATGGCCAAAACAGTGGCTGGTACATAGAAGGTACTGAGTGAGCTCAAAATCTTGAACAAGTTAGTGGACCATCCCTTGGTTCATTGCTGGACGTTTACGATACTATGTGAGGGGACAGCTACGGTGCAGGGTGAATGGATGTCCCTCAGTTGGTAGGAAGGGCTGGGCAGGTTTAACAGAGGAATGAGTATTTCATCTTGGCCTCAAAAAAGTAAAAAAAGAAAAGAAAAAAAGTTGGTGTTTTTCAGACAGACAACTCAGGGATGGGCATCCAAGGCAGAAAACACAGCTCAGGAAAGCATGACACAGGGGAGCTCCCAGCACGTCCAGGGTGGGGTGAGTCAGCAGCGAGCCTGGGAGCTGAGGAGCTGCTGAAAATGCAGATGGCAAGATGGGTGGGGCTTGATTAGGAAAATGTTTCATCCAGAAGGCCTGGAGGAGTCATCCAACTATAACACGCAGAACCCAGATTTTAATCCAGGGCACCTGAGATCTACGTCACGCTGACGCGGAGGCTACTAGGGCCTCGGCTCTTTTCACCTTCCTTCTCTCTCATTTGTCCACCTGCCTGCTGTTTGGCACAGCCCTTGGGTCAGCTCTGGTGCTCTGGTCTGGAATTAGCTTGACCTCTGCTTCATTTTTGGGTGGTTATCTGCTCCTTCAAGCATGTTTTGAAAGATAAACTTAGGCATGTTGAAATTTTAAAGAGCTTATCTGAGCAAACAGTGATTCATGAATCAGGCAGCACCAAACTGCAAGCAGTTCAGGACTCTGCCGGGGATGGGGTTGGGGAAAATTTTATAAGGTGTTCAGAAAACAAGAGTAAGAGAAGTTGTGATTGGTTAAAGTGGAAAGTTCCTACTTAGAGGTTCCTGACTGGTTAAGCTCCAGTTTTGTCTGGTCAGGTTATGAGCATTCACTCTGGGTTAGACTTCAGTTTGCTTAGTAGGAAGCCGAGGTTCTGGAGCTACCTCAGCCTAGAAGCCTCCTAATTAATTATCCTAACTCATGGTAACTCATTTCTGATGGCCCTTCCCTTGTCAACTCTGCCCATGGGCTACTGAGGTAAACCCAGGCCTCCTCCTGCTAGTGGGCCCTGCTCCCAGCTGGATCATGTTCTCTATATAAGTAAAAAATATGGCAAGCATCTAATATATACCAGTTTTGTATTAGTGTTTGGAAGACGGAGAGGACACAAAGACTTAGAAGGCATAGTTCCTACACTTCAGGACACATGATACAGGTGGGAAGATCAGACCCTATGTATAAAAGCTAACGTTTATTGATTGCTTTTTATGAAACACTTCAAACAGCACTTTGGGGGGCCTTACATTCGAATTCTGCAGGACTCTAGTAGAAATAGTGGAATGTTCTGGCTCTGGGGACTTAAAAGCATGAAATGGAGGCAGCTTCTGACATGTACAGTTCAGGGATGCCAAGAATATACTTCCCCCACATCCTCAGGCTTGTCCCTTAAATTTTTTTTTTTCCTGGAGACCACACCAAAGTCTTTACTCCACAACTAGGTCATGAGAATTATTATTACATGAATGTGAGGGAGAGGCGCACCCATAGTTCTTATCCACTGTTTGCATCTCAGGGTGAACTGGAAGGTCTGGAGACAGATAACCACGCTGTTGGAGCCCTGAGCCTCTCTCAGTCAGGCTGAGCACCGGGGAGGGGGTGAGGCTGGGGGTGCATGTGTGGAGCATGCGTGTGCTGTGTGTGCACATGAGTGCTTGGATGTGCATGCATGCCATGTATGTGTTCATAAGAGGCCCCAGACATTGGTAGCAATTGAGTCATGGAGGAAGGTATAGAACAGCTTTACACAGAAGGGCAGTCTGTTCAGTGTCTCCTATAACCTGTGTGTCTGGAGCCATTCCAGCCAGGATTCAAAATCTATCCCCACGTCCCTTTGATCCAGATTTTCACCTTCGATCATATGCCCTGCATTGCTATAGCCCCTGCTATGAGCAACTGCTCAAAACTCCACATGCAAAATTCCATGGTCCAGGGAAGTCCAAATCCAGATTTAGGGAGGGAAAAGTACCAGTGAAGAAAACTCTAATGGATACTAAATTTCCCTGGATATAATTCTCTAAAATGCACATCATGTCATAAATGAGCCAGACAGAAATAAAAGTAAAGAATATAAACATTAAAGTAAACGTCTTTGAACTAAGCACTGCATTCATGTTATTTGTCTTTATTTCCGGTTGTATTTTACATTTGCATAACTAAAAGGGCTCTACCAAAACAAAAAGTATTTCTATCTACCTCACAGCAAACTCCAGTCTTCCCTCCAAAGAGCGCAGACCCCAAGCAGTCAGGGGCTGGCGCCATCCCTGAGCCCTTTTCTGCCTCTGGGAGCCTGCAGTGTGGCCTTTCAGCTGCAGGTGGCAACAGAGATTAACATTGTCATGGCCTTTGAGGGAGTGGGAGCTGTGTGAGCCCTTAAATTTAGTTCATCAAGCACTTAGAAGCTAGTATGTGTCAGCCCCAGTGCCTCAAATCTCTGTATCCCTTACAATAGATACATCCTTCTCAAACAACTTGCGAGTGCACATCTGAACCAAGTGAAGACTTCCCAAAGCTCTGTGTGCTTCTTCTTTTTGGTAACAACCATTTCTTACCCCTCTTGCCAAGAGGCAGCTCTGGTCTCTAGAGCTTAGAGCCTAGCTAGACATTAAATATATACTCACTTTTATGGTTTTTGTACATACTTGAAGGAGCACGAGATGTATGTCTCCTCTCCATGACAGAGATGCTGGCATGAACCCTTCTCCTGTATATTCATTCCCTCAAACTCCCTTGGGTCACCCTTACCCAGCTCCTGGTCCCAGAACCAGAGTGGCAAGGAGGCTGGAACCCTAGTTCTGGCATGGGCTCTTCTATACTAGAACATTTCATTTCTCATAGGCAGAGTCTGTAGACATAGGCTCCAAGACATGAAAAATAGCACAGGTCATGTAAGCTTGTTTACATAAGGACTACGGGGTCAGATACCTCCTAGCTATGCAAGTATACGCTGGTTCCAGGGGACACTGTTCCAATGAATGGTCATAGGTTTAGGGAGAAAATGGGTCACCTCTGATCTCCTCTTCCACACACCTCTCCCTGTTCATGCTCTCTGCTCCAGCCACACTGACCCCCTCATTGTTCTCCAAAGGCAAACACTCCAGGCATGATGCTTAGCAAGTTGCTAGGGTGAGTGTCCCAGACTCAAGCAATGTCGAGGAGAAACACCAGAAAGCAAAGGATCTGTGGCCAGAGAAATGGGTTCTGAAGTGAAGAAACCTCTTCTGCCTGACAGCACCTAACCCCTGCCAGTTATCATTATGATAAAGGGACTTGTGCTATTTTCTCAAAGGCTCCTGCCTTTGCTTCCCCTCCTTCCCTTCCTCCCATGTGTACTACCCCGTGTGAGGACTGACTTCCCAGTCTTCTCAGGTTCACACACTGCCACATGTTCTTTCTCGCACTCCCAAGCCCCGAATTCTATATTGAGC
The DNA here is from genome assembly GCF_000181295.1 of Otolemur garnettii. Taxonomy (NCBI): domain Eukaryota; kingdom Metazoa; phylum Chordata; class Mammalia; order Primates; family Galagidae; genus Otolemur; species Otolemur garnettii. Next base: position 446,215 of record NW_003852543.1, on the reverse strand, counting down.
ACACAGTGAGAGCTTCACCAGTGGCTTTGAATGATTCTGAGCCACAGATGCAACCTGCCAGGCAGATCAAAGAGTGTTTTCAAAGATACAGAGGATGCCAAAAAATGTATACACAATTTAAGAAAGGAAAAACTATAAAAATTGTAATACTCAAGTCATGTTTGACTTCTGCAGTTGTAAGAGATACAAGATACAACATATAAGGTAACAAATGTTATTGGTATATAATGAGTATTACAATTTTAAAACAACGTTTTCCTTTCTTAAAATGTGTATATATTTTTTGGCACCTCTGTATATTTAAGAGTAGCCTGACCCCCATCTGAGATTTTCTCTACAGCTTGTCCTTTATGTCAGCTTTGGGGAAGCTGCTGACATTATATATTTGCATGTTTACTAAGTTAAATAATAAGTTGCCCTCAGGGCACCAGAGAATCTCTCTTGACCACATATCAGTTGAAATGCTAATTAAAAATGAAGGTTCTGGCTC
>NW_003852543.1:423666-445454 GCF_000181295.1 Otolemur garnettii | reverse complement strand
TTCCTGGGTGCCACTCCCAACTGGCTGATACAATGTCCAGGAAACCTCCAAAATGATGATTCTAGGGAATAGTCTGAGGATCCCCAAGCCGTACTGAACGTCACCTCTTCCATGAGGATTTCTGCTCCTGATGCTATTGAATAGACAGAATTTTTCCTTACCATCACCAGCTTTAGGATGTGCTTGTCACAGGAGTTAAAAATAAAACCACCTGTGGTAAATCACAAGTCATCCCCATAGACGTTAGGTCCCAGTCAGGGAACATCACTCAGTGTAAGCATGTTTCCATGACAAAAAGGGAATAATTAAAACAGGAAGTTGAAAATCAAAACATAACTCTCCTATAAAGAAGCTTGTGCCACAATTGTGACCAAACATGTCACTCTGGGCTCACGCTCCTTAGTCACTGGAGATGGTGGAAAATCATCCTCATCGTGTGAGAGGTCGCTCCTCAGTCATCACTCCCCACACACCCTGCCTGAGAGGCAGAGTAGGTGACCTGGTTTGGAAATTCAGGGAAGTTTGGTTCTGAGAGTTCTCATCACCTCCCAACACAAAGGACAGGAACACCGAGGGTCTGGACTCCCTAGGGCAGGAGGTGCTTTGCCCAGGGCTGGCTGGTGCGAAGCCAGGGGTGTGGTTTTCTGGGTGAAGGCTGCCTCTGTCCCTGTTTGGAGGCTGGGGCCCTTTCTTTACCATGTTGTCCTTGCTACAGCTTTGTTTTACCTTCTAGGCAGCACTATCAGGTCGTGGCCAATCACTTGACAAAGAGGTAGGCACTCTTCCGAAAGAGATCCTGACAAGAGAATATGGGTGGGGCAGAACCCGATCCCACTTCCCAAATTCCTAGCTGGCAGGGAATTATCAGCACTTTTATTATTATGGCACCAGGCTGTGAGCTCCTGAGGAGCAGGGTTTGGGCATTTGTATTTCTGCACAGTCACGTGTCCTTCAATAATGGGGATACATTCTGAGACTTGCATCATTATGCAATTTTGTCTTTTTGTGAACTTCAGAGTGTACTTACCTAAACCCAGATGGCACGGTCTACTACACACCTAGGCTGTGTGGTGTGGCCTGTTGCTCTTGGGCTACACACCTGTATAGCATGTTATGTACTGAATACCATCAGCAACTGTAACACAATGGTAACGATTTGTGTATCTAAACATATCTAGTCATAGAGAAGGGACAGTAAAAATACGGCATTATAATCTCATGGGACCATTGTAGTATATGGAGCCCCTCATTGACCAAATGCAGTTATGTGGCACAGGACTGTGCTTGAGGGGCATGAAGCTTTTAGGTTACTTCATATAAATGTGCAGGTTTCCACTGTATGACTCTAGAGGGCACCACGTACACTCTGGGGTCATAGGCTGGAATAGCGATTATGACAATGTTATGATGTTGGGTATAAATGACCTTGTACTACACAAAACCAGCCTTTCTAACCAGCCTTTGCCAACTTTCTAGTTGGTGGGAATAAAATGCTAATTCCCTCCAGGGAGTCAAAACTAGCTAGAGCAAAAGTTCGACCAGATTGTGGAATTCACTAAGGCTTGCTAAACTCCTGGTCTTTGTCCAGAAGGCACTACGGAGTCACCACGGATGATTTCAAGTAGAAGAATGACGTGATCAGATTCACTTCCTGAAATCATTGCTCCAGGCTGCTGATCAGAATTTGGACCGCTGGCACAACCTCTGAGCGGGTTCCCTGCTCCAGTGTTGCTCACCACCACTCCAGCTGAGACATGGTGGCATCTAACCATTGTTAGAAGGGGAGGAGAGAGAGAAGGGTGTAGCTAGAGGGAGATACAGGGATAAGGGGAGAAATTGGCAACAGGCAATAGCTTTAAAGAAGTGTAAAACTGATAGGAAGGACCCAAGAAAGAACAAGTTGGAGAAAATAGGGTGAGGGTGCAGGGTGGGTTAGGGGTGAGTACATGGGCTCTGGTGTAAACCTGGATTTAAATTGCTCCTCTGCTACAGCTTATCAGGGAAAATGGAATGAAAACAAAGTCTTCAAGTTTCTTTTAAAACTATAAATATGGTAGAGTCACATGCTTCTTATCTTCTGGTGTGTATGGGAGAAAAGCAAAATGCCATTCACCATCTTAGGCTTAGCAAGAACTAGTGTAATGGTATTTGCACTATTTAAAGATATGGAAATGCTTTTTCAGTCTTATTTCCATTTACCAACTTATCTCTGTTTCATGTATCTATTGCTGTGAATAAATCACCCCCTAAACTTCGTGGCTTAAGAATAAAAAGCCAGTTATTTATTCTGCTTGTAAATATATAACGAGGCAGGGGACATTTTGTCCCTGCTCTATCTACCTACAGCTGAGGGTGAGTGCTGCCTAATCAGATAGCCCCTTTACAGGTCTGGAGGTCAGTTTTAGTTCTCTGCTGGGACCTTGGTGGGACTAGTGGCTAAATCACCTTTACACAGCCTCTTCATGCCACATGGGCTTCCTTACAATATGGCAACTGGGTGCCAAGACTGAGTGTCTGGAGAGCCATTAAGCCAGGCAGAAAGAAATCCTATAACTTTTGATGACTTAGCTCCAGAGGTCATTGGCATACCTTCTGCCTCATTTAGTTTATTCACTAATGTCAGCCCTCCCTCAGAAGGGAGAAAATCAGAGTCCATTTTTTACTGGGAAAAGTCTCAGAGAATTTGTGTTTTAAAACCACCATGACAAAAGCACACTGCCAGTTAAGACAGCAAATTAAAATTTGTGACGTTTCCTTGTCCAGGGTTATTTCTACAGGCTGTTACAACAATTTCTGAAGCTTTCAGTATCTTACAAGATTCTTTTGTTCAAGTACTTGAAAGGGGCATATTTATTTTAACTAAGAACAGAAAAATTGGTGATGGCGATATGTGTTCATTTTTTTTTGTTTTTGTTTTTTTTTATTAAATGATAGCTGTATACATTAATGCAAACATGGGGTACAGTATAGTGTTTTCATATACAATTTGAAATACTTTCATCAAGCTAGTTCACATAGATTTCATGTCATTTGCTTAGTCATTGTGTCAAAACATTTATATTCTAGTTCTAGAAAAGTTCACTTGTACCCTTGTTAGACAGATATATAGGTGATCTTTCCGGTCACCCTCCCACCCCCTAGCTGCTCTTCTCCCCTCCCCTTTTCCACCCCCTCCCCATATTCTTGGGCTAGAATTAGGTTGTATCTTTCATTTGAGAGCTATAAATTAGTTTCATAAAAGGGCTGTGTACATTGGATACTTTTTCTTCCGATATGTGTTCATAATGCACCCACAGAGAAGTGCTAGTTTGTGAGCGTCAACTTAATGGGCACAACGTTAGGGTATACAGCACATCTCTTGGGGGTGGGACACAATTATAAGAGGGGCTTTACTTAATAAATGCAAAAAATATAACCTAATTTGTTGTACCTTCAATTAACTTGAAACAAAAACAGTTTTAAAAAAAAAAGAAGCGCTAGTCTGCGGCTGTCCTCAATCTTGTGCCTCTCGAATGGATTCTTTGAACAAGTTTATGTTGCAGAAACGCATTTCTCCTACCAAAGATGGAAGAAATCAGGGATAACCCCTGTGTTCCTGAGAAATTTTTGTTTGTTTGTTAATTATGAAAAATGGCACTGTTCCAAGCAATATTATTTGGATAATAAGGAAAAGACATCAGGCCTTTAAGCTTAAAATTTTCCCAGTAGAAATAAGTAAGGAACTAAATAGGATTATATTTAATAATAGTAGGATAAAGAGCACAGAGTATCTTTCTTGCGTAAGCTTGGACAGGTAAAGTGGGTGCACACGGTTTACTAATACACAATATAGGTTTGTGGGGGAAGACTGGTGAGCTTGTAGTGCATGCATGCCAAGCCCTCAGCACGGCGCACAGTGGGTAGTCTCTGAGTGACTGAGTGTGACTGATGATGTGAGTGTCTGGAGGAGGCGGAAAGCCCCCAAAGCAAAAGTGCCGACACTGGCCTTGGGTAAGAATGGGTTGCTACTTCTGTGGATGAGACAGAAGAGGGATAGGATAAATGAAGATTCAACAGGTTTTAATGTGGGCTGGTAGGGAAGAAGAAAGTCTCCTTCTATTAGTTTCTGTTATTTTGCTAGAAATGAGTGAAGAGTGGAGAAGATGTGTTGGGACACAGCTAATTACAGAAACACAAAAGGGCTGCTGAGCAGCCGTGAGGCCCGCTGGCTTGGGGGGTCATGGATGTGCAGGGTGAGCGTCTCCCATGTGCTGCAGAGGGGCTCAGTGGGTACAGGGAAGGATCTGAGCAACCTTGGGCAGATCCAGAGCTGTGTCCCCCAGGGCAGTGGCAGGGCAGAGGAGCCAAGCAGGGGAGAATGTCAGAAGAGAATGGTCTGAGTGAGCCACTGAAAGGAAGTGGAGACCTCCTGCAGGAGGTGTGGGGGCAAAGTCAGCAGTCAAAGGAGTGGTGGTGTCTCGGTGGGGTGGAAATAGCTGAGCAGTGGGACTATAGGGGGTAGGGAGAGAGAAAACAGGCCAGTGTGGTCAGAGAATAGGATACTTGGATTTGAACTTTTTAGAGGTGAAGAGGTTACCAGTGACACTAAGACACAGAATGTGACCCTGGAAGTGGACAAGCAGGGGGAGTAGGGGTGAAAGTCACTGGCAGTGAGAAATCGAGGAACAGAGAGTTCATGTTCAGCCTCCTAATAGACATCAAGATCCCCCAAGGTTTAGGACAAAGAGGAGAATGACCAAGTGCTCAGCAGCTCAAAGCTATAAAGAGAGTTATATCGTGGCACACATTTCAAAGGACTGGGGCTTTTGTTTGTTTGGGCTGTTTTTTCCTTTTACAAAGGCTGGAGAAGTCACAGTCTGAAAATGCCAGGAGAGAGATGACCCCGTGTTGGCCCCAGATCCAGCAGTGAGGCAGGAGCCTGAGCTCTTTCTCCTTGAGAAAACTGCAGTGGAAGTATTGTCCCAGAGAAAAGTCAGATTCCAGCCAAGGAAAGATTTGGGGAAATAGTTAGAAAAGATAATGGAAAGATAGATCAGGTTCATTCATTTAAAGACTGACTATTGAGTACCTGCTATGCATGTGACACTGCTTTGGGCATTGAGATGCATCTGTGAATAAGATGCAGTGGTAAGGAATTTACATTCCAGTGGTCAGAGACAGGCAATGAACACCTGAGCAAATATGCACTCAATATAATTTGGGGTAGTAATACAGGCTGGGCAGGGAAAAAAACAGCACTGTTAGATGGCAGAGCCCAAGGTTGTGCAGAGGAAGTGGGGGTTTGCAATAAATTGTTTCTTCCAAAGGGAATGGAAGCAGCCCATGGGAGCTGGGTTGATGGCAAGCCTAGATAGATTTTATTGGATTAATGCTTGCTAGAATAAACAGCTTTACTGAGTAGCAGATGGGAGGAAAGTGCATTAGGGTTTGCAAATCATCACTGTGAGACATGTGATTTTGCAGAATAACTGCTGGGCTTCTCACAGCAGTTCAGTCCCACTGTGGCCCTCTGGGGGAAGCTGTGGTCAGTGCAATATCTCTCCTACCTGCTTGACTTTAAGGCCAATGACAGACAATTGCAATCTCTGCCCACAGCCCCATAGATCACAGACCAGACGCTGCTTACGCTGCTTTGTGGGGATTGGAGGCAGCCTCCCAGGCAGTCTGCACGCAGCTCAGGAAGCAATGGCATTCTCGGAGTTGAGCAAAGGGAAGTGGCTAGCACTTCAGACATGACACTTACTGAGGCTTGCGGGATACTTTTTTAGGTCTAAGAAAAGGAAGTTTTACTTCACCAGGGGTTAGTAAACATAGGAAATTCATGTTCTTAACAGATCTCTAAGTAAGGTCAGACAGACCAGGAGCTGTAACTGACTGGTGATGAGAGTGGGAGATATTTGGGGGGTACCTTTGTAGAAAGTGGCCCCAGGATCAGCAACCTTGTGGGGTTCCTTTGAACCTCCCTGCCTGGCCAGGGTGTAGGAAATGCCACTCAGGCTCAACTCGGTCCTTCCTTTGTCTGATTTTCCTTTATTCTGAGTCCTCCTGTCTTCTTTCCTCATTCTCTCTGAACCTGTGCCACTTCTTGAGATTATGAGAAAGATACATTTTTTTCTAGCTATAGTTAAAACCCTTCTCTTTTAAAACCACCTAATTAATTCATTCTTGCCTCATGTATTTCCACTTTCTGAGCTTTTATTGTATTCAAGATACTATTGTAGAACACAGGAACCAAAAAATAACAATGTTACAACTCCTAACCCAGCAGGGAGAACAGGTAATTTTTTGAATAGCATTACCAACGAATTTAAATGTTGGTTTTCCCTTCACCCTACATTCTATCTTTCAGGCATTTCCAAGACTTCAGCCATCACTTACAAATCTTTTCTTCCAACTTTCGGGTTAGTACATCCAGCTGCCAACTAAACATCTCCATTTGCTGTCTCATTTGAATCTCAGACACAGCTCAGATTGAGTTAACATTTTCCCTCACTACCCTCAGAGACAGCCTGTCTTCCCTTTCCTATGAACAATGTTTCTCATTGAATGATGCTAATGCTCCCACCCAGTTATCTAAACCCCCAAATAAGAATATCTTTGTTTCCTACTATCCCTCCATGTTCAATAGTCACCTCTTGCATTCAGTACTCACTAGATCCCATTGGCTCTCCACCTCATGGGCAGCTCCACTGTTTATACCTTTGTCCCCTCTTTGAGGGTTACTGAGGCAACCCAGTCAGTCTCCTTACCACCATGTCTAAATCTTGGCCAACACAACACAACTGGTGCATCTGGGCACTACCCTGCCTCTCCTTCCATGGCTCCCCACACACTTTTAGCTCAGCCAAGCCCTGCTAATCCCACAGGCCATTTCCTCATTGTCCTCACGGCTCCCTGGTTATGAGCTGCTCACAAGTTCCCCAGGACACTACAGACTCTCACAAGCTCTATCTTTGCATTTAACACTCCTTTTGTTTAGAAAACCATTCTTCTCCCACTTCCCTGGCTGATTTTAGCATTTCCAGTTTTACTCACCTTTCAGAACTCAGCTGAAGGCTCAACCCTTCTGGGAAACCATGTGCTGCACTGCAGACTTCTGTGCAGCGATGAGGCACTGCACAGCACAGCACTCCCCAAACTGCTTGTACATCATGAGCTTCTTCCATTAACCTGCAGCCAGCTCGAGAGCATGGCCCTGTGTGTTTCTATTTGCAGGGACTACTTGTAGTGGCTACTCAATACATGTGTGATAAATGAATATGTGAAAAAAGGGAAGAAAGAATGAAAGGAAGGAAGAGGGAAAAGGAGAAACACATAGAGTGCCCAGGAATGAAGAGAAGTAATAACTAATTCCAAAGGAAGACAGGCAGTAAAGGCCCCAAGGAACAGGCAATGTTGGTTGAGCTCAGTGTTGAGGCAAAGGGAGGAGTTATCCAGGCGGAGTCAGGAAAAGAGGACTTTTAGGCAGAGCCAAGAACATGTGTTGAAGCACGGAGGGAAGGAAAATGGTGAAATGTTGGTTTATCTGTCAGGATTCAGTGGCAGTTCATGGAAAGGATTCTAGCTGGTTTAACTGGAAAATGTTTTCATATACAGAATTAGGTACTTACTGTAAGGATGGTCATGTTTATAATGAAATAATAAAAAATTTACCATCTCCCCCTCCCTTTTTCTAATATAAAATCAATACATACTTTTATGTCCTAATTTTAGCCTAGAGAAATCCTTTTCTCATCCTGCACTCAGCATCAGCTGAGATTTTTTTTAGCCTATCACTTGCAGAATCATCTGCAAGAGGGGGGGACAAGAGAAAATGGGCTTTAGACTGGACATTCAGAAGTAAGTCCCAGAGGAACACTCTAGAACTGATTTGGTGGTGGTGGGGGGCATCCCTTCTGTCACAGTGGGGAGGATGCTGTCACACCATGACTCCAGCTTCACAGCAGGGGAACCTGTGCAGGGATCACTCAGCTGTTAGCTCCAGAAAACGTCTAGAGATCAGAACACTACCCCCAAAGCATTCTGCATGTCCTAAAATCTGAACTAGAGAAATGGATGGCTCTTCCCAAATAGTGCATTTCAAATTTAAGCCTCATATAAATGTGTCTGTTTGGCAGAACTGAAGTCACATCTGAAACTCTAGCTGCAAGGGAGTCTGGGAAATATGGCTGTTAGGCTCTGTAGGGACAAACTGGAAATGCTAAAAGAGATTAGAGGAGCCAGGATACTTCTTGCACTACCTCTTCCCACATCTGCTGAGTTGTAGTAACCAGAAATAGCCTGTGCTTGACAGCAGCTATAAGCCAAAGCTCTCTGCAGAATTATTTCACCTCCTGCTCCCAGTCAATCTGTGGGACCGTGCAGTTCCTTACCTTATGCCCATGGTGGAAAGCTGAGCCAACACTCTCATATTTTTTTCTGTGAAGCCCCGTATTCTTTTCCTAGGTTTCCACTGTGCATCTTAGAGCTCAGCTTAGCACCAGCATGTCTGGAGTAGTACTCATATGGTGGCTGACTCACAATGACAAATCTGTTCCCGTCCTGTGGGGGCGTGTAGCAGGCAGAGCCCAGGACTGGAAGAAGAAGGTTTTGTCACACTCTGAACCCTGCTCAACAGCTGTGTGACCCTGGACAAGCTACTTTAATATCCTGAATCTCATTCAGCACTTCATAATGTCAAAATGCTCACCTGTACAGTGAGGGATCAGGAATCTGCCACTCCACTGCCATGAATGACTCAATGCTTACTGTGTCTTTGCGTCACTCCCTCAAATTCTAAGTCTTCAGGAAAGGGCATCCATGTGACCTATCTTTGCCCATGTGCCCATACCTGTCTCACTCTTCAGGGAGGAGGAAGAGAGTATTTGTTTTTTTCTACTTATAAAATGGAAGCCAGAGCCCTATCTCCTACTAAGACATGACCAGTGGGGGGTTAATCCTCAAGTGAAAAGTATGTTTATGGTTGATGGTTTGAAAATAAAACAGCCACTATGCTGTGAATACTTACATAACTCTGTACATATTTAAATAGAGATTGCCAACTTTGGCCTCCTCCTGGGCTGATATCCATGAAATCACAAGTTTAATATGCTAACTACATTTATTTTAATTGCATCTTAAAATAAACACATAATTATGCTATTAAAATATAAAAATATATTCTAGAATCTGGAATTATCTCTTGTGCCACCAGCAATACATATCAAACTTTGGAAATACAAATGTATAAATGTCGTGTGATGCATAGGCCATGTTGTGACGAGTCAATTGTTGGTATATTTGTAAGTAACAATCAGTTTTCTGTGGACAAGCAGTGGAAAGGGCTTGGACTAATTAAAACAAAAATCAGTTGAACTTTATTTTAGAAAAAGATGGATCATAATTTATTTAAAAAATTATCAGATTAGTTCCCAGAATCAATAGGAAAGCTGGAGAATTGGCTCAGAAAATGGACAGAAATCAAAGAAGGTTTTTTGGAGGGGGTGTGGAAAAAGCCGAGGAAGGCAGAGGAAGAGAGGCTGTTCTAAGGAGCACTCTGCTGTAATGTTCTGCTCTTTCTTAAGAGCCAGAAGATTAGAGATTATTTTGACGTTAGACACATTTATGTTCAGGCCAACAGGTACTAGTTGAGTCTGGTACTAGTTGCAAGAGAAGTTGCAAACATGTCACGCCAAGTGCTGGCCACTGAGGGAGACACATGAGGACAGGCCTAGGTCCCCAAATCTGTGAAGCTGGCCTGGTGGCTGCCTTTGCAAGCTCTGTGCAACTGTATTTACTGTGGCACTGAGAAGGCACCTTTATCATCCCATCACACAGACAAAGAAACTGAAGCTCAGAGATCTTAAGTAACTCACCCCAGCTAGTTAAGTGGGGCAGATAGAGCCCAGACCTTTGAATCAAGCTCAGACCTTTCTGACAGACATCCATGATAGTAATCACCACATATTCATACTCCTTAGCAGACAGTGTCTAACAGACTCAAACAGGCTACGATCTAAATGCCACAAGGAACTTCCAAATAACCCATGATGAGGAAGAGATTGCAAATGCCTAGGGGATCAGGAGAGCTTTGTAGGGGAGGAAAAATAATTTTTTCGTCAATCCTCATGATTCATTGGAACGGACTCTGTAATAAAAGACAGACTAACAAGAGGAAAACAAACAGACATTTATTAGTGTGTGTTAAGTATATACACGGGAGACACTGAGGGACTGAGGAGTTCTGAAAGAGGTGGCTTTGAAGTCCAGCTTATAGAGCAGCTCAATAAAGAAGAGTTGGTGTTTGGAGAAGTGACAAGACAAAGGAAAAGGACTTTGTGTCTCTAGGGGCAATGACTTATGGGAAGGCAAGTAAAAGGTGTATACTTATATATGTATATGGTTATATATATACACACACGTAAAGACACACACACACACACACACATATATATACACACACGTCTAGTCTATAATTGTGCCACCTCCAGGCAGATGAGAGTCTAAAGTTGTATTCAGTGTTAACCTCGGTGCTCCTGATAGAAAGGCAGGGTCGGGGGAATGCCTTTTCTTTTCTAAATCTGTGTTCTGTCAGGTGAATAGAGGGAGGGCAGAGGGCTTTCTGGCAATTGTCTTCAGCTCAGAACAATCCTTATACAAAAGAGACACATTTGAGGGTGGCATATTCTGGTTTCCCATAGGTTTGTGAAGGAAACTGGGTTGAAAATGGGCTTTAGGGGCTCACCAGGATTTCAACAGGTGAATATGTGGGAGTTGGAGGACACAAAACAAGCCAAAGGAAGCTGGGTGTTAGAGGCCCTGAAGGGTCCCTGTGACAGGCCTCTGGAAGGCAGAAAGGAATGGAGGAGCCATGGCAGTGAGGACCCTGTGGGGCAGGCCCTGGGCCAGCATGAAGGGTAGGGGTTTCTCTCTGCCTGGAAAAGTAGGCATTTGCAAATTTAGGGTTGGGGGTAAGAGGCCTGATATAATCACAGCTATAATTTAAAACAGCTATTCACAGATATTTTAATAGTTCATGGCAGGATCTTTTTTAAAATGTGGAAAACAACTTTTAAGTTTTATAAGGATGTTAATAAAAATAACACACTGCACCTTCTAGAACCATTATTTCATAAAATAAAGGCTAGTTTTACATTTCCTCATCCTTTCAATGAGACATCTGAGAAGAAAGGATGGCTTTTCTCAAGAAAGCAGAGTTGACAATGTTAATGTGGAGAAATAGGAAAATGGAGTTGGTTGGGCTAATGTGGGAATAGTTTAAAATTAAAGGACTATGTGACCCCCCCCCCACACCGTTACCTTGCTTAAGCAACTTCTTTTTCCTTGACACTAACCACCAGACCATAAAGATGTATATCTTAAGGAAGGGAGCAAATAATCCTAGGAGGTTAACAGCCCAGGGAGGAAAAAGAGATTGTTCCATTGTTAAAGATTATTTTGATATTGCTGTAAATTAAGTTTTGGATTAAGTAATAATTCTCTAGATGCCTTTTTCTTTGTCACTTTCCATAAAAATTGCTGTTTGTGACCAAGGCAGAACAGATTTGAGAGACTGCTCTCGCTGTTCTCCAGATTTGCTGGCTTTTCTGTCATTAAAGATTGCTTGGACCCTGCCTCATCTCTGTGTTTGGCTGCAATGACAGGCTGAGGACCCCCTTTCCGTTCTGCAGCAACAACAGCACCCTGGTATACTTAAAAGTCAAGCTCTGGGCTCTTGATTTTATCATTTCATTTGGCTCATTCTTGAGACTGGCACTGGTGTCAGGACCACCATGCAGAAGGCACTGCTCTGACGGATCTGGCAATAGGGGACATCATAAGGAGAGGAGAGATTTCAGTTCCTAAGGAGCTCTTCTTAGCTCCAGCTGCCACAATGAAATGCCTCAGCCTAGGGGGCTTAAACACCAAGAATGTGTTTGCTCACAGCTCTGGAGGCCAGAAGTTCCAGATCAAGGTCCAACAGTGTTCAGTTTTGGGGGAGGGCCCGTTTCTTGCCTGGCAGACAGCGTCTTCTCCCTACAGCTTTTCCTTGGTGTTCGCGGGGGGACCGGGCCAGTGCCAGCCTGATGGTGTCTTTACCTCTTCTATGAGGACACTAATTCTGTTGCCTCAGGGACCCACCCAGATGACTTCATTTAATCTTAACAACTTCTTTACGGGCCCTGTCTCCAAATATAGCCACACTGGGGGTCTGGGCTTCAGTATCTGGATGGTGAACAGACATGTGCAGTCCACACAGAGCCACTGCAATAGCAGCTCTGATTGGGGAAGGGAAGCCTGTGGGCAGGGGAGGAGGGGTCAGATCAGGACCCAGCATGGACATGTACAGTGCTCATGCTGTGTGCAGAATCATCCCATGACCACAGCACACACGACACATTGAAGAGACCACTCTTTCTTGGGATCAGAGACTCAGTTCTCACCACCATACTTGAGGCAGCCTGTATTTGCAGATTAGAGGGCACAGTGACCCAAAACCTCTTTGCTATCACTATACCCTGTGAAGAGATGTGGGATTGGAATATAGATGGAGGAGTATAGATGTCCTAGTGTCACAGGCTAGGGAGTTTGGGAGAAGTACAGTACATAGAATCATGGCCCCTAAAGATATCTATGTCCTAAGGTGTAGAACCCATCAACATGTCTTATATAGAAAAAGAGACTTTGCAGATGGGAATAAACTAAGGATCTGGCAATGAGAGAGATTATCCTGTATTATCCGGGTGGGTCCAGTTAATAAGGGGCCTCATGGTAGAAAGGCAGGAGAGTGAACTTACAAAGGAGACATGATAATAAAAAGAGAGGTCTGAGTGATGTGGCCACAAGCCAAGGAATGTGGGTGACCTCTAGAAGCTGGAAAAGGTGAAGCAACAGATTCTCCCCAGAGGCTGGAAGAAACACAGCCTAGCTAACATGTTGGTTTTAGCCCAGTGCCACCTATGTCTAACCTCTAACCTACAGAATTTCAAGATGATAAATTTGTGTTTTAAACCATTAAGTTTGTGGTGATTTGTTACAGCAGAAATAGGAAATAATACAAGAAAGGTTAAGTCATCAACAGAAGTAGAGCAGTCAGAAGGAAGATGAGGCTTTTCTGGGGAGAGCTGAGGGTAGAGTGGGAAGCTGATGAATTCTGTTTTGGACATTCTGAATGTTATATGCATTTATTGGGGAAATGCTCATCAATAGCTGGAACTTCAGGGATAGAAAGAAAGGAGAAGTGGGTAATAACATCTGTTGAATATCTACAAGGGTTTGAGATATTTTACCATTATTTTATTTAATCCTCATGACATCCAGGAGGATTTTTTTTAAACCAGCCCAGGTAAGTGGCCAAGGTAAGTAGTGAGGGTTTAATAGATGGGACTAAGATTACTGAGCTAATTGTAGACAGAATCCAGATTTACATCTGTGTCCAATCTGATTCTAGCTGAAGTGATTTTTATCCTTAAGTGGTATTATGTATAATTGTACTGTAGCAGTGAGGAAGGAAGTCAAGGCAGTTCCTGACAGACGTCCCCAGTCTTCTCAGTAACACAGAAGGTGAGGTAGTGCTGGGGTCAGAAGGTCACTTTGAGAGGTGAGAGGTAAGTAAAGTTCAGAGCAATAGTGATGGCAGAGAAGACGAATCTTTGGTAACCTGGAAGAGATGCTTCTCAGAAAGAAAATTTCTTCATATCATGAGATCATTGGTTTCAGGACCAGTGGGTGTTCCAGATGATGTTAGTGGTGACTCACTGTCTGTTGGCCCAGTCGAGGGAGTGATGAGAGCCTAGGCAGTGGTCAGAGGATTTCACTTCTCCTGCCCTCACAGTGTCTACCTGTCTTCACTGCAGGGGAAAAAGGTGTGCCAAGGAATTTCCCCAACATCAGATGGCTCCAAGGAGACAGGGAAAGTAACTCCTGATTTCTAGACTTGGAGTTGGCTTCAGGAGCTAGGGTGTTCTGGGCTCCTAAGCCTTTTCCTGATCCACATGGTATATGGCTGAGCTGGGGGTCAAGACTGTGGTGTTGGTCTACTCCTGTGGCTCACAAGCCTGAGTACATAGCTAACATTTATTGTATACTTAGTATGTGCCAAATAGCTCATGAAACCGGTTTTCTTTTACTCCCATTATACTGGTGAAGGAACAGATGTTCAGAAAGGCCCACTAACTTGATCAAGGTCTCATAGCCAGTAAGTGATGCAGCCAAAATTTAAAATTAGGTTTATCCAACTCCAAATTCCACATTTGATCCATTTGTCTATGAATTAAATGTGATTCTAAATTTCAAAAAACTCTCAGGCCCTGTGGAAAAACAGATGGACTTACAAGTTACCATAAAACACTATAACCATGCAGAAATAAAAATAAAGGCATGAGAAACCTGGCAAGAAGCTCCAATGTAGATAGAGGAATGCATGGGGGAGGCTTCTCAGTGTAGGTGACCTTACATCTCTGCTCAAGGAAAGGGTAGATGAGTTTCTAGGTGGAAGGGCATGTAGGTAGAAGGAGAACCTATGCAAAAGCGTGGAGACGTTAGACACATTGGAAAGAGTGAGGAGGCTGACAAACACAACGATGAGTCAGGAGCTTATGATGTCACGAGCTATTGTTGGCATAGTTGATGACTGAAGAGTCTATGAAAAAGAAAACCCTAGTGTTTCCAGGTAAGTCCTATGTCTATGCTGATTCTACATCATCTCTCATGAAAACCATGAACATTTGGACTTACTTATCATCTTTCTCCATAATCATTATGTTACTCATTAAATATGTCAGGGTAAATTTTTAGTAAAAATTGTTTGATCAGAAATGTAAACTCTAGATATGGAATCACGAGCTTCCCAGTTTTTCATTAATATAATGTGGTCATTTCATCTTGAGGCATAACCATCTGCTCAGAACTTTCTTTAAATAGGAAGACATTTTCATCCTAGTTCTGTATCTTCTGAGAACTGTGCACTTCCGAAATCTCCTTCCCTTTTTTGATCCTCAGTTAGGTGAGATGACACTAACAGCATAAACATTTTTCATGTTTACCACCCAGTCTTTAAAATTAAGCATTTCAAATATCTGCATAATTTTTCATAAATGTAGAATTATTAATTAATTTTCCTTTTTGTACATTGAAATTTTTTCTAATGTTTTGTTACTTTCACTTATGCTGAAATAATCCTAAAATTTTATCCTCTGAATTATTTTATATTGAAATATTCCCTAAAATGATATTTATAATGGTATTTTTATGGCTCACTCAGTCACCTTCTGAAAGAATCACCCCATCAAATTTCACTGCAATCTCACAAATGTTGGAAAGTGTGCTTTTTCTAATTTTTGCTAATTCATTAGATATAAATGCTTTATTTTAGATATGATCCCTTATTAATGACAAAGTTAAATGTTTTCTATATTTTTATTTTTTACTCTTTTTCCTTTGCTTACTTATCTATTAGAATTTTAATATTTTTCCTTTTAATTTTTATGACTTTAAAATCACATTTGATAAATTAAGCAAAGGGTCTTCTTAGGAGTTAAATGAAGAAAATGGGCTAGGAACAAGAATAGCAAAGGGATAGTGAATAAACATATAAATAATAACTTAGAGTTTATTTCTATATTTAAAGTTTTCTCAGGGTTGTAATTCTTAAGCTTTTGGAGATTTTGAGATATGGATCATTACCCCCAGAATAAGCCTGACCAAGAATATAAAATTTAAATGAATTCCTTTACCCCCCTTAAGTATAGCCATCAAACCCTCTCATGTTATGAATCTTGGCTGTATAGTAACTGCTTTAATAAAAATGTTTCTTTAATTATTGGTTATGCTTACCTGTATTCTTATATTTTGTATTAGAAGGTTAACATTATAAATAATTTAATGTAGCTTTTTTTCCTTTTTTTTTTTTTTTTTTGTGAGACTTTTGAGGTTATCACTAAGTGGGCTTCAAAGTCCTGGGGGGAATTTGATCTCACCACTGTAATCTTCAACTTCAGATATAAAATGGTCCCAGTAATAGGGAAATTTGAAATCTAAAACAAAAATAACTGAGACCTTCATAGACTAGATCTATCAGAGAGTCAAAATTTAAAATAAGTATATTTGACTTGATTAAATTAAAAAACCTTCTGCATAGCCAAGGAAATAAACAATAAAGTGAATAGATATCCTACAGAATGAGAGAAAATATTTCTATGCTATAACATCTGATAAAGCATAAATAATTAGAATCTAAAAAGAACTCAAGCAAATCAGAGAAAAAAGTTAAATAACCTGGGGCAGCACCTGGGCTCAGTGGGTAGAGTGCTGGCCCCATATGCAGAGGGTGGTGGGTTCAAACCCAGCCCTGGCCAAACTGCAACAACAACAACAACAAAAATTAAATAACCCTATAACAAAGTGGCCAAAATATATGACTAGAAACTTTTTGAAAGAAATGGACTAATGGTCAATAAACATAAAAAATGCTAAACATCTCTAATTGTCAGGGAAATGCAAATCAAACCCACAGTGAGATATCACCTAATTACTAAAAGTGAGAATTACTTTTATAAAAAAAAATCCTCAAATAGGCCTGGTGCTATGGCTCATGCCTGTAATCCTGTAATAACCTAGATAGAAGTGGAGACCATTCTCCTAAATGATACAAGAGTGGTAAAGCAAGCACCATGTGCTACTATTAAATTGAAACTAAATGATCAACATCATGTACATATATGGAAGTAAAAGTCAACAAAAAGTCAACAAAAATCAATCAAGTGTAAGTGAAAGGAAGGAATGAGTTACATCACACCAAATGTGTACAATGCACACTATCTGAGTGATGGGCACATTGATACCTTTGACTCAAATTATATAAAAACAATTCATGTAGCCAAAACAATTATACCCTCATGATATTCTGACATAAAACAAAATAAATTTATTTTTAAAAATAGCTATGTTTGAAATATTTAAAGTACAAAATTGAATTAAAAAATGAGCAAGAGGCAAGAAAAACAAATGACCTGGCACATCTGAGAAAGAATTAATTGAGCTTTTAGAAATAATAAACATAGTTGTTGAAATAAAAACTCAAGTGGATAGGCTTAAATAGCAGCATGAGTATAGTTGAAGGACAACTATTGCATTGGAAGAATCTAAAAAAATATTACACAGAATGCAGAACATTAAAACAAGGCATTTCAAGATGTGACAAACATGTTAGGACACTAGGAGAATAAAAAAAGACTTAATGTACACCTAATCATAGCTCCTACGGTGACATTAGAGAGACAGAGAGAAAATAATAAAGAAGAGTTAATAATATTTCAATAGATGAAATAAATAGATGGTAAACAGATGGATCCACAGATCCTGGACACATAGATTATACAAAGAAGGATAAATAAAGATAAATTCATACATAGATACATTGTAATGAATCTATAAATCACCATAGCTAAATAAACTATTTTACAGGTAGAATAACAGCTGACTTCTCAAAAACAATGGAACCAAGCAGACAGTTGAATGACATCTTCAAATCTTCAAGATGCTCAGAGAAAAAATAACCAATTTTTTTTTGTTTGTTTGCTTGTTTGCCTTTTTGAGACAGAGTCTTAAGCTGTCCCCCTAGGTAGAGTGCTGTGGCATCACAGTTCACAGCAACCTCAAACTCTTGGGATTAAGCCATCCTCTTGCCTCAGCCTCCCAAGTACCTGGGACTACAGGTGCTCACTACAACGCCCAGCTATTTTTCTTTTGTTTTTGTTGCTTTAGTAGGCCCTGATGGGGTTCGAACCTATCCCAGTCCCAGTACATGTGGCTGGCACTCTAACCACTGAGCAATGGGTGCCAAGCTGAGTTTCATAGTTCTGATGACTATAAACTCTTGAGTTGTTTGCCATGGTCATAAATAAACCTGAAATCCTTACAGAGTCCACAAAAAGTCTGTCCAGCCTGACTCCAGACCCAGTTTGTGAAATGACCCCACTTGTTCTCTGACCTCCAGCCACACCACCCTTCTTTTGGTTCCTTAAATTCACCTCTTCCTCCCATCTCAGGACCTGGACATGGGTTTGTCCTCTGCATGGGACACCCTTTCCTTCCATGCCCCACTGACGAGTCAGCTATTCTCACCCTTCAGATCTCTGCTCAGATTCTTCATCTGTGTGATCCTTCTGTGCAATATCTGCTTCCTCAGCAGGACACAGCAAGGACCGGGTCTGTTTTGTTGACCATTCTATCCCCAGCTCATACCACAGGATTAGGCCATAGAAAACTGAATGGGAAACCACCACCCATATGCTCTCTCTCTCACACACTCATGCTCATACATTCTTTGCAGATGAATGAGACACCTGACCATAACTTCCTAACTGGTCACACATGGATATGTGCAAGTTCACGTCAACTGAGGTCAAGATCTGCAGATGCTGCTTAATCCCTGATCCACTCTTCTGAGAACTTTCCTCATCACTTACAGGGCCAGGCAGGCATACAGGGACCTGATCTTTTCCTTGGGCCGAGGCTGACTGAATGTGTGGTGGGTAGCTTCCAGGGATAAGGAACTGGAACTCTCAAAGGCCACGCCATGTGTAACTGCTCTCAAACTGAGGACTCCTAAATTCATAAGCTTTCGGGTAGCCACCTACATAGGTGCACAGAGAAGCAGAGAGTCATTCTACAGAGAGGGAAGAAAAAACAGAGAGATGCAGGAACGATAACACTGTTCCACTGTTAAGGAACTTGGTTGGAGAGATAATTATCATTTCCTGTTCCCAGCTGGTGTCTCTCCTGAGGTCTGGCTGCACTTTCTGTGTGTCATATCTCACAAACTCCCCAGTATAGCTGATGTTAGCTCAAGCATGTCTGTCCCCTGCAAAGCTTCACTTAAATAATTCTGAAAAAGCCACCAAGCAACACTTAGGTAACTGAGGAGTCTATAAAAATGAAAACTCAGAAGAGAAAGAATCCAGTAAGGCATACGTTGACAAATGAGAGCAATCCTTGCTGCATTGGCGGGTCAGAGGGCTCGTTGACATAAATCTGTTTGTTTGGAGCGTGTCTAAAGTTTTGTCTGCCTTGCACCCAGCCTCTCATATCAGTGAGCAGCTTCCCTATTTTATACTCTGAGCATTCTTTATATCCTTTTATTGAGGTATAATGGGCATATCAAATGCTGTATATATTTAATGAATACATCTTGATTAATTTGGGAATGAGTACATGCCTATAAAATCATCAGTGCCATCAAAGCCATAAACATATCCATAACCTCCCAAAGTTTCCTCCCAACCCGTTATTATTGTACTACTACTACTACTATTGTTATTATTATTGTCAAGAACACTAAACATAAGACCGACCCACCTAGCAGCTTGATTGTACAGTACGGTAATAGACATGCTCTATAGTAGATCTCCAGAACTTACTCATCTTGCATAGCCTGAACTTCATACCCTTTAACCATAGTCTCTTTCCATTTTCTTTTTTCCCGAGCCCCTGGAAACCACCATTCTTCTCTCTTCTTCTATGAGTTTAACTATTTTAGACGCCACATATAAATTTGTTGCAGTTGTCATTGTTGTTTTAGCTGGTCCAGGCCAGGTTTGAACCTGCCACTCTTGGTGTATGTGGCTGGCACCCTACCCACTGAGCTATGGGTGCCACTGAAAAAATAACTGTTAGTATAGAATAATGTATGTACCTATCAAAACTGTCTTTCAATACACCATAAAGACATTTCCAGATAAATAATGAATGAATCTACCTCCTAAAACAAAATTTAAAGGGTACTTCAAAAAGCAGGAAAATGATCCCCCAATGAGCAGTGAGTATATGAGTTTCCTACTAACTGCTTTAACAAATTACCACAGATTTAGTAACTTAAAACAACATAGGATTATTACCTTCCAAGTCTTATTGGGCTGCAATTGAAGTATCAGCAGTGCTGCTGGAGGCTCTGGGAGATAATCTGTTTCCTTGCTTTTTCTACATTCTATTTTTTTTTTTTTTGAGACAGAGTCTCACTTAGTTGCCCTGGATAGAGTGCCATGTCACTATAGCTCACAGCAACTTTAAACTCTTGGGCTTAAGCGGACCTCTTGTCTCAGCCTCCTGAATAGCTGGGACTACAGGCACCCAACACAACACCTGGCAGGGTCTTGCTCTTGGTCAGGCTGATCTTGAACTCCTGAGTTCAAGCAATCCACTGCCCTTGGCCTTCCAGTGTGCTAGGATGATAAGCATGAACCACCAAATCTGACCCCTTTTTCTATATTCTAGGGCCATCAGCTTTAGATGGCTTTGCTGTGGATTCCTTTGCTCCTGGTTCCTTCCTCCATCTTCAAAGGCAACAATGCAATTGAGTCCTTTTCAAATCTCATTACTGTGACCTCTTCTGCTGCCATCTCTCACTTTTAATACATTAACTGTCATATCTGAGTTGTATTTAACTTATGCTAGTTTTGAGCCCAGGGCCTCATGAAACATATATAACTCACATATCTCTTGACCTAATAAAACACTATAATCCCAAAGTGGGAGGGGGGATTTTTTGCTTGAGGATGAAGAGCCATTATGAACTACACAGTAACTATCTGGACAGTCAGTTTGTGACCAACTGACTACTTCAGAGGAAACAAATGGTCATCAATATCTTTCACCCTGGGACGGCAACAATACCAAAGACAGAAATTAGGGGGGAAACTAGAGAAAATGTATAAGATCACACCTGATGTCATTTTTGTATTAGGATTCAGAACTCACTTTGGTGGTGACAAGACAGTGGACTTTAGCATGGTTTACAATTTCTTGGATTATGCAAAGAAAAATGAACCCAAACATAGACTTGTAAGGCATGGCCTGTGTGAAAAGAAAAAGACCTCAAGGGAGCAGCAAAAGGAATGCAAGAATGGAATGAGGAAAGTCATGGGGACTGCAAAGGCTAATAATGGTGCTGGCAAAATGTGAGCTGGAGGTTGGATAACAGATGAAGGAGAAAGACTCTACGATGATATCTATAGTCATTGTGTAGATTTTTCACAAAAGAATTAATCAACTAAAGACTTTTTTTTTTGAGATAGATTCTCATGTTCACTCTTGGTGAGTGCCATGTTGTCATAGTGCACAACAACCTCAAACTCCTGGGCTGAAGTGATTCTCTTGCCTTAGCATCCTGAGTAGCTGGGACTACAGGGGCCCACCACAATGCCTCACTATTTTTAGAGATGGGTCTTGCTCTTGCTCAGACTAGTCTTGCACTGGTGAGCTCAGGAAATCCACCCACCTCAGCCTCCCAGAGTGCTGGGATTACAGGTGTGAGCCATCATGCCCAGCCTCAACTAAAGACTTTAAAAAATTTTTTTGTAGTGTGGCAGTCAATGTGTTAAGGAACCTTGTGATTAGATTGTGTCTACCTAGATAAGCCAGGATAATCTTCCCATTTTAATGTCAGCTGATTGGCAACCTTAATTCCATCTGTAACCTTAAATTTTTTCTTTGCCATGTTAGCTAACATGATCAGATGTGAATATTTTAGGGGGGGGAAGAGGCAGTATTTTGCTTACCACAGGAAATCCAGAATGAAGGTAAGAATGATGATCTAAGAAATCAGTAAACATGTACTGCCATACTAAGTCCATCTGTTGGATATGGATCCTATGGGCTCATTTCTGGATGGATTTCTGCCTATCTACTTCTCTGATACTTAATCTCTGTCTTTCCATTTACCAAAAGGAGGTGTTTGTATTTGGCCTCAGCCAGTTGGAATAACCAAAAGGTTAAGCAACCTGACCACCTATAGAGGTTTTGGGGAGGTCTTA
>NW_003852543.1:420531-423093 GCF_000181295.1 Otolemur garnettii | reverse complement strand
GGTGTCATAGCTCACAGCAACCTCAAACTCTTGGGCTCAAGTGATCCTCTTGCCTCAGCCTCCCAAGTAGCTGGGACTACAGGTGCCCACCACAATACCCGGCTATTTTTTAGAGATGGGGTCTCACTCTTGCCCAGGCTGGTCTTGAACTCCTGAGTGGAAGTGATCCATTGGCCTTGGCTTCCCAGAGTGCTGGGATTACAGGTATGAGCAACCTCATTACATGCCTAGCCCTCTCATTTTCTTCATCTGAAAAATGATGATGATAACAATATATTCTGAAGACTGTTGTGAAAATCCAATGAGATAGTCCCTGTGATGGCATGACAGTTATTATTGGTGCTGTAGTAGATGCTGGAGGAAACTGCCTAGATCCCAATCCTCAGCACCACCATGACACACAGCTACAGAGGTTATACCCTGTCCCTAAAGGAAGTCTTCATCCAGCGACTAGTCAATGTGAGTATACAAAGCTGGCCACTCCAGCTCCAGAACTCCTGGAGAATGGGCTGAGGCCTGTGTTGTGACTGCCTTGCAGCTCAACTCCTCTTTCTTCTCAATCCTTCCGTCACAACCACACAGGTGTGGATCTTGCCATAATTCCCCAACAGATGCTCTGCATGCTAACCTCTATTGCACACTAGGCTCTGTGTGAGTCCATGAAAACCATCCTCTGTCAGTCAGGGCCCCTTCCTGGAGTGGCAGAGAGGCCAGCCTGGGCTAGGTGTGCGCCATGTGCTTTTGCAATACAACAACGCAGATAGTCCCTCCTGAAGTATAAATCCATGAACCTGGCCTCCAGCCCTGGAACCCAGCAGCCTTTAGGTATGAGGCAACCCCAGACTTTGGGTTGTTCTGTTTTTTGGTGCGGCTTCCTTTCCCCAATGATGCAATACTTCATAACAGACCACAGGTTTATCACACGTTCCTGTTACTGAGCACAGAGAGCCTTGCAGCTTGGTCTCTCCAGGAATTCTGACACATTCTAAGCTCCCAGGGTCTAAATGCTTCTACTTTGCCTGTGAAAGCCCCTGACCTCAGAAAAGGAAGCTAGTGCAGGTGACCAACACTTGGGGTAGGGTTTCTACAGGCCCAGCCAGGGTGTTACATGAAACAATCAACAGAGATACTCTTTGCCCAGAGTTGTTTTTAGGGGGTTAGGACCCTATAATTGTCATCAGCTCTCCAGCTCCCCTTCCTCTGAATAAGCATACAATGTGAGAGGAAATACAAATTGAAGAACTGCTAGCCCTTCCCTTACTTCCAACCAGATTGCCACCCCAAATCTCCTTTGTTGGATGTTTTTGGACCCCCAACTCTGCCTTAAGCCCAAAGCCCTTGATGAGGTGAAGGGATGAGTCTGGAGGCCAGGAGTCCCTGCCACCCTGTAGGCTTCTCCCATTGGTTTTTCCCTGGAATGTTACCCTTGAGCTCTGATCACTTCCTTGGAATTGCCTGAATCCCCTAGCCATGCTTTCTTTTATTTGGGGGACCTCTCTTCCTTCTTTCCTATGCACTCCCACAAAACCCAGTGCTTCCTTTATCCTCACATATATTACGCTGTGATGTTTTTCTGGAGCTGTGAAGACTACAACTTCCTGGGGATAAATACACATCTACCTTGCTCACCTCTGTGTTCTCAGGATCTAACCTGGGACCTAATATGCAGGCGGGCAGTAAACATTCATGGAGCAAATGCACAGTATGAAGGACTTCTCGGTTAAGCTTACTGGCTGTTGAAAGTGACAAAACTTCACCTTGGATGAGCTGACAGCTCTGACATCTCGTGCTTTACAGTCTTACTGCTGTGAAAGGAAAAGGAACTGCTCCTCTTCATTCGGTTTCAGCTTGAACAATATCAAGAAGACTCGAATTGATCTGACTTGGGTCATGTGCCCAGTGTTTTGTGGCTGAGGATAAGGTAAGATGGTGATTTCAGCAATAGCCAAGATATGAAATGAACCTAAATGTCCATCCACAGACCATAACAATGGTATATACTCACAGTGGAATATTTTTCTGCCTTAAAATAGAAGGAGACCAGGTGCTGTGGCTCACACCTGTAAGCCTAACGCTTTGGAAGTCTAAGGAGAGGGGAATTGCTTGAGGCCAGGAGTTTGAGACCAGCCTGGGTAACATAGTGAGCTCCCCTCTTTACAAAAATAGAAAAATTAGCTGGGCATGGTGGCAGGTGCTATAGTCCCAGCTGCTCAGGAGGCTGAGGCAGAAGGATTCTCTGGGGCCAAGAGTTTGAGGTTGCAGTGGACTATGATGAGACCACTGCACTCTAGTTGGGGCAATAAAGCAAGATCATGTCTCAAAAAATAAATCAATAAATACAAGAAGGAAATCCTGCTATTTGGGACAACATGGATGAATGTGAAGGACATTATGCTAAGTGAAATAACACAGACCGAAAAAGTCATGTACTGAATGATCCCACTTAAGTGAGGAGCCTAAAATAGTCAAACTCATAGAAGAAGAGAGAAGAATGGTGGTTTCCAGGGGCTCGGGAAAAAAGAAAATGGAAAGAGACTATGGTTAAAGGGTATGAAGTTCAGG
>NW_003852543.1:409392-420423 GCF_000181295.1 Otolemur garnettii | reverse complement strand
TACAATAATAACGGGTTGGGAGGAAACTTTGGGAGGTTATGGATATGTTTATGGCTTTGATGGCACTGATGATTTTATAGGCATGTACTCATTCCCAAATTAATCAAGATGTATTCATTAAATATATACAGCATTTGATATGCCCATTATACCTCAATAAAAGGATATAAAGAATGCTCAGAGTATAAAATAGGGAAGCTGCTCACTGATATGAGAGGCTGGGTGCAAGGCAGACAAAACTTTAGACACGCTCCAAACAAACAGATTTATGTCAACGAGCCCTCTGACCCGCCAATGCAGCAAGGATTGCTCTCATTTGTCAACGTATGCCTTACTGGATTCTTTCTCTTCTGAGTTTTCATTTTTATAGACTCCTCAGTTACCTAAGTGTTGCTTGGTGGCTTTTTCAGAATTATTTAAGTGAAGCTTTGCAGGGGACAGACATGCTTGAGCTAACATCAGCTATACTGGGGAGTTTGTGAGATATGACACACAGAAAGTGCAGCCAGACCTCAGGAGAGACACCAGCTGGGAACAGGAAAGTTATAAGAAATCCAGGAAATGATAATTATCTCTCCAACCAAGTTCCTTAACAGTGGAACAGTGTTATCGTTCCTGCATCTCTGTTTTTTCTTCCCTCTCTGTAGAATGACTCTCTGCTTCTCTGTGCACCTATGTAGGTGGCTACCCGAAAGCTTATGAATTTAGGAGTCCTCAGTTTGAGAGCAGTTACACATGGCGTGGCCTTTGTGAGTTCCAGTTCCTTATCCCTGGAAGCTGCCCACCACACATTCAGTCAGCCTCGGCCCAAGGAAAAGATCAGGTCCCTGTATGCCTGCCTGGCCCTGTGAGTGATGAGGAAAGTTCTCAGAAGAGTGGATCAGGGATTAAGCAGCGTCTGCAGATCTTGACCTCAGTTGACGTGAACTTGCACATATCCATGTGTGACCAGTTAGGAAGTTATGGTCAGGTGTCTCATTCATCTGCAAAGAATGTATGAGCATGAGTGTGTGAGAGAGAGAGCATATGGGTGGTGGTTTCCCATTCAGTTTTCTATGGCCTAATCCTGTGGTATGAGCTGGGGATAGAATGGTCAACAAAACAGACCTGGTCCTTGCTGTGTCCTGCTGAGGAAGCAGATATTGCACAGAAGGATCACACAGATGAAGAATCTGAGCAGAGATCTGAAGGGTGAGAATAGCTGACTCGTCAGTGGGGCATGGAAGGAAAGGGTGTCCCATGCAGAGGACAAACCCATGTCCAGGTCCTGAGATGGGAGGAAGAGGTGAATTTGAGGAACCAAAAGAAGGGTGGTGTGGCTGGAGGTCAGAGAACAAGTGGGGTCATTTCACAAACTGGGTCTGGAGTCAGGCCAGGCAGACTCTTGTGGACTCTGTAAGGATTTCAGGTTTATTTATGACCATGGCAAACAACTCAAGAGTTTATAGTCATCAGAACCATGAAACTCAGCTTGGCACCCATTGCTCAGTAGTTAGGACCCTGGCTACATGCGCTGGGGATGATGGGTTTTAACCCCGCCAGGGCATACTAAAACAACCGAACAACAACAACAACAAAAAATAGCTGGGCATTGTGGCGGACGCCTGTAGTCTCAGCTACTTGTGAGGCTGAGCAAGAGAATTGCTTAAGCCCTAGTGTTGGAGGTTGTTGTGAGCCGTGATGCCACAGCACTCTACAGAGGGCAACATACAAAGACTCTGTCTCAAAAAAAAGAACTATGAGCTCTTTTCAAAGCTCAGGTTCATTACTCTGGCCTCATGTGTGTAGACAAGCATAAAGCAGGATGCACCTGTTCCTGACTGCGGTGAAGGGAGTCACCCAGGCTCTTAGTTTTCCCACAATACAGGGACTCTAATGTTGAGCCTACCTCATGGTCTGGACTTCTGTGCTCATGGTATGACTTCTCTTTGGGAGCCTTGGGGTGTCCCCTGCCTAGGGACATTAACTGGGACTGTCTTAGCCCAAGAATGAGATTGTAATGGTATTCACCTTCGGTACCTTGCTCCTCCTTTCCTGATGCCTCTCCCCTTGCTACTTCCTCCCCTCCTTCCTTCTTTCTTTCCCTCCTCCCCCTGTTCTCATCTCTCAGACTGACAGGTCAGTGCTGGAGTGAGTGGTCAGTCACCATCACTGGGGTTGGAACTCCTCAGGGTTCTTTAGGATCCCCTCCCTAAATGTTCCCAACTACCTGGAGCTCCCAAGCCCTTAGTGCCATCTTTTCCCCCTATCCCTAGTCTTCATTTCCAAGACATTGGGCTTCAGGCTTCTCAAAGTCTCTGAGTACCCTAGGCCAAGGGACTTGTCCCCTCAGAGCCTACCAGCCTGGGAAGAGAGGTGAGCAGGCCTGGAGAGGAGAGTTCTGGTATGAGCCAGTCAATGGGGGTTTAGAGATACCCCCAAATAAATGATCCTTTTACCCTGGACATGGCTAGTGCAGCCCTGAGCACTGATCAACGTGACTCTGGCCCTGACAATAAGTCTAGTTTACTCTCTCATGACTGACCCCAGACTAACCAGGCCCTTAACTCTCCAGGGAAAAAAATCAAAACCATACCCTGTGATAATAATGGCTGATTCTTAAATAGCATTTACTGTGTTCCAACCACCTTACATTTATAGCTGTCCCCACAACAACCTCATCAGGTGGGCAATAGTCTGAGCCTCATTTTGGGAATGTTGTCAAGATCACAATGCTGTCGTTTATAAGGGCAGACTTTGAACCTCCGTCCACCAGAGTGCACCTCACGAACTTGTCCTCTTGTTGTCAAAACAAATAAGCAAAGCACCATGATGACAAGACGGGCTTCCCCAATGGCTTCCCAGGCTGCCCCAAAACCCAACTTTTTATGTTTATGAAGTTGACATTTACAAAGTTTCTAGGTTTACCAGTTTAGTTCCTGATTCTTTAGCCAACAGGCATTTCTCTACAAAAGCTGCTTCAGAAATTCCCTCATAAGCTTTAGAGACCTTGGTATTCTAGCTTGGTGAGCCAAGGCGGAAGGGAGAGGGAAGTGGTGGCCCTGTGGGAAGTCCCTGCACTCAGGAGCACCCAGGAAGGGCGCCTGTCCTGTCCCCTCCCAGCCCCATTCAGGCCCAGTGAGTTGAATGAAGAGACCCTGGGAATGAGCCCAGTCCTCTTCAGGTGTGGAAGAAAGTGAAGGGCTCCTGCAGGATCCCTTTTGAGAAGTTTATGATTTATAAGCCCTTCTGCAAGCAGGCTGAACTCTCCTTCCCATCAGGAGGCACAGACTGAAGGTGGCAAGATCGGAGACACCCAGTAGTCTGACATAGCCCTTACTCTCTCCGTTACTTGTGTATTAAGGCATTGCCCACAGCAAGGCAATTTATAAAGCATTTTATGGTCTGTGTGTCATTCCTCCTTCTATTGAGCCTCGCGTCTAAGGTAGGGCAGGGATCATTAGATCTATTCTGCAGCTGCTAAGGTGAGGCCAGGAGGGTGGAAGTGGAGTGCCCAGACCTACACAGCTAGCTGGTTGGCTGTAAACCAGGGGCCGGCTCAGGGCTTCAGGCTGCCCAGAGAGCCTCTGCTGCTCTCTTGCATTGGCCCAGGTGGTTCTAAGCACTTAGGAGTCACCTGCTCTCTGATGGCAGGGTACAGAGGCACGAAGCTAAGAATATGCAGCTTCTTCCAGAGAGCCTTGAGGACAATGTCACTGAACAGTCAGGTGTGGAGCCTGAGGGCAACTGGAAGAGGGACGGACACCCTGCTGCTCCTTAAGCCATGGCCTTCATGGCACTCAAACAAACCAGAAGGTTCCCAAAGCCCTTGCGCTCCCTCCACCTAGCATATTCGTCCCTTCCTTGACCTCCCTCAGGTCTCTGCTCCAGGATCACCTACTGAGAGAGGCCTCCCCCGGCCACTGTCTCTAAAATAGCCACTCAGCTCTAGGTCCCTCAGAAGCACATTATGCTTCTCGTCTCCCCTGTAGCACTTACGGCCCCATGACGTTTGTTTATTTGCTAACTTGTTTCTTGTCTGCTTTCCTCCATTACTGGAGGGGCCCTTGTCTGGCTTGTTCCTAGTGCCTGGCACACACACATTTTAGATGAATGCACACATGCATGCCCGAGATGGTGGCACTTGGAGTTCAGGTGGGCACAAAGGTAGAGCTCAGTTCCACACACGTGACCTTCAGTTTTATGCAGGTAAGAACCAGTTTGGTTTCTGCTGGCTTGAGTCAACCTTCTGGAAGCTGGGCCAGGCTTGGCGTCAGGTCAATTGTCAGCCTGTCCGCCTCGTGGGGCTGCCCAACCTTGTATGGGTGTGTGGGAAGGGAGACTGGGCTCCTCCTCCTGCTCTCCTATGTGCTCAGAAAGGAGGGGCAGCTCCACCCGGGGAGGGACCATGGCCCAGGTACTACCTGGATGCTCCTATATATGCTCGCAGCTCAGTCTGGAGCCAGAGGCTAGAAGACTTTGGAAGATCTGTATCCTATCGGGCCCTCCCCATGGCTTCAGGTAAGCTCCACTGTTATTATTCCTTTGGAAAAATGTGAGAGGAAAATGTCTACCACTGGTTTACCAAATGCTTTCTGCTGAGCAAACATCCAGGGAAATGTGAAGCGCATGGAGCTGCAGGCCTGTCTGAGGGGCCATGCAGACACTCTGCTGGCAAGCAAGTGGACAGGGGTATGCACCTGGTGTGAAAAGTCAAGGTGTTCTTGGAATGGGGTGGTCATTTTCCACTGTCAGTAGAAACAGAGGAGTTGGAGACACACCTCTGTAAAACAAGGGAAAGAGCAGTGTGAGCTCAATGAGAAGAAGCTGGCACTGAGCCATAAGGTCTGAGAGGTGATAGAGCAGGTTGGGGACTGTGGAGAATTAAGGACTTGCCAAAGTCAGTTCCAGCAGGTGATTGTCAGAATGAAGGCCCAGGTGGCCAGAAATTCTCATTTTTCAAGAAGAACCAGATATTCTTATTTCATTATGCATAATATTCCAATTAAATAAAACACTAAAGCAAATAAAATATTTAATCTGTCTGGTGTAAGTGGTTCTAGCCTGTGATGGTAGGACTTTGGGAGGCTGAGACTGGAGGATTGATTAAGGCCTGAAGTTTGAGGTTGCAGTGGGCTATGATCATCATACCATGGCATTCCAGCCTGGGCAACAGAGCAAGACTTTGTGTCAAAAAAAAAATTTCTTTTTTAAATCTATTCCTACTGGTTTTCAATCTTTGAACAGGATAAGTGTGGGGCAAAGAAAAAAAATCTTAAGATCATTGGTCTGAAGACCTAGTTTGCAATTTTGAAATTTGAATTTGGCTCCTAATGAGAAGACCATGTGTCCTTTCTGGGTCTCACCTGCCTCCTCCTCCAGCAGAGGCTGGCAAACTCTGAGGAGTTCACAGACACACTAATGCTTACTACAAGCTAGCCACTCTGCTGAGCTCTTTACATGGTTTATTGCATTTAATCCTCTCAACCCTATGAGGAAGGACTATTATTGCTCACATTTTCAGAAGAGGAAATGGGAATAGAGAGATTAAGTAATTTGCCTGTGGTCAGACAGCTGGTATGAGAGGAGGAGCTGGGGCCAACGGCAGGCAGTCCGTGTCTAGCACACCCCCCATGCTAGGAGGGGGGTGTAGGGACTGAATGAGATCATGGAGCGGGGGAAAGATTGCTTTGCAAATCACAAGCAGTAATTCAAAGGGTAGCAGGTCCTCCCCTTCCCCCCAGTGGGTGTAGTGGTCATTGCGTGTTAAAACATTAGCCCATGGTCTTATGTATTTTTCCAAGGTGTAAAGTAGGATTCTGAAACTACTCCCAGAACCAGACAGTGATATATTGTGAAGAAATCACTGTATTTAAACATAGTTCATTCCAAAATATTATGAACTGGCTCACAGTAGGTGACAAATTAATGTGTGTGAACTTGAATCAGATTGAATTCAGGAAACCAGGGTAAGTAAGCCCAGTGAAGACACCACGCTGCCCTGGGAGGTGTCTTCATTCTCCATTGAAGGCCACGAGTACGAGTTATCAAGGGCTGCTCAGCACAAGAAGTTAGAGGGATGGATGGTTTGACTGGAGACTTGGGAGAGTGAGAACAGAGGGCACGGGTAGATGTAGGACCACTTTCACATGCTCTGTTACCATGGACCATTAACCTCTGTAGAGAGCGTTCCTCTCTGTGCAATGGATCCTACTAATGACTGCTGGCGTGTGTGGGGAGAGAGGGAGGAGGAGGAAAGAAACAGAAAGTAAAGGCATTGAAAATGGAAAGTGTAGATCCGTTTTTGGACCAAAATTTAAAAACAGTTTTATACTATTAGATGTTAACGATGCTTGATTGCATGGTATATAGTTGGAGGAATTTAAAGATGAAAGGCTCAATTAAACATTAACTTGATAGGGTAGGTATCTAGCACTCTGGGAGCCCGAGGTGGGAGGATCATTTGAGCTCAGAAGTTTGAGACCAGCCTGAGCAAAGTGAGTACTTTCTATTATTAAAAATAGAAAAATTAGCCAGGGATGGTGGTGGGTGCTTGTAGTCCCAAGCACTGGGACTACTCTGGAGAGTAAGGCAGGAGGATCACTTGAACCCAAAGTTTGAGGCTGCTGTAAACTAGACTGAGGCCATGACACTCTAGCCTGAGGGCGACAGAGTAAAACTCTGTCTCAAAAAATAATAATAATAATTAACTGGATCAGAATGGAAGTGTATCTGCTATGGTCTCTTTTCCTGAGTGGCAAACACAGAGGTTTTTAGATACTCTGTGTGAGCTATCTATCTATCTATCTATCTAAGAGATGCATCGTATATCTGCCAATAAAAAACAAGCTAAGCTAGCAATGTACAAAGATTAACAGTTAACTGTGCCCTCAATTTGTGGTACCAGCCACTGGAGGTGTCAGTGACTTTTAAGGGTTTATAATTATCCCAGTTTTTCAGGGACTCAGGTTTTCAGAGATGAGGAATTTTCAGTACTAAAGCTGAGAAAGTCTTGGGCAAACCAGGGCGATTGGTCATCCTAGTCCAAGTGTAACATGAACCTAAAACACTGCAGCTAAGCAGCACATTTGTCCCCTCTTCTGAGCTCCTGTCCCTCTCTATCTTCTCTACTATAAAGCTAATCACGGAAGCCAGGAAGGCAAGAGCAAACACGTACCTTTGAAAACACAAGATAACTAGACAAGTAATGACTTTCGGTGCAGATCCATATCAAATCCGTAAACTGCTGGAGCAAAAACCATCTCAGAAACACTCTGAAACTCAGAAAGGATTTACAGTTAAGTTTACCATTTGGATCTGGGAGAAGAGCAAGCTTCCTATACAGCAGGGATAGACGACAGTTGGCAATGGCATATGCACTACCTCCTGACTGCCCTTCACTAGCCAGGACAATGTGGCCACTCTGATGGCAGAGAATCAGAAGGCTGGAGCTGAGTGAGCAGAGATGTTCAGACCTGACCCCTTGTCATTAGGAGCTTCTGCTAAGCTGTAAGATTTGGCCAGGTGAGGTGGCTCACGCCTGTAATCCTAGCACTCTGGGAAGCTGAGGCAAGTGGATTGCCTGGGCTTGGGAGTTCAAGACCATTGTGAGCAGCAGTGGGACCCTGTCTCTAAAAACATAGCTGGGTGGGGCAGCATCTGTGGCTCAGTGGGTAGGGCGCTGGCTCCATATACCGAAGGTGGCAGGTTCAAACCCAGCCCTGGCCAAACTGCAACAAAAAAATAGCTGGGTGTTGTGGTGGGTGCCTGTAGTCCCAGCTACTCGGGAGGCTGAGGCAAGAGAATCACCTAAGCCCGGGAGTTGGAGGTTGCTGTGAGCTGTGATGCCACGGCACTCTACCAAGGATAATAAAGTGAGATTCTGTCTCCAAAAAAATAAAAAATAAAAAAATAACCAGGTGTTGAGGTGGGTGCCTATAGTCCCAGCTACTCAGAAGCCCAAAGCAAGAGAATCACTTGAGCCCAAGATTTGAGTTTGTTGTGAGCTGTGATGCCATGGCACTCAACCATGGATGACAGAGTGAAACTCTGCCTCAAAAAAAAAAACAAAAAAAAACAAAAAACAAACTGCAGGATTTGGTTAAAATTAGCATGGCTACCTGGCAGGATGGGGTGGAGACTGACAAAAAGAAGATGCTGGTTTATACTGTGGGGGTTTGTATTTCTTGTCCTTTTTCCTCCTTTATGTACTAATACATTTACTCATAGCTCAGAAAGAGCAACTGGAGTCTTTGTATCATTATCTGAGTAGACACGGTTGAGATTTGGACAAGATTACGGCCTGTATTGTGCGGTGTGTGCTGTGACACTCAGGGTTCAAGAGCTGGCTGAAGACTCTAACTCTGAGATCAAGCTATTACAAATGCAGGGTACACATCTGCTCCCTCCCCCAAAGCTGGATGCCGGAACTTTACAACTGGTGTTTGGGTGACACAACTGCAGCTCCAGGAGGCACAGCTGAAAACGTTTGCGTGGAGACTCTTCAAGTTTTTCCCATAAAGTAGGTGGATTAATAAGGACTGTTTTCTGCCAGGGAGCAGGACTTGCCAGGTTAACCATTTGGGTTGAGGAGGAGGGAATCTGGAGTTGGGACTGCTGGGATCATTGTCTCTAGAAAGACAGAAGAACAACCCAATCTCTCTGCCTCTTTGGGTACTGGAGTTAGCAAGATCCAATTGTGTGTGTCTCTCCCAACTCCCCATTCAGAGATGTCATGTTGGCAAGAGTATTTACACCACATAAATCAGCAAATCCTATAAATTAAAATGTTTTTTGGAGAGCCAGTGTTAAACACCAGCATGCCACTGCCTTGCCGTCAGGCTAAATTACCCTGTCCAAGTCTAATCTGTCTGTCCTTTGTCCCCAACATGATTTTAGCAATATAGATCTAGCAACATTCCCCCTCGATTCAGTTTTCTTTAAGATACAGTCCTAGTTCTTTGGGGTGGCATTAAAGGACATTCCTCCCCTGGCTTCCACACAACTTTTCTTATTTATTTATTTCTTTATTTAAGAAAAAGGGTCTTACTCTGTTGCCTATGCTGGAGTGCAGTGGGATATCATAGCTCATTGTAACTGAATTCCTGGGCTCAAGCAGCCTTCCTACTTCAGCCTTCCAAGTTGCTGGCACTGCAGACCAGCTAATTTTCAATTTTTTTATAGAGATGGGGTCTCACTGTGTTGCCCAGGCAAGTTGCAAAGTCCTGGAATCAAGTGATCATCCTGTCTTAGCCTCCCAAAATGCTGGAATTACAGTCATGAACCATCAAGCCCAGTCCCACTCAATTTTGTAAGCACTGCTTCTGCTCCTACATTCAAATGTTACTCAAACTCCGGCCATCCTGAATAATGAGACTTTTAAAACGTGGGTATCGGCTATCACCTTTGGCCTAGGTTGGTTGGGACCAACCCCACTGCAAATAACTGGAAAATCTAGACAAAATGTATTTCTAAAAGACTGGAGTCCAGAGAAGTGGAGCCTAGCAGTGGGGCCCTTTAGGCCTGAAGCCATTTGCTGGTTTCAAATACTTCAGCTGACATTTGTTGTTGATGTTTTGAGACAGAGTCTTGTCTGTCTCCTTGGATAGGGTGCTGTGGCATCATCTGTGATGTCATCTTAGCTCACAGCAACCTCAAACTCATGGGTTCAAGCAATCTTCTTGCCTTAGCCTCCTAAATAGCTGGGTCTACAGGTGCCCGTCACCACACTTGGCTATTTTTTCTTTTTTTGGTATAGAAAGGGATCTCAGTCTTGCTCAGTTTGGTCCCAAACTCCTGAGCTCAAGCAATCCACCCGCCTTGGCCTCCCAGAGTGCTGGGATTACAGGTGTGAGCCACTGCACTCAGCCTCTGCAGCTGAGATTTGGAAAACTCATGGAGTTTGGTGAGGGTGATAAAACTTGTACTTTACATGCTACCTAGAAGGGGGGGCCCTGATAAGCACCCCTCTTATCAGTTTGGAAACATGGAGCTGCCCTCACAGTTACTGAAGCCCACCCCTAAATGTTCTGGAGTCCTTTTTGGGTGGAGGTGACCTGGGACTGCTGTGCTTCCAGCCCGCCTTCCTAGCAGGAGCAAAAGTGCATTTCTCAGGACAAAGACAACATGACCCAGAGCCTCAAGTAAGTTCTGCAGATTTTGACATCCAGAGTCCAGCAGTCAATGAGAAGTAATCAAGGTGCACTCAACACTCATGATGACCTGTGTTCTGGGAAAACAGACAACAGGAGAGCCAGCCGGAGTTCAAATCACAGCGTTGTCAGGTGCAGCCTCTAAGAGAACCATGGAGAATATGTTCAAAGATTTAAAAGACAAGATTGGAAATTTTGGCAGAGAATTAGAAACTGTAAAAAAAAGGAACCAAGTAGAAATCCTAGTACTGAAAGATGCAATTAACTGAAATTGAGAAATAGACAACACTTGTAGAACACTTCCTGTGCTCCAAATTTCACAGGTGTCAACACAAAGCCTGCCTCCCTACAGCAGTGTAGTGTCACTGCTAGGACACGGACTGACAGCCTGGCTTCTTTATCTCCCTGCCTCAGCGAGGCTCCTTTAAGAGGGTCTAGTGGTGGGCCCAGGACTCAGCATGTGGAAGGCACTCTTTACAGCTCTGGTGACCAGAAGCTTGGAGGGAAGTCACAGGAGTTGACTGTGAAGGTGGAGCCCACTGTACGCTGTGGGCCCTGAGCTTCCTTGGGGAAGCAGAGTGGGGGGCTGAGTACCCAGAACTGAGAATATGTTTAGTCAGAGATTTCCTGTGGGCAGAAATCATAGGGATGCCAACTGTTTTGGTGAGATAAGATGGAACCAAGAATGGAATTGTGGCCAGAAGCGTGAGGAGAGGAGGAGTGCTTCCCTTCTCCCTTGTCCTCTGCCCCCCAACCCAGAGGGAGTGAAAGTGCCCTTCTCTGAGGCGGAGCAGGCTGGAACAGGTCTGCAAAAGGAGTGTTAGCCAGCACACCGAGCAGGGAGGCTGTGCAGAGATGAAGGGGTTGGGGCATGGGGACCAAGCACCCTGACTTTACCTTG
>NW_003852543.1:408584-409342 GCF_000181295.1 Otolemur garnettii | reverse complement strand
GTGCATGGTCTCCTTTGACCCTTATAGTAACTCATGATGTGGCTTCTATTATTAGCCTTTCTAACGATAATGAAACTGAGACCAAGACAGCTTTACACATTGTCTGGGGGTGGCCCAGCTCAAAAGTGACGTGAGAGGATTCAGACCCAGGCTGGCCTGACTCCACAGCCACGTCCCCAGGGATTCCTATCCCACCCTCCATATCAGGAAAGGCCATTGTTGGGTCATTTCTCAAGGCATGGTGGGAAAAGGATGCTGACCAGGCAAGTTCTGGGAGCCTGGAGCTTCTGTTCTCCAGAAGAAAGCTCTCTCTTTGAATTCAGATTGGGGAAGCATTTACCTGGGAAACTCAATGCAGGTGGGACAATTAGTTAGAATTCTGTCTGAGGGTGGTGGCCAGGATCCCACCTTGGCAGGCCACTTGCCATTTCTCTTCTTCAAAGACATATCAGAATGCTGATTTAAAAATTCAGGAGGACTCTAGAAGTAGCATAACCAAGATAAGCAGCACGGAACCTGTCACAGTTGGGCACTAGCTGCCTTCTCTTTCAGCAGGAGCAATGACAAAGTTATGTACCTGATGATTAATAAATGTTCCAAAAAATGTAAACTCTAACCCAACAAATTCACAAAGTGGCAAATAACTAGGCTGGTTTATATTCATCATCTCCTTCATCTAACCCTCATGAAAAGAAACAAATAGATGAACAAACAAAATGCCAAGGGAGATACTGTTTCTTGAATGTGTTTCAAAGAGG
>NW_003852543.1:394856-407253 GCF_000181295.1 Otolemur garnettii | reverse complement strand
AAAAAAAAAAAAAAAAAGGTAGTGGTTTAAAAGCAGCTCCCAGGAAGAACTTGCTTTTCCCTAGAACAGGAGTCAGCTGACTTCAAATCCAGGCTGCCCCCCGCTTTTGTAAATAAAGTTGTATTGGAACAGTTAGACGTGTTGATTTACAGACAGTCTCTGACGGCGTTTGTGAAGTGGCAACTGAATTGAGTAATCATGACAGAGACTGTGTGACCCACAAAGCCTAAAATATTTACTATCTGGTCGTTTACAGAGTGTTTGCCAGTCCGTGGTCCAGAGTCCAAAGCTCTTCCTCCTTCCACGTGCACAAAGTGACGTGAGACTGTTCTGTGTGCTGACAGACACTTGGCCTAATATATTAGGATGGGGGCGTCCCCATCCAAATCTGTTCCAAAAAACCCTCGGCAGCACCTGTCAGGCAAGTGAGGGCATTTGGTTGTCACTGTGCGCTTCTTCCCAGGAACTCAATGAAGGGGAAACAAATCTCAATTTTGGGGAAATTGCACAGGGGAAAAAGGGGAGGGATTAAGTTTCAACACCCCATTGCGACATTCAGCAGGGTTGAAAGTGACAACAGTAAGGGTTTCTCTTTTTGGAAATGTGAGGAGGGTATTTCCGTTTCTCCGAGTGGGACGGGGGCAGCAGCCTGGCTTGGGTGAGTGACTATTTCTTTATAAGAAGCAACTCTGGGCCACAATGGCAGTCCAGTGCCTTGCTGCAGCCACAGGATGGACATCAGCAGGGGCCTCTGCGGTCACCTCATCTCTCTCCTCCTCTTCCTGTTCCATTCAGAGACAGCCTGCCGCCCCTATGGGAAAAGACGCTGCAAGATGCAAGCCTTCAGGTAAGGCTACCCCAAGGAGGTGGGGTGAGGTGCAGGAAAATAGAGTCTACATCATAGCCTTTTGGGGCTGCCAGGCCACACAGGGCCTGAGAACTGCATTTGGGCTAGAAAGGGATATCCACTATTTAAGAAAGAGTCTGCTATGTGCAAAGGCTTCAGGGCTTATATTTCAAAATATCCCTGATGTGATTGGCAGCTCAATGAGTGGAAGACGCATGCCAGGGAGGAAGGCAGAGACTGCAGAGTGTGCTGAGAGAAGCAGAGAGGGGCACTGTGGGCAGCATGCAACCCAGAGGCCTGGCCTGACTATTAGCAACTCGTGACTGAGTTGTCACAGTGGAGGATCCCTACTGTCCCAAGATCTTAGTTTCCCCATCCGTGACATGCAGTCCTTTATAACTTCCAGTGTGCCCTACAGGGTGGCTCTGAAGAGGAAATGTGTTGATAATAGTGTGACAGTATTCTGTGAATGGTAAAGTGCCTGAAAACTACTGTGATATTTAAAATCAAATCTGGGGCTTTATGAGATGTCACCATCACTGCTGTAAAAATGATAGTCTGTGATGCTGAGAGGAATGAGTGTGCCATCTGTGCACACCCTCTCTCCTGTGACACCCTGGCAGCGGAGCCCTGTTGCAGTGACTCCCCTTGACTGCCATGTTTTTCTGGCCTGAAAGTTGTATTGCAGGTCAGGACTCTGTGTGAGTGTCAAGTTCCTTCCTTCCTAGACATGGGGTCTGTCTGCTTTACATGGTTTGCTTCAACTGCCTCTGATCAGCAAGGAGCTCCAGAAGATGCCCCCAAGGCCCTCGGCCGGCAAAGTACAATCCCTTCAGATAGAGACTAATCTAGAAACTTGATCAACACAAAAGAGCCAAGCCTTACCCATGCAAAGCACCTCTCTTGCCCACCATCCTCACTGGCTTCATGGGGGTCACCTGATGAGATTGGTATAGATAGCCACATTTCATAGGTGAGGAGATGAGACAGGTCCCAGGTCACCTGGCCAGGGCTCTGTCTACCACATCTTACAGCTGTGAGCCCTGCTTTCAACCAGGGGGGTCTTTTACCAAGAAGAAAGGATCATGAGCCACAACCAGGTCACCTATGAGCTAGGAGTGGAAGCTGACTTTTTCCTGGGGACAGCTGTGGTACGGCTGTTCTCGGGGGGCCCAGGGAAGGTCACTGGCTGATGGAAGGAAGGCTCTCAGGACGGACCATCCCAGTCCAAGGCTGGGGGTGAGTCAGCTGCAAGGCGCTCTGTCCATTGAAACTTCTCATTCTGTGTTGTGGTAGCCATGTATCAGGAGATTGGTTAAATGAATGAAAATAAAAGAAAATGAAAATTCAGATCCTTCATTTCACTACCCACATTTCAAGAGGGCAATAGCCACAGGTGGCTAGTGGCTACCTTCCCAAACAGTTCAGATATAAAACATTTCTGCATCCCAGAAAGCTCTGTTGGATGGTGCTGCTCTATAGCATGCTTTGCTGGAACAGAAGGTGCCTGGCCTGGGAATCTGAGTGAGGAGCAAGGTGAGAAGAGGAACAGAATGTAGGCTTCACATTCACCAGCTGTGTGAGTTAGGCCTGTCTCTTCGCCTTTGGTAGCCTCAGTCTTCTCACCCGTGCATTGGGTACACTGAAATACCACATCCCTGGAAGAGGTGGCTGCTGATTCTATGAGCTCTGGGGGATGTGAGAAGGTGCCCAGTACAGGGTTGGGCACATAGTGGCTGTCCACTTCAGCTGGGTCCTTCTGCTTTTCAGGATCTGGGATATAAATCAGAAGACCTTCTACCTGAGGAACAACCAACTGGTTGCTGGATATTTGCAAGGAGCAAATACTAAGTTAGAAGGTGAGTGAATGACAGGAAATCCAGTGAGGGGTGGGCCCTCAGGTCACTTTGCCACTGGGGTGTGTGGCATCACCGTCTGCCCCCACAAATCTTAGGGGTGATGTTCTAATCCCTGCTGGATCTTTGTACCTAAGTTTGAAGCTGAGGTGGCCTGTCCTATGAGGGCAGCCTTAAGAGGAAGGGAGGGCAGTGTCTAGGTCAGGAGCCACCACCGATATATAGGCACAGTGTCCCAGGGCCACAGCCAGGAGGGACAGGGCCCAGAAAGAAAGACTGACCATTCCTTTCCCCCTGTGCCTATTACGATTCCCATGCTCCTGTGCTCTTCAAACCCTAAGGCCAGTCCAAATTAACATACCACATATAAGGCTGGGCTGTGTCCCTTATTCCTGGACTTCATACTCAGTTATAGTCTGGCCCATGCTCTCAATAGGCTGGATGAACTTGGCCAAGCTTTATCCACTCTGTTCTGCAGTTTTCCCTTTAGTAAAGTGAGGCTGTTGGATGATGAGATGTGAGATTCTCTCTGCACTGGTCTTCTAGGAGTTTTCACTACCCTGTTTGGTATAGTGGGGAGGCCTTATGTCCATCTCTCCAGCCTTCCCATTCCTTTGCTCTCCCAGAGCTACCTTTCCTCCTTTCTGGTGGTTCCCTAACGGGAGCTCAGAAGCACAGGGAGGCTGAACTTTTATTGCTCCATGAGGGTAGAGACCCAAGAGGGAAAGGTGGTTCAAAGAGCTTCCGTGGAGCCCCGTTAGGACCCTGTGTGCTGTTTTTCCTGCCCCTTGGCTGCACATCTGTTGTCCTGGGGTGCAGGGATCCTGGGGAAAGTGAGGGAGGGAGAGAAGAACCTCTGGAGCAGAACCTAAAAGGGCAGCCTGTTAGGAGTAACTAGACCACATGCTTGCTCTGATTTTCTGTTTGGATGCAGACCAGGAAGGGGTCGAGTTGGGGTTTTAGTTGAGGAGAGCAGGAAAAACACCCAGAGTCTCTTCACTATCTCTACCTTTTCTCTCTCTGTTCTGCTCTTCTTCTGACCCTCCCTTCTGCTCTTCTGCAGAAAAGCTAGATGTGGTGTCCATCAAGCCTCACACCATGTTCTTGGGGATCCAGAGGGGCAAGCTGTGCCTGTCCTGTGTCAGGGTTGGTGAAAAGACCAGACTCCAGTTGGAGGTAAGGACCAGTATTGGATATCAAATCATCCCCCAAATCCAGGGCCTTAAAACAACCCTGATTTGTTCTTATCATTCTGTGGATTAACCAGGCAGTTCTGGTCCATATGGAGGAACATGCTGGGGGTGCTCCCACAGTTGTGTTCAGCAGGGCGCCTGGCTGGTGCTGGGGTGGCCAGGATGGTTTCTCACTCTCCAGGCTCTCTTTCCACATGGTCCCTCGCCCTTCCGTAGCCAGCTAGAGCTTCCTTATAGCATGAGGTCCCGCTTCTGAGAGGGACTATTCCAAAAGACAAGCCTCGACGTGCAGATGCTTTTTAAATTTCTGTTTGCATCATGTCAGTCATGTGGCCAAGCCCAGACTCACGTGGAAGGGACTTCCTGAGGGTGTGCACACTGGGCAGTGTGGTCAGTGGGCCCCATTCCCCTAGCAACCTACCATATGGCCTGGATCTCTGTGTGCTACTCTCTTGCTCAAGGGCCCCTCGTACACTTGGCCCTGCCCTCTTCTAGCAAAGCCAACCCTCAGGACCTCCCCTCCACTCCTTGCCTACTCGCAGTCAGGGTCCCTTTGAGGGCCCTGCATGCCATGATCCCATCAATGATCCCAGTAGATGGGCTGCCCAGCCCCAGTCTTATTGGACATGACCTTACCCCAATGTACATGGTCATGACCATGGCACTGTCATGTCCCTGTACCAGTGTGGAGCTAGGGTGGCCACAATATTATGTATAACCTGCTGAATGAGCTGTGAGAATTTCCCCCCAGCTTGGCCACCCTACTCCTTGAACACTCAGACCTGACAGAGCACCAGCCTCTGCTGATGGTACCATGTGTTTGCTATACTTACTGGTCTGTGGCTATAATGCCGGATTGCCCCGAATCAAGGTGTGACAATAGGTCACCACTTTGTGTCAAAGCTGTCCTAAGAAACCTGGGACCCAGCATCTCCTGCCGGTGGTCTCCAGGCCCATGTTCCCCCCTGCATGTACTTTTCATGGTGGGGGGCAGAGAGCCAGGCAGCACGGCACTTCCCAGGTCTCAGCTCTCACCTCCCATCTCTTGACCTCCAGGCAGTTAACATCACCGAACTGAGTGAGAGCAGACAGCAGGACAAGCGCTTCACCTTCATCCGCTCAGACAGTGGCCCCACCACCACCTTTGAGTCCGCTGCCTGCCCAGGCTGGTTCCTCTGCACAGCCCTGGAAGCTGACCAGCCTGTCACCTTCACCAACACTCCTGAAGAGTCCGCCATGGTCACCAAGTTCTACTTCCAGCCGGACTAGTAGCACTGCTCAAGCCTGCCTTTCCTATTCCCGGCATATCGTGACTCCAGGGACTACCTTTCCTTCTGGTCCTGGGGCTCCAGGCCCAGGGGCACTGAGGAGCGGCCTTGGCAGGGTGGCCCTCAGAAGGGGGCACAAGAGCCCTGGTAACAGGACTCTGCTTCCAGCCTCTCAACTGACCCAGCCTCTATGCTGCCTCTAGAATGATCTTTGTAAGGAGCAAATCAGATCATACCAGTCACTTTCCCAAAGCCTTTCCACGTCACATCTGCATTCAGGATAAAATCCAGGCCACCTATTTAGCCTGGACTTCTGCCCTGCCGCACGCATCTCCAGACCCATTAGATCACGCGCTGACCCTCCACCAAGAGGCCCCACACCCTGACTTACACTGATGCCAGTCCATGGGGAAGTTCTTAAGGGTTTATGGGAAATGGAAATTAAAGATTTCATGATTTACAAATTAAACCAGCTTTATTCAGTATAAAGGAGAGTCCCTCATTTGGAGACTATGTTCTTTCTGGAAGGAGTTAGGATATTCCTGAATTTGCAGAATGATGGTGAAAGTAGATGGTAGCTTTTCGATTCTTTTCCCAATATTCCAACCTGTACAAATTAAAACTTAGTGTACTATGTCGGCCCCCTAACTTGTTCCCTTTTTGAGACATTCCTGTAGTCTGGGCCCCTCTGCCCTGCTCTGAGCTCCATCTCCACTCCAGCTCTTCTCCAGCTGCCTGTAGCACTTTGCCTCCCATGGAACATTCCCGAGCTTCCCAGGGACTTCTTAAGCAGGCTTCTGGGAGTCCTTTCCTACTCTGTCAGGAGGGATGAATGGCTTCCTGACCATGGTAGCACTGCTGACCCTTTGAGACTTGAATGAGAGACAGCTGTGCCTCTGTCTGTCTCCTGCACCAGGCTGTGGGCCCAGAGGACAGGGCATCTGGCTTGTATGTGTCTCAGGTCCCTGCAGAACCCCTAGCAGGCACTCAATGAATGTGTGTTGTACGTATTGGGTGCAAAATTCCCCTCTTCCTGTGACTTCAGCTCTGTTTTACAATTAAACCTTGAAAACACCTACTTTATTGATTATGTCCTTGGCCTTGCCAAGCTTAGAATGCTGAGGAAACAGAGAAGCCAACAGGTATTTTTTACCCCAGGGGCTGGGGGCCAGCTGCCTCTCCTCTGAAAGTCTCTTTACTCCTTGGGGCTCACGCTCCCTGCCTGGAAGGTGTGGAGCAGCATTGTCCACAATAGTCTCCACTGGAAACAACCCAAATGCCCACAGAGGAACGAGTATATAAATTGTGTGTTTGCACATAATGCAATGGTCGACAGTAAGGAAAATGAATGAACCGCAGTCAGCTGTACCCAGCAAAACAGATGACTCTTACAAATGTAATGTGGGAACAAGAATCAGAAAGGCACACATGGAGGGCGATTCCATTTCTATTAAGTTCCAAATAGGCAACAGTGAGCTGTTGTGTGGAGGAACATGGAGTTATGTGGTGCAGAGAAAATCAAGGACATGGTCTTCCTGAAAGCTGGGTGGGGGCTGGCTCCAGGAAGGCGGAAGGAAAGACAGGAGCAGCTGAGGACTTTTAGAATCCAGCCAGAATCCAGTTTCCTGGCATGATGTGGGTAGGCAGTTTTCTGCTGGGCTAACCATTTCTGGGGACCTTGAAGAGAGAGGTCCAAGGAGCTCTGTTTGGAAAACCCCCATCCAAGTCAACACTCATCTTGAAAAAATAAGGAGCAGGTCCCAAGGAGGGAGGTGACTTGGCCAAAATCACATA
Source organism: Otolemur garnettii (assembly GCF_000181295.1). Classification (NCBI taxonomy): domain Eukaryota; kingdom Metazoa; phylum Chordata; class Mammalia; order Primates; family Galagidae; genus Otolemur; species Otolemur garnettii. The sequence goes on along the minus strand of NW_003852543.1, from coordinate 400,295 downwards.
ATAGGTCCATATTTTATTTCATAATTTCAAAATGTCTAAAAACCAAAAAGACTTGGCCCTTTTGAGGTGTGAGGAAAGACGTATCTATGGGATTGTGAGATCACTGGGTGGTATTGAATTTGGCCCCATAAGGTGGGAGTGCAAGACCAAAAGAGCAGTGTCTTATCAAATACACCTCGGCCAACAGTGTCAAGTGAGCAAGGAATGGGTTCCTTCCTCCTGCCAGAATCTGCTGGGCTGTGGACTTAGCCTTTGGAGTCTAAGAGTCAGGTCCCAGCTGGGCCATGGGCTTGCTGTGTGCTTAATGGTAAGAGCAGCAGCTAACTTGCATGAGGTACTGAGTACATCCTCCCATCACATTGCAGAAGGTGAAGCCTGAGGCTCAGACCTTTGATGTATATGTGATCAAGCAGCAGCTTATGGGTTAGTAACAGACAAGGCAGCACACAGTCTGGAGTCACATTTTGGCTCTCCAGTGTGCCATGTGTGCTCCTGGGTAAGCTAGTTAAAATCTCAAAAGCTTCCATTTCCTCATCTCTAAGTACAGAGGGCTGAGTTATCATATTTGATCTTTGCAATAGCTCTCTGTGGTAGATGGTATATTATTATTACCATTTCTAGTCCTGGAAGAGTCAGTGCTCAAAGGAATCTGCTTTAAAGCCTTGTTGCTTTAAGTGTGGTCCAGGGATCATTGGCATCAGCAGCATTTGGGAACTAAAATGCAGACACCCAGGCCTCACACCAGACTTACTGCCCTACAATCTTCATCTTCACCAGGTCTCCAGGACATCAGGTGCAGGTTAATGTTTAGGAAGGAATGCTGCTTCTGCTTTAAAGTGCAGCACTCATGCAGTGCGCGAGCTATGGCGTATTTATTAAAGGGATCCTCATATTATAAAGCCAGACATGTCCTTACTCTCCGTCTCGCAACTCAATGACAACACTGCAAACTCCCCTCTTAACACTCCCTTATTTGGCTTGAAGGGTGCAGTAAAATATTCCTACGATAAAAGGCCTTAAGCTTTCATCATCCTACTGGAATGTCAGCTCAACCCATGCAGGGATTTTCATCTGTTCTGTTCTAATATGTATCCCAATGTTTGGCATCTACTCGATGCTCAATAAATATTTGGTGAATAAATGAATTAGCCACTGACATATCAATAGGGGTTAACTTTTTTAGATTGGTGGCAAATTTGAGAAGACAGAGGACTCAGAGCAGGGAAGTTTTGAAGGAGGCCTAGAAAAAGGGAAGAGTCCTGTGCGTAAAGTCTTCCAGGGATTTGAGGGGGTAGCAAGGAAAAGATATGACCACAAGGTGGCGGTAGCACACTCAAGCTTTATGGGTGAAGCTTTGCCCAGTGGACACTCGAATAGGTCCCTTAGGGTAAAGGTCTGTCTACAGGGTAGAACATGGAGTTGGGGTACTAGTCAGAAAGGGAGGAGGGCAAGGGGACTTCCAAGGGAAGAAGGGAATTGGAAAGGGGCTTTCATGTCCAGGTATGTCACCCAGCAGCACAGAGGGGAGAGTCTCTGGGTCAGGGAGCTCCAAAGGGCAGCAATATCTTGAGGTCTTTATGGATGGGGGCTTATCCTTGGCTAGCAGATGCTGGATACAGTTTTACTGGGTATGAAAAGCAAGCAGGGTCTAAATGACTAAAATTCTGCTTATTTGGGCTACATTTTAAAAGAATAGAGATATAGACATTGGAGTTTCTCAGTGGGCAGGGTTTTGAGCTGAGGGGTCTGCTCTGAGCCTGCAGTGGAGAAATCATCAAATGAAAGGCTGGCATACAGAGCTGTCTTTGTCTCACTTACACCACACAGGGCAGGAAGACCAGGCTGGGGAGGTGTACAGGTGAGGCTTTTGTACAATCAGGAGGCAGCAGGAGGATGACCAGGAGGTGGGAAGGGCACAGTTAGGAGAGAAAAGCATAGACAAGGAAGATGGGGAATGTGGTCTTTTTGTCACTTCTAGGCCTGATGAACTATATAACACTTGGAATCGCAGACCAACTATTCAGAAATTCAAAACTGAGTTCAAGTCTTACAGGCTTTCATAGGCTAGTCAGGTTTTCCCTATAAACTAGCTGGAGACTTGGCCAAGCACCTCCCTCCTTAGGCCTTTTCTTTCTCATAAAAAGAAGGGACACAACTGCATCTGCCTTCTCATTATGCTGACCTGCAGGGCCAGAGCTTTTTAACATAAATGCCTGGCCTCCCCCAACCCAGAGATTCTGCTTCCCTTGGTGGGGGTTGGCCTCGGGGTGGCACAAGGACATGAGCATGCCAGGGCCGTGAGACCTTTTGGACTCCTGAAATTTCTAAAATCCTTAAGCCACAGTGGCAGAGCTCAACATGCTAGGTATTACATCCAGTTATCTCAGAAATGTCTTGGGAGATAATGCAATCTATCTGTTGGATCCTTAGCCTTAAACCTGAGAAAGATTAAAAAGAAGGAAGATTTAAAAAGATTAAAAAGACGTGTGCGGTGGCTTATGCCTGTAATCCTTGCACTCTGGGAGGCTGAGGTGGGAGGATCCCTTGAGATCAGAAGGTCAAGACCAGCCTGAGCAAGAGAGAGACCCCATCTTTACTAAAAATAGAAAAAAATAGCCAGGCATTATGGTGGGCACCTGTAGTCTCAACTAGTGGGGAGGCTGAGGCAGGAGATCGCTTGAATTGTGCATCTCAAAAGAAAGGAAGAAGGAAAAAGGAAAATAAATCTCTGAGACTCCTTTATGCAGAGACAAGAACATAGTGTAAAAATGTCCACCAGAGGTCAGCATTTTCTCTCCACTTTCATCTCTGCTCTAGAAAGAATCTTTACACGGAACCTCTATGAGGTGACCACCCAAGGGACTGTAACAAACTGGTCAATATACAGAGATGGTCAACATAAGGAACTAGACCTACTGTACTGATACGTACATGTGGTGCACGTCCAGTCTATGAAAGTTAGGTCAAGTTAAAGAGGTGGTTAATGTACAGTGGTCAACTAAGTTCACGTGGTCAACTAAATTCATGCTCTCTGATTGGTAAAGGTTAGTTTTTAAAGACTTTGTAAGAAAAAGCTGGGTTTCTTTGCCCCAAGGAAAGTTTACTTTTATTGATCTATCAATCGAGCTGTAGTATAGCTGTCGTATTAGCTATATTTACCTCATGATGTGCAAGCGGGACCTGACCCCTGATGAGTGGGCAGTAAATGTTGTCTATTATCAATGTCTAGTCTTGGGGTGGGGTGCAGTGGCTCACACCTGCAATCCTAGCACTCTGGGAGGCTGAGACGGGTGGATAGCTTGGGCTCAGAAGTTCAAGACCAGCCAAAGTAAGAGTGAGACCCTATCTCTAAATATAGCTGGGTGTTGTGACGGATGCCTGTAGTTTTAGCTAGTTGGGAGGCTGAGGCAAGAGGGTCACTGGAGCCCAAGAGTTTGAGGTTGTTGTGAGCTATGATTCCACGGCACTCTACTGAGGGTGACAAAGTGAAACTCCATCTCAAAAAACAAACAAACAAAAAATCAATGTCTATTCTCCAAGGGGTAAGGCTCAGGAAATTCTGAGAGTCTTCTGTATCTGCTTTAAAGTCCACCTTCTGGGGTCCTGTTTCCTGCTGTGGACCTCTTACCTGGAAGATTACTGTGTGGAGTTAACCCCACTCACCCCAAGGAACGCACACCTACCATGCCAGAACTCAAGGAACCCAGTAGCATTCCTCCGAGGGAAATGCCTGTGAGGGAAGATGTACCTTCTTGTGTTGGTGGTGGACAAAGCTCACAAAAGACAGACAAAAAACTCAGACGCTCATTACAATGAGTAATGGAGCTATCCAGGAGACAAACGAGCCTGTACCCTTTCTCCAGGGCAGCTGACACCAAGTCAGATGTCTCTGAAAATTTGACTTGGAGTCAGAACAGAGGATGGATCTCAGTGGCCTATGTGCTCAAGCTGCCCCACCTTAGTCCTCCACCTCCCCTCTGAGGGGTTCCCTGCCAAGAGATGGGCATGCTTGTCCCAGAGCCAGGCCCATCTTCCTTGAGCATGATGGAGTCACACTGGCTCCTTTACCCCGTCTCCTTGGCAGTATCCTCTGTACGTCATAGAAGTTTGCTTTCCTTTCATCAGAAAGAGGCCTTTGGAGCACAGGGAGGATGGGAGAGGTAGATGGGGGCTAGATCCTGCTGGGCTGGGTAGGTGATGGTAAGGATTTCAGTCTGACCTGAGTTCAGGTCTTGAACTCTGAAGTCTACCTTCACCACACCACACTTCACTTACTGTTCCAACACTTCTTTCTGCGAGAGCCAAAAAATCTCACGGGGGTGGGAGTTTGGGGGGGGTGTAAAATAAACCAACAAGAATGAAAAAGGTTTGAAATAATAAATAAAGGAGACCCTGAATGAGAGGCCCATGTCTTAGACATTCCCAGCCCTGCCACCTGTAGGGCAGGCTCCGGTTTGGTCTCTGCTCCTCTCTTTTTTCCCCTAAGTGCTAGGCCACGCGGGATCTGCCCATCTCCTTGCTGGGGACCATTCTATGCTGCTTTCCAGCCACCAGTCCCTGATGCCCATAGTTCTGCTGCTGTCTTCTGTGAAGGAGCTCACATCTCCTGACCTCCTCCCAGCCTAAGTGGGTCCAGGGCTCACCTTTGTTTCTCCAAACACAGACCAAACTGCTCAGCTAAACGTGGAGCCATCTATGCCATATTATAGTTATCGTTACCTTTAGCATCAAGTTCTTGGGCTGAATTTTCACCCCTTTCAGACCACAGCAGACTTCCTGCTGAAATTGTGCCCCCCACATACATATGTTCTCAGAAACTCAGCCAGGAATACTCTGCTTCGGTGAGCGTGGGAGGGGAGGGGAGGAAGCCACAGACCGAGCTGGTGTCCAGACAGGACATTTGCAAGTAGAGAGCAACAAGAGACTTCAGTTTGAGGCCGGGGCTACATCATTTAATAGCTGGGTGATTTTGAACTAGCTCCTGAAGCTTCCTGAAGCTCATTTGGAATAGCAAGATCATAATACTTCTCAGAGTTGTTGTCACAATTAAATAACACGCAAGAGTGCTTAGGGGAAAAGCTTGCTTTATAAACGGCTTTGAAAAGGTTATATCCTGAGTGTTACCAGATGTCTTCAGCCTGTGGACCATTCCAACATGCTGGTCCTGACTCAGCTCCCCCTCACACACCCCTGCCACAGTATTTCTGGGATGACCCGGTAGGGGGACTGCATTCGTGTCTTTCAATGACCCGGCCTTCCACCACTTCCCTCCTTTCCTTATTTGTTAATGTCTGTCCCAAGGGTGGTCTCTTCTGATAATCCCAGAGCCTCTAGTTCTCAGGGGTACCCAAGCAGGTTCTGAGAAGGGGAAAGAACATGGATTTCCCAGCTCTCAAACCATTCACTGGCACTTGTGTCCCCACATGGCACTCAGTGCTA
>NW_003852543.1:382223-394702 GCF_000181295.1 Otolemur garnettii | reverse complement strand
CGGTGCCTCTCTCCCATCATATCCTCTGCAGAACAACCTAGGCTTTATTTGGGGGGATGGTTTTGGCTTTGCGGATGTATAACCAAACGGACTCAATCCATCTGCCCCAAATAGATCCCCAAGTTTTCATCTTTCTTAAGACAAAATTGCTTGCTGTTTGGGAAAGGAAATTTTCCAGTTCAACCAACCACAATAAGTTTTTAAGATTAGGACGAAGGGAAAGTCCAAGTTCTGACTTCCCACGGCCTCAGAGCTGAGTGCGTCTCCTGGCAGCCATCCTTGTAAAGAAGGATGTGTTCCCCAGAGCCAGGCAACCCAGGTCCGTGGGATGCTTTTTTGTTTCAGCAACATCTCCATCAGTCCCCTCAACCCTCTGTCCCCAGTTAATTCAGTAGCAATAAAAATTGCCTACAACCTTCCCACTGTGGTTTCAGATGGTGTCTGTCACCTTAGAATTATGTGAGATTTTTTTCTTTTTTCTTTTAGTATAAATTCATTTATTCATCAAAGTCAAGCTCTCATGTGGAATGGGAAGGAGTTTAGATTCTGGGCAAAGAGCCGCTCAAGTATTTTAAACTAAAAGGTAAACAGATTTGTTTAGTATGTTTTTATTGAAGTACACTTTATATACAATATTATGTACCTGTTTGGTTCCATGAGTTTTGAGAAATGTACATTTTCATTTAACCCCAGTGAAAATGTAGAACATTTCCATAACTCCTGAAAATTCTCTTATGTTTCTTTCTAATCAATACTCCCCACTCAAGAGGTAACCCTAGTTCTGGTTTCTATTCCCATAGATTATTTGTGCATATAAATGAATCACATAACACATACTATCTTTTTTATTTAACTTCTTCCTCTCAACACAATGTTTTGAGATTCATTTATGTTGCAGGAAATTAGAGGACTGTTTCTTTCTATTGCTGAGTAGTATTCCAAATAAGAATAAATCACAACAGTGTACTCATGAACTTAGGCTTTTTCTAGTTTTGGTTTATGACAGATAAAGCAACTAATCTTTCGTACAGCTCTTCTGTGGACGTTCACTCTCTTGACTAAATAAATGTCTGGGAATAAAACGTCTGGGTCAAATAGTAGCTGCATGTTAGATTTTACAAGAAATTGCCAACTTGTTTTCCAAAGTGGTTGCACCATTTTACACGTCAGCAAAGTATGAGCATATGGGTGTTCCACATTCTTATCAATACTTGGTATTATCAGTGTTTTAAATTTTAGCCTTTCTTGGGGGGGGGGCGAAGTAGTATCTGATTATGTTTGAATTTGCACTCATCACATTCAGCATCTTTTCATGTGATTCTTGGCCATTTGTCTTTTGTTGTAAAATCTCTAAGTCTTTTGGCATTATATTTTAACCGAGTGTATTGGTTTTTCATTACTTATTTATAGGTATTCTAGATACTCTAGATATGAATTTTTGCCACATCCATGTATATGTTTATAAAATATTTTCTCCTTCTCTGTAGCTCGCATTTTCATTTTCTTATTTCCTTTTTAAACATTTTTTATTGATGCATAATATATGAACCTGTTTTCAGGGTACATGTGATAATTTGATGTATTCATACAATATGTAAAGATTTAATTAGGATAACCAAGATTCCCATCACCTTAAATATATATATTTTCTTTAAGCTAGGAATATTACAATTTTCTCTTCCAGCTCTCATGAAATGTACAATAGATTATTGTTAACTATAGTCACCCTACTGATCTACTCATCACGAGGTTTGACTTCTTCTATCTACCTTTATATTTGTACCCATTAATCATCTCTTTTCTTCCATCCTCCCACTTCCTCTTCCTAGCTTGTTAATTTTCTTAACAGTGTATTTTGAATAGAAGAATTTTAAAAAATATGATTAAAGTTTATCACTTACTTTTATTCTTCTAAGAAATCTTTGTCTTCCATAAAGTTGCACAGATTTTCTCTTGTTGTCTAGTTGTTTTATAGTTTTCATTTTGATGTTTAGAGACATTTTCAGTTTTTTTTTTTGGAAATAGAGTCTCACTTTGTTGCCCTCAGTAGAATGCTGGGGCTTCACAGCTCACAGCAACCTCAAACTCTTAGGCTTAAGCGATCTCATGCCTCAGCTTCCCAAGTGTCTGGGACTACAGGTGCCCACCACAGCTATAGAGACAGAGTCTCACTTTTGCTCAGGCTGGTCTCGAACTCATGAGCTCAGCAATCCACCTGCCTTGTCCTCCCAGAGTGCTAGGATTACAGGTGTGAGCCACCATGCCGGCCAAGTGCTATAATCATTAAGGTTTTGATTTGCATTTCCCTAATAGCTAATGATAGCGAGTGTACTTTCTTTGTTTATTGGCCATTTGTATAATATCTTCCTTAGAAGATATCCTGTATTGGTATATTTTCTCTAGAGGAATGTCTATTCAAGCACTTTGCCTATTTTTTAAATTGGATTCTTTTTATGATTGGGTTACAAGAATTATTTAAATATATATTAGATACAAGTCCCAGGGTTCATTTTTTAACCGTATGGATTTCTAGTTGTTCTAGCACTGTTTGTTGAAAAGGTTTTCCTTTCTCTATGAATTACCTTGACACCTTTGTCAAAAGATGTGTGGATCTGCATTTAGACACTCCCATTCTGCTATAATGGCCTATTTTTCTACATTCATGCCAGTTCAGTTTGAAGTATTTCCTCATATGTCCTGTGATTTGTTCTTTGATTAATTATTTGAAAATGTATTGCTTGACTTCCAAATATTTGGGTATTTTTCTAGATAGGATATTATTTAATTCCATTGTACTAATTTAATTCTGTTGTGGTCAGAAAATGTGGTCTCGTAATTTCTTCCATTGAAATTTACAGATTTCTCTATAGTCCAATGTATGATAAGTCTTGGTGACTATTCCATAGGCACTTGAAAAGAGTGTGCATTTTGACATTGGTGGTATAATATGCTATACTGTCAGTTTGGTTAAGTTGAATGAAGGTGAAGGAAGGTGTTCAAATCTCCTGTACCCCTTACTGCTTTTTTTTGGGGGGGGGAGGGGTTTTCCTTGTTTCATTAGTTACTAAGAAATGGATTTTAAAATGTTCAACGATAATCGTGAATTTTCTATTTCTCTCAATTTTTGCTTGATGTACTTGGACATTCTGTTGGTAGGTTCATACCCATTTAGGATTACATTTTCTCGCTAAATTGATCCTTTTTATCATTTTAAAGTAACCCTTTTCGTTTGTGGTAATGCCTTTATTTTAAAGTCTACTTTGTCCAAGATTAATATTGCAAAGTATATGTGTCCTATCCTTTTACTTTCAAGTAGTCTGTGTTTTTATATTTCAATTGTGTCTCTTATGAACACAATAGAGGTGGGTCTTCTTTTCTTAGCTTATTTGACAGCTCTACCTTTTAATTAGGATGTTTAATTTAATTTTTGATAAATTTTCTGTCTTGCTGTTTGTTTAATATGTCCCTCTGAAAGAGCATATTGTGAGAATGAGATGGAGTCTGTTAGGCTAGGGCAGACGCGACACAGCTGGTCTGGTGGGTTCAGGTCTTGCCTGACCTTCACCCCCTGTTCCCATTCTTACTGTTTTATAAATTTTTCTCCTACCCTAAAGATGCCTATTTTGAGGAGTTGAGGTGGATTGATTAAGGAGACTAACTTTTGAACTGGAATATTGTAATAGGTCACTGAGTTATGCTGATTATTATTTGGAATAGGGGTTCGTATGGTCTTCGCTTTGAACTTTTATGAACAAAAGTGTAATTTTGGACGCAGAAGAACAGAACAGTCTTGGTGAGGCCACTCTCACTGTTCTCCAGAATTCTGGCCTTCTGACAAATAAAGTTTGGTGGCTATGCAATATCCTTGTCTCTGCATATTGGCTGACAGTGACAGGCAGCTAACCCTCTTTGGCAACACCTTGGTTCTTTTTTATTTTTCTTACTTTCCTGACCTCTCTGTATTAGTTATGTTTTAGTGATTATTTTTATATCCCCTACTGGATTTTACTCTGAGTTAATATTACACAATTTTAAATATAAGAATCTCACAACAGCGTATTTCCTTTCATCTCCCCTTCTATGCTTTGTGCTTTTCTATTTATACATTTTGCTTCTACATAGGTTGTAAGTCACTCAATATGTTACTATTTTTTCTTTAAGTGGCCAATGAATTTTTAAATAATTTAATACAAATAAGGAAAACCGACTTCTATATTTATCCATGGACTTATCACGCTCAGTGCTCTTTCATTCCTTTGCTGTATGTTCCAATTTTCATTTTGCATCATTCCCTTCATCTTGAAGACTATGTTAACTTTTCTTGTAATACTCTCAGATTCTGTCTATTTCAAAATGTCTGACTTCCTGTTCAAAAAAACAATTGCTGGTAGATACTGACCTTTCTTCCTGAAATATGGCCATTATAGGGTTTCAACAGATGAAAGTCCAAGGTATTAGTACGAAGTCCCTCTCAGATGGCAGGACTTGAACTCCATTGCCCAGAAGCAGGCAACTAACTGCTCAAGTTTCTGCTCACTATTGTTTTCCTGTGGGTTATTTATTATAAATTCCTGCCCCATTCATATTTATTCAGGAGTTGAAGTAGTTAAAGGAATTTTGTATTCAGATATGGGCCTTCACCCCTCTGTGATTCCCTCCTTTCCAGGATTTTTTTCTTCAGGGAACTCCCCTACCCCCCAACTTACAATTTAACAGTTTACATTTTCCTATTTAAAAAAAAAAAATACTTACATTTCCTGCTAGGCTGAAGCTTTTGGAATGTTTGGCTCATCCTTGTATTCCATAGTGAGTAGCCAGCCCTTGGCACACATGTAACAGGTACATGATGATATTTGTAGAGTGAACAAATGTGACGAACATGAGGCAACTTTAAAAAAGTTCATGGAAAGAGGCGGCGCCTGTGGCTCAAGGAGTAGGGCATATACCAGGGGTGGCGGGTTCAAGCCCAGCCCTGGACATAAGCTGCAAAAAAAAAAATGTCATGGAAAAATAGAATTAAAAGAGAAAACAAGAAAATATAAACTTTGTTTCTCCACATAAGCCCTACCAAGTTTAAGACACTTATAAGTGATGATATGAGCATTTACTTCATCCCTAAAGAGCTGAGTATCCTAGAAATTGAACCATATCATGCAGTCTTTATTTTATTAACCTAAGAAAAATGGGTGCCCTTTGGAGATTTTTTAAGATGAGAAAATAAGCCCAAGTGCAGTGGCTCATATCTGTATATCTGTAATGCAGCACTCTGGGAGGCCAAGGCAGGAGGATCCCTTGAGCTCAGGAGTTCAAGACCAGCCTAAGCAAGAGCAAGACCCCATCTCTATTAAAAATAGAAAAATTAGCCAGGTATTGTGGTGGACACCTGTAATCCCAGCTATTCGGGAGACTGAGGCAGGAGGATAGCTTGAATCCAGGAGTCAGAAGTTGCTATGAATGAGGCCAATGCCACAGCACTCCAGCCTGAACAACAGAGTGTGACACAGACTCAAAAAAAAGATGAGAAAAGAAAAAGAAGACAAAAGGAGCCAAATTGGAACTGTAAGGTAGATGCCTAAGGATTTCTCATGAAAACTACAGCAAAATGCCTTTGTTTGATGAGAGGAATGAGTGGGAGGATTGTCATAGTAGAGAAAGACTCTCTGAGCTTTCCTGGGCAATTTTCTCCTAGTGTGTTGGCTTTCTTAAAACATTCTCAGTAAGCAGATGCTGTTATCTTTGGTCCTCCAGAAAGTCAACAAGCAAAATGCCTTAACATGCCCCCAAACTGTTGCTATGACCTTTGCTCTTGCCAGGTCTGCTTTGGCTTTGACTGTGCCACTTTCACCCCTGAGTAGCTATTGTTTTGATTGTGTTTGTTTTCAGGATCTCAGGGTAAAGTCATGTTTCATTGCCTGTTAAAATTCTTTGGAGAAATACTTCAGGATCTTGATGTTGTTTAAAATTTCCACTGTAAGCTCTGTTCTTGTCTGCAGCTGATCTGGATACAATTGTTTTGGCATCCCTTGAGTGGAAAGTTGGCTCAATTTTAATTTCTCAGGCAGATTTGTGTATGCATTGAACCAGTTGAGATGTCTTTGGTGTTGGCTGTTGTTTGTGATGTTAATTGCTAGTCCTCTTCAATTAGGGTGTGAAAAAGATGAAATTTTTTTCCTTGCAAACTGATTTGCGTGGTGCGGTGATATGAGCTTTATCTTCAATACCACCTTGCCCCTTCTTAAAATGAATTATTAATTTATAAATTACTGGTTTATTTAGGGCATTGTCCCTATAAACTTTTTGTCACCATTCTTCCCCCCACCTTCATCATAAATTCAATGCTAGTTCTTGCTTCAATTTTATCAGAATTCATGTTGCTCTAAAAAGGGCTTTTTTCTTTCTTTCTTTTTTTTTTTTTTTGAGACAGAGTCTCACTTTGTTGCCCTCCATAGAGTGCTCTGGCATCATAGCTCACAGCAACCTCTAACTCTTGGAGTTAAGTGATTCTCTTGCCTCGGCCTCCCAAGTAGCTGGGAAAATAGGCACCTGCCACAGCGCCCAGCTATTTTAAGAGATGGGATCTTGCTCTACCTCAGGCTGGTGTTGAACTCCTGAGCTCAGCCTCCCAAAGTTCTGGGATTACAGGCATGAGCCACCGTACCCGGCCTAAAGGGGCTTTTTTCAAACTGATATTTTATCCTTTTTAGTGTCTTAAACTAGATACTGCTCAGATAAATTATAGCAAGTTAGTAACAGGTTTTTTTTTTTTTTGGTGAAAAAAATAGAAATACAGGCATAGTTGGGTTTTTTTCATATTACACGTTTTTCATGAACTTTTGGAAGACTCCTTGGTTTTAGGATTTAGAGCATAACCCCTGGGTCCTGAATGTCTGACACTGTGACCTTGATCAGGTGCCTTAACCTTTTTGTGTCTCAGTTTCCTCCTTATGTGAAAAGTTTCTGTTGCTGCCCAGCCAGGTTCACTGCCTGCTGCCCAAGAAACCAATATCCAGAGACTGCAGGGTTTATAGCAGAGAAAGCATTTATTCAGCATAACGGTAAGCAGGAAGACAGGAAGAATTTCTCAGATCTGCCTAAGAATTGGGGAGACAGTATTTTTAAAGACAGTTTTTTTGGGCAGAGGATTAGGCAATCAGGGTCTGTTAATTGGCTAGTTTGAGGGTAGAACTATCAGTCATTTGGTATAGGCTGCTGTCCAGGTGGGTCAGCCAATCTACTGGAATGCAGTTCCTTGGGTGAGTAGGAGGGGCGAGGGGAGTGTTCAAAACGAGTTGAATTGTTCCTTGGTCTAGGTGGGTCAGTCAATCCACTGGAATGCAGGACCTGGAAGATATCGCAAAAACTACCCACAGATTCTAAACAGGGGATGTTATAGCTCTGGAGAAAAATTAAGAATCGTTATAACTACCAGCTGTGCCCTCTAGAATAGCAATTATAGAGAGAAGCAACAAGTGGACAGTCGCTGGCTACTACCATTATTTTAGCGGAGCCTGTTCCTTCACAGAGTTTTGGGGTCCTTCCAGTTCTCACCTCTCAGCCCTTCATCAATTTGTAAATGCATTTAATTCCCACCTCATAGGGCTGTGCCTCCCACACAGCAATAAATATTAGACCCTGTGGCTGTCGCTGCCTGTAGGGAGTCTGATAACTCCATTTTAGGCAGGATCAAATCATGAGATGGATTTCTCCAGTTTGCCTCTATCCCTCTGGGAGCTAAAATGTCACTGGATATAAAGGAAATGTGACATCATTTAACTTAAAATTTCACATATAGTGTGTTACATTGTTACAGAAATAGAAACCAGATAGTGGTATCAAGTGGAATACTGAGAAATAAGTACTTCTTGCCACTGCCAAACTATGTCTGAAGATAATGTTTGCTAAAAATGTTTGTTTCAAGTCATAAATTTGCCATCATGCCACCAATCGCCAAATCTGCTAGTGAAAAGTTCACTGTAAGTCAGCCGCTACAGAGAGCTGACTTTCTGAACTCAAAATAATGCGATTTTTTTCCTTACCCGCCAAATAGTTCATAAATAATGGCTTTGTAAGGACTCCAAATTATTGCCCTGTTCAAGGAGTGCACGCATCTGGGGCCGCCCTCCTCAGTTTCTGGTTGAGGAGCTGGAAAAAAACAAACCAGCGGGCTCTCGGATGCCCACAGCTCCGCAGAGCGCAGGCCGCGCGCAGGGCGCACAGACGCCGGCCCTGCCCGGCAGCCCGGCCCGCCCGGCCTCTCCGCAGTCAGACCAGTCGGACCGCTTCGCCCCTGCGGCCCCGGCCCCGGCCCGGCCCTGGCCCGCCCCTCCCCGCCCCGCGCCGCCGCCCGGCCTCCCGGAAACCGACTCCCTCCAGCGCGCCCCGACCTGGCCCGGCCCAGCCCTCAGTGCAGCCCGCTCCCCGCAGCCCTCGGCGCCTCCGGCCGGCACCTGGGCTCGGGGCTGTGGGGCGCCGGGGCCGGCGGCCGGCCGGAGCAGGAGCCCGGCGGGAAATGGGTAAGGGTTGGTGGCGAGGGCGGAGCCTCAGCACCCCCGCCGGCGCCCTCCACTGTGACTGTGTGGTAAGCACGGGTGTCGCGGAGCACCTGTGGAGTGGCTGTCAGGCCGGGACGCCCAGGTCGTGGGGGCCCGAGAGCGGGGTAGAGCCTGCAGGAGGGTTGAGAGTAAGCAGTGGAGCCAAAGAATTCAGCCTAACTGGGTGGCGGGGACTGGGGCAGGGGCAGCGAGGGGACGCTCTCCCCATTGGCAGAGTCAACGGGACCTAGAGTGCGGTGGCTCTTCCAGCTGGGCTGCCGAATCTGGGGCTCCAAACCCAGTAGAAAAGCGGGCGGACCCCTTAAAGCGATCAGGTATTAGAACCAGGCGACACTGAGGGCTTTGCTCCTAATCTGTCCTGGTCTTGAGCCTCTGTGGTCCCTGTCATCTCATCCATGACCTGACTGGACCCTCCTCTTTGGCCCGCTGTGATAGGAGCTGCCTCCCCGGAAGGCCCTGGGATAGAGGAGAAGGCAGCTCTTTCCCACCTCAGTGGACTCTGGCTGCTCTCCCGTGTGTCTGGTGAGAAGGTATCAGAGGGACTCACATCCCTCTGGTTCCTTTTTAGCCCTAGAATTGAGTCTGGCTTGTCTTTTGGATAGGTTTTTAGGTAGTGATGTGAGTTCTTTGCTGGATTTTTCCAGGCTGCAAGATGGATTTTGCTGCTGTGATCATTGCACTTACCAGACTGTATCTGTGGTCTGCATATTTGTGTTAGGAGTCTTCAAAGTGAAGGCCTGGGCAACTTGGGCCCCATCTGTCTTTGAATTTCTTTAGCCATTTTCTACAAGCCCCTCTACCTAAGGAACATGTGGAGGTCAAGTTTAGACAGTGCACAGCGTTGAGTGATTCATTTCTTGCCTTCAGATGTAGTATTTCCTCTATGTGGAAAGTATGAAGAGTCATTCAGTCATTCATTCAGCAACTATTTACTGAGTGCCAACTATGAATCAGGCACTTGGACACTAAGAATATGATTGCCCTCATTTACACACAGGTTAGAGAGAGAAAATAAGCAAGTAAGCAGTTGAATCATATTATTTTAGAAAGTGATAAATGCAGGCAGTGCCTGTGGCTCAGTGAGTAGGGCGCCGGCCCCATATAGGAAGGGTGGTGGGCTCGAACCTGGCCCTGTCCAAACTGCAACAACAACAAAAAAGTAGCTGGGCATTCTGGCAGGCACCTGTAGTCCCAGCTACTTGGGAGGCTGAGGCAAGAGAATTGCCTAAGCCCAGGAGTTGGAGGTTGCTGTGAGCTGTGATGTCATGGCATTCTACTGAGGGCAGTAAAGTGAGACTCTCTCAATAATAGTAATAAAAAAGTGATAAATGCTATAAAAACAAAAACCTAAAAACACCCAAGACGGGGCATTGAGGGACATGACAATGAAACAAATAAAAGAAATTGGTCATTAGCTGGAAAGTGTAGCAAGCAGACTTTGTAAATGAGTTGGGAAAATGGTCCCATTTTCAGGTCCTAGGTACACAGACAGTGTGTCCTCTGTTTCTGTGAACAAGTCTTTTTAAACTGCTAATAAGGGATCAGTGAGCAATGAACTAGTGGTGAATAGCCCTCTCAAGTTCTGAGAGTGTATTTCTTGTTGGGAAGCTTAAATTTAAGACTCTCCTTAAATTTTAGATTCTCCTGAAGACATGCTCTATTGACTCACTCATTTGTATGTTTAGTCAACAAACATTTATTGAGGGCCTATACGTTCCAGGCACTACTAGAGGTTTTCAGGATAGATACATTAGTGAACAAGACGGTCCTCCTTTCACAGACCTTATCTTCTGGTGGGAGAAATGAACAATAATCGACAACAACGATTTTAATGTCAGGTCAGGTCAATGCTATGAAGAAAAGCAAAGCAACTCAAGGTATTAGAACAGTGATTTTCATCCGTGTGATATGGCACACTCGTGTGTTGTGAGAGGATCTTAGATGTGCCACAAAAAATTTTAAAGACTATTAATTAAATTATTTTCAAAAAAAGTTCAAAGCGCAGTAAGTATATTCTTTCTCTTTTGTCCTTTTTTTTTTTTTTGAGACAGAGTCTCACTTGGTCACCTTCAGTAGAGTGCTGTGGCATCTTAGCTCACAGCAACCTCAAACTTTTGGGTTTAAGCAATTCTCTCACCTCAGCCTCCCAAGTAGCTGGGACTACAGGTACCTCCCACAATGCCCGGCTGTTTTTTGGTTGTAGTTGTCATTGTTTGGCAGGTCCAGGCTGGGTTTGCACCTCCAGCTCCAATGTATGTGGCTGGCGCCCTAGTCACTGAACTACAGGTGCTGAGCCTTTCTTCTTCTTCTTCTTCTTTTTTTTTTTTTTTGATCAACATAATTTAAGTGTGCCGAGGAAGTGCAACTATAGGTTCAAGTGTGCCGTAAGATAAAAAGTTGAAAAACACTGAGTTAGAAGGTTCCCGGGGCTGTTGTGTTCAATAGAGTGGTCAGGATAGGGTATGCTGAGATGAACTTTGAGCCGAGACTGAATGAAGATGGGATACAACCATGTAACTATCTGGGAGAAAATCATTCTAGGCAGCAGCAACAGTGGGTGCAAAGGCCCTGAGGCATGAGCAAGGCATCAGTGGGTAGGCATGCTGGAGCTACTGGGAGAAGGCCAGGGTAGTTCTAGGGGATGAGCATACATCTCAGGGACTCTGCTTTGCAGGGGTGGGCTCAGTCTGGGCTCAGTCTGTGGACCTGAGGCATCCAGGAGAACAGATAGCGTCCCCAGCTGCTGTGAAAGGAAGTTTTTACAAGCTCCCAATGAAACTTGGGTCTGGCTTGGTGGTTTACACCAAGAAGAGCAAGAGGTGATCACTAGAGATGGAAGAATATGTCTTTTGGCAGAAGAGGTATCACTTACTTTTGTACTCACACCCCTCATTCCTCAAAACATCATGGGCCCAAACAGAGAACTAAACAGAGAACCAAACAGAGAGCTAAAAGCCAGAGGCAGACCCTAAAGTTTCCAGATCAGTAAGTAACCTGGGAACTGGAGATGAGGAGAAAAACGTACCCTCCAATAATCTGTTTTTCCATCCTTAATTAGGCCATCTCATTAGCAGGCCTAAAAAAAAATGAAAAGCTATACTAGTTAGCATTTATTAAGCATGTACTGTATGCCAGACCCATCTTTGGGCCCCTTACGTGCAGTATTAACACAAATAATCCTCACAGCAAGTTTGTGAGGTACATACGTCCCCCTTCACAGATGACAAAACTGAGGCCTAGAGAGATTGAGAAAGTTGCCCAAGTTTTCATGGCTAACAAATGAAGATCAGAATATGCCATCAGGTGGTGCCATTTTTGAGCCAAGTACACTTAACCACTAAGCTATAATGATGTCAGAGACCCTACCTTGGGCCCAAACTTGCCAAGAGATTCTGTCAAAATGGAGTTCCATCTGCTGCCCCAGTTTTCTGAGAAACACAGATTTGGCAAATGAAATTGATTCCTTTTATAAACTAGTTGAGGACTATTTTATAAATAGCTAATTCTCACAATTGCTAGTCCCTAGCTGTGGTGAGGGTGCACAGGAAGGGTGAAGACTATGCGTGGTGTAGTAGGTCAGCAGGTCAGGTCCAGTTGGCTCCGCTCTGGTGCTGGGGCCCAGCCTTGTGCCTGGGGACTAGTTTCCCTGTGGGGTGTTGGAGCCCTTAGCCATCACCTTGCCCCCAACCCCCTTGGATGTCAGCCCTATTCCTATCACTCTCCTCTACATGTCCTATCCCCCACTCCAAGCTGGGCTACCTACATCATGGACATCCTTGCCGTCTAGCCAAGTGAGGAGCAGTGGTCTGGAGCAGCTGGCATTTGGTTCCTCTATTTTCACACAAAAGATAAGGGTGATGGGGTGGCACTTGTAGCTCAAAGGAGTAGGGCGCCAGCCCCATATGCCGAAGGTGGCAGGTTCAAACC
>NW_003852543.1:338460-381985 GCF_000181295.1 Otolemur garnettii | reverse complement strand
TCCACCAGATTCCACTACTCTTCTTAAGATTTAGTATCGCATGTTGCCGTACGTAATGTGCACCCATGTTTTTGGCTCAAACTTTCAGGAAGAAAATTGTTTTAATTCAAATTTTTATGTGTTCATATTTAGGTATTTGTTTTCATATTATAAAGAAATTCTAGCATTTATTTTTAAACATAGAGTTGATACTTTGAATGCATAACCATAAATAAAAAAATTAAAAATGTTTATATAGGTACGAATTAATATTACCCATGTGCATCCTTATTTTTCCCTCAAAACTTTAGGCAAAAAGTGGGCATAATACATGGCAGGATATGGTACTTGGACAGGTTAAAAATTCTCTTTTTTTTGAAACAGAGTCTCACTTTGTTGCCCTTGGTAGAGTGCTGTGGCATCATAGTTCACGATAACCTCAAATGCCTGGGCTCAAATGATCCTCTTGCCTCAGTCTCCCAAGTAGCCAGGGCTACAAGCACTTGCCACATTGCCTGGCTATTTTTAGAGATGGGATCTCACACTTGCTCAGGTTAGTCTTGAATTCCTGAGCTCAGGCAATCCACCCATATTGATTTCCCAAAGTGTTAGGATTATAGGCATGAGCCACCATGCCCAGCCGGGTTAAAAATTCCTTGGTTTTTTTTGAGACAGTCTCACTTTGTTGCCCTTGGTAGAGTGCTGTGGCATCATAGCTCACAACAACCTCAAATGCTTGGGTTCAAGTAATTCTCTGATCTCAGCCTCCCAAGTAGCTGGGACTACAGCCTGCCACAACGCCTGGCTATTTTCCAAACGAGGTCTCACTCTTGCTCAGGCTGGTCTCTAACCTGTGAGCTCAGGCAATCTACCTGCCTCTGCCTCCCAGAGTGCTAGGATCACAGGCAAGAGTCACCTCACCCGGCCTTGGGTTAAAAATTCTTTAAAAAATATTTTTATAGGTAAGACATGTTAAAAATCTTAATTCAAACAGCTCTTAGCATACAAAGTGAAAAACCTCCCTTTCCTGTCCTCTAATCTCTAATTCTCCTCCTTGAGGCAGTTTCTTGAGAATACTTCTAGGAAGGTGTTCTAATTATAAATAAGCATGTATGTGTACATTTGTTTTCCTCTTTTTTATACACAAATTATAGGGAATAAAATTCAGATCTATGCCTTGTTTGTTTTTTTCAACTTAACATGCTTAACATTTATTCTGCTTTAAGAATACTGGTGGACCAGGTGGGGTGGCTCAGGCCTATCATCCTAGCACTCAGGGAGGCCAAGGTGGTGGATTGCTTGAGCTCAGGAGTTTGAGACCAGCCTGAGTGAGCACGAGACCCTATCTCTATGAAAAATAGAAAAACTAGCCAGGTATGGTGACACATGCCTGTAGTCCCAGCTACTGGGGAGGCTAAAGCAAGAGAATTGCTCAAGCCCAAGAGTTTGAGGTTGCCATTAGCTATGATACCATGGCACTCTACCCAGGATGACAGAGTGAGACACTGTCTCAAAAAAAAAAAAAAATACGGGTGGACTTCCTTCTTTTAAGTAAATGTATAATACTGTGCCTTGTAGAATGGGCCTACCATATTTACCTAGCCAGTGTACTCTGGGTTTATAGGATATTTTCCCTATTTTTTTTTGTTTGCTGTGATAGGTAATAAAGCATATTTGTATACCTATATATCTCTCACTTATGTGATTGTTTCAGCAGGAGAAATTCATAAATGGGCTTCAAAGTTATTGAGATCCTTATTAAAGTATTTGAGGTTTTGATGGATGTTTCCAGCCTGCCTTCCAAAGGCATGCGTGATTCTGTGGTTGGGAAAATGCTGATCTCCCCTCAGCTCCACCAGCTCTACGTGCCAGCCAACTTTTTGTTCTTGCCAACTTGACAGTTGAAAAACTCATTGCACTATAGCTTTAGTAGATGTTTCTTTCTGATGAATGGTGTCATGAGTTGTACATATTTTTAAGCTATTTGTCTTTCTGTGGACTGTTCGTGTGGTTTTCCTGTGCTTTAAATTAGAAATTTTTTGTTGTTGAATTAAAAGGGGTCTTACTATTTCCTCTTCATCACTCGTTCCCAGTACCAGCAACTGCCCCATGCCGGCCACCTGCCCATATCTTCATGTGCAGCAGTTGCTATGATATGATGGGTTTGTCATTGGATCATGATGTATTCTGGAAAGATATGTGCTGATTTATATATGCATGTATTTTAAACTTACATTATATTGTGCTATAAATCGTCATGATCTTCGTTTTTGTTTTTTTTGAGACAGAGTCTCACTATGTTGCCCTCGGTAGAGTGCTGAGGTATCACAGCTCACAGCTACCTCTAACTCCTAGGCATAAGTGATTCTCTTGCCTCACCCTCCCAAGTAGCTGGCTATTTTTCTGTTTAACTAGCCCTGGGCCACCCTTGGTGTATGTGGCTGGCGCCGTAAGCATTGTGCTACAGGTGCGGAACCACGATCTTCATTTTCTAATGTAATCTTTTTCTTTTTAAAACCAGTGCTTTTAAAAAAAAGTTCTATCTGACTGTGATGTGTACACCTGGTTTGTTCCTTCTGATTTCCCCACTGTATCACATAGCTGGAGTTATGGAAGTTGATTTTTTAAAATAATTGTATCACCATTTTAAAATTTTATTTATTTGTTTATTTAGTTTATTTAGATTTTAAAATATTAAGGGCGTACGAATATTTTTGTTACATGTGTACACTGTAACAAAGTGGATTCTTACTGGATTGGTCTATATAGGTTCTATGGGGAAGTAGCCTTATGGGGTGAGCCTTGAAGGAAGAGGATTGGATGGATGGAAAGGGGGATGGGAAGGAAATGGAGTTGACTAAGGAAACATATGGATGCACCAGGAACATTTAGGCTCTGCTAGGGTCACAGCTTAGGGTGAGGAGGGTGTTTGGTCATAGGAGAGGCTGGAGAGGCCTTGATGCCAAGGTTGGACTTTCCCTAAAGCCACAGGGTAGAGGCAGTGGGATCACCGTTGGGGACAGAGTATTGGATGAATAAAAATTGTTCAGGGCAGGACTGATCTCTCAGCAGAGAATCAGGGTGGACTGGATATGAACTATGAGAGGCAGGTGGTCGCTGCAGATTTCCATATAAGAGAGGGGATCTGCGTGCTGGGAGGGGAGAGGGGTCTGGGCTGGTGACAAGGCTGCTAACTTGAGAGGCCAGCAGATCTGCTGCCAGTGAACAGGCAGGACCTGAGAGGGGCAGGCATGGGTACAGGCAGGGGGAGGTGCTCTGGGACCCTTGGGTAGACTGTGAAATCTGATGTACTGCTGCGTATCCAGCTAGAGGATTTCTGCTGGCAGTTAGGATACTTGGCTGGAGAGGGGTTAGTGAACCCTCAATGTGCAGGTGAGAGGTGAACATGTAGGAGTTGATGAGGTCCCCTGGAAGAGTATGAGAGTGAGAGAGGCCCAGCCAGAACAGAGCCCAAGGCAGGGATATAGGAAGAAGTGGACAGACAGGCCGAGCCAGCCAAGGAGACCTGGTGCATTCTTGAGCTCTGCCCTTTCCTGCCTAGATGACCTCAGGGAAGCACCCTCTCAGTGGGGTGGGGTAGAGGATAGTTATATACAACAAGGCTAAAGGAGCAGTCCTTGCCTTCCTAGGGGCGCTCAGTGTAGCCTTGGAGGATGCATGCAGATACTGAGACAGGACAGGTGTGGTGGTTCATGCCTGTAAGCCCAGCACTTTGGGAGGCTCAGGCAAAAGGAACATTGAGGCCAGAAGTTTGAGACTGAAGTGGGTAGCATAGAGAGACTCTGTCTCTACAAAAAATTTTAAAATTAGCTCAGTGTGGTGGCAGGTGCCTGCAGTCTTAGTTACATGGGAGGCTGAGACAGGAGGATTTTTGAGCCCAAGAATTTGAGGTTGCAGTAAGCCATGATGATGCCCCACTGCACTTCAAGCTGGATAACAGAGCAAGACCCTATCTCTTAAAAAAAAAGTAAGAAAAACAAAGTAGTATTGAGACAGGAGGGAAATGGCCCTGGAAGCTCAGGTGTGCAGGCTCTGCTCCCTAGGTCTGGGCTCAGAGGTCCCAGTGCTATTCCTGCTGAGAGCTGCAAAGCCAGGCTGCTCCTTTGTCCCCTGAAGGTGACAATGGATAGAGCATGGGCTGGACCTTGCTGCTGCAGAGGTCACTGGAAGCACAAGGGTGTGCTGCTAAGGGCAGGATTAAATGTGGGCACCCAGAGGAGAATACATAACCCTTTGGGTGGCCCAGGAAATGTCCTGCTCTGAGTGCATCTTCCTCCTCCACCTCGTCAAGGCACACCTGTTCTCTGTTTAATGCCACAGCTGAGTTCCTGTGCCCTGAGCATTAGAAGGAAGACTTTCAGTTCATTCTCCAAAGCAGTAAATGCAGGAAAGGTCAGACCCAGCTGTGCAAAGTGTCTTCTCATTTACATATCCTTGTCATGATTATTGACATGAGAGTTTTACACCTGTGATATTGTTTATTTTTTTTAAATACACATACTTAAAAAACAACACGAATTAGGCACGATCAACTATCCTAAGCAATACCATCTATATATCACTGGTTTGTCGCACCAGTTATATTTTTTTCTAATGCATATTGAAATAAATGCTTAACTGTTAAAGATGTTCATTATGTGCACCTGCCCATGGAGGCAAACACAGCCTTAAATTTGTGGGTTATTAGAGAAGGTAATCTTGGGTCAGGTCCTTCCTCCCACCCTAGATAGAAGAGGGAAAAACCCTTTTCTTCTACTCCATTAGGTTTAGTGACTGGGACCTGTGAATTAAACTGACAAAAGACAGATTAATAGAAAAAAATGGTTTATTCACATGCCAATGAGAGCCAGAGATATCTGATTTATTAAATGGCTAAAGTTTAGCCTCCTATGTCTAACTTAGTAGGGGAAAGGGAGGGAGCACAAAAAGTCCTTCATTAGGAGTTTCTTTAGGAGAAAAAGGGGTTTTGGAGAACAAATGAGAGATACATTTTATGATAACGTTTGTCTGTACAGGTATGAGTAAGCAGTCACATTGCCTCCTTCAGGGCCATAAAACTCTCCTGGAGAAGGGATTTGGGATGGGTTTTATTCCTTTTCTCCTTTCTGGCAGTAGAGCTGCCTTGAAGAAGGAATTTATGGCAGCCTTATTTCAGAAGTTACTGCTTTTCATCATAGAAGAGAAGCTCTGAGAAAGTTTTTTTGTTTTTTTTACATTTTTGAATTTCAAATGTCTTCACCATAACTCTGGAGTTCTAAGTGGATCCTCATACCTGCATCAGAGAGGTCACATTGGCCATAACAAGACCCTGTTTCCTCAATAAATTAAAAAAAAATAAAATAAGCCAGGTGTGGTGGCACATACCTGTGGTTATAGCTACTCAGGAAGCTGAATCATGAAGATCACTTGAGTCCCAAAGTTCGAGGCTGTAGTGAGCTATGATGACGCCACTGCACTCTAGCCTAGAGGCAGAGACCATGTCTCTAACCAAAAAAAAAAAAAAAAGAGAGAGAGAGAGAGAGGTCTCACTGGAAACCTGGCAACCATTTGATTTGAGAGGTGGTGGTGGGTGAGGATCAAGAACTGTGAACACAAAAAAGAACTGTAAACACCTATGCAGACCCTGTCACGCCCTCACCCCTCCCACAGTAATTCTCAGCCTCTACTGATAACAGAGGTTGTCAAAGGATCTCCCGGTCTGTAAAGTGACCACAGAAACTCAATCATTATTTGATCCAACAAATTTAATGTGCTTATAAATTTGTTTTTTGTGGATGATAAACATAATAAATATTTATTTAAAAAATTACATATCAAACAGAGAAAGTCTATCCTTATTTGACTTAAAAAAAAAAAAAAGTCAATCCAAATGTACCAAAGGTGAGCCAAAAAGAAAAAAAGAAAAGGAAAACAAAAAGAAATTAAAATCACATATACTGGGCTTGGCACCCATAGCTCAGTGGTTAGGGTGCTGGCCATATACACGGAGGCAGGAAGGTTCAAACCTGGCCCTGGCCTGCTAAACAACAACAATTGCAACAAAAAAATAGCCAGGTGTTGTGGTGGGCTCCTGTAGTCTCAGCTACTTGGGAGGCTGAGGCAAGAGAATTGCTTAAGCCCGAGAGTTGGAGGTTGCTGGGATGCCATGGCACTCTACCCAAGGCAACATAGTGAGACCCTGTCTCCAAAAAAAAAAAAATCACTTAGACTGTTATCAGGCACAGATAACTACAATCAATGTTTTATTGGCTTATTGCCTAGATACACAAACAAGTTTGTAAAAATTGAAATCAAGGCTGGGAGTGGTGGCTCACACCTATAAACCTAGGAGGCCAAGGCAGGTGGATTGCCTGAGCTTAAGAATTTGAGACCAGCCTGAGTAAGAGTGAGACCCTGTTTCTAAAATAATAGCTAGGCGTGGTGGTGGGAGCCTGTAGTCCTAGCTACTCAGGGGGCTGAGGTAAGAGGATCACTCGAGCCCAAGTTTGAGGTTGCTGTGAGCTATCACACCACAGCAGTCTACTCTGGGCTACAAAATAATATGAATAGTTTTCTTAATAATATGCTAGAACATCTTTCCGCTTTGTTAGATAGTTTTCAAAAATAAGATAGCCAAGGGATCATCACATGGCTATATGGCTGTGTCTTAATCGATTTATCTGATTCCTTACCTTGGATATTGAAGTGGAGAGCATTTTTGCCAAAATAATCAGCTACACGCACATGTGTTTCAGCAGATGTTTGGTGGGTGCCTCTGGTGCCAACTCACTGCTCAGGTGAGAAGAGCAAACCTCTGACAAGTGGCTACAGTGAAAGTGCTGATCTACAAAGCACTGGGGACAGCCAAGGAGGGAGGCCCTGGGAGAGGAAGGCAAGGGTGGACTTTTGTGCTGGGGCAGGTGAGAGTCAGGGAGCTGTGGCCTGGACATCTATCCACAGTCGCTGGGAGTGTTTCACGTGACCACAGGCAGGGTAGGGACTGCCTCTTAAGGTTGCTGTACCCACCCCAGGTTTGGCAAAGCAAGTACAGAGGCAGAGCCAGTCATTCGTGTCTGTAATCACTTTCTGCCCTCCTCCTGGATGCCCAGGGCGGCAGTGGCGCACACATGTGGTATGTGTTGGAACTTTGGTGATGCCACTGGGGTTCTGTTCTCCCTTCTCTCTGTTCCCTAACTCTGAGAGACTTCTCCCTGTGTGTTCTTCCTGTGGGCACAGGCTAGGAACTGGGGAACTGGGAGGGGATGAGGCCTTTTCTGGAGGAAGGGGCATGTGGCTTCCTCCTTACTCCCAGGCTTCCCTAAACATTCAGGGGCATAGGGACCCACTGAGGGACTTCGGGCCTTCCCACACACCCTGCTCAGGAGGGTGCCCAGAAGGACAGTTTTTAAGCTCCATTAACTCAGAGAGTTTTTATAAGCTTTGAGTTGGCAGAACTGAGTCAGGCTCAGGCTGTCAGGAGCTCAGCTTGCTTGGGGAGGAGGCCTGCTCTGTGCCTCAGGTTCCATATCTTCAGCATGGGGGTTGTAATGGGGTATAGCAAGAACGCTGTTTGCTGGGGCTCCACAGCCCTAGAGCCTGAATAACTGCTGTGACCCTCCAATCCTCATCTGTTCTGTAGTGTGGGGATAATAGTGCCCTGCCTTTCCCCAGCCAAGACCTCTTGGGGCTGGCAATGGTGCCTGAGGAGGGCTGCTGGTGCATGTCAGCCCAGAGAGGGGCTCCGAAAAGGGTACCTCTCTCCCTTGTGCATCCCAGGAGCAGGGCAGACCCAGACTGTGCTGAAATCCCTAGGGCACTTCTCCCGGAAGGTGGCTCCACTCCCCTCCTGTGCTCAGAGCATGAGAAGCCGCATCAGCACCTGTGCTGAGCAGCTTCCTCTGTGGGCAAACAGGAAGCAGC
The DNA here is from genome assembly GCF_000181295.1 of Otolemur garnettii. NCBI lineage: Eukaryota > Metazoa > Chordata > Mammalia > Primates > Galagidae > Otolemur > Otolemur garnettii. The sequence goes on along the minus strand of NW_003852543.1, from coordinate 374,086 downwards.
CTACCTCGAGGGAGGCAGAGGGACACCATGCAGAGGCCTCCCGACCCCGTGACGGTGCCCTCACCCCTGCTGCTGCTTCTGCTTTCTCTCTGTCCTCCCTTGCCAGCACTTGTCCAGTTTATGAGCAGGTGTTGATTCATCAGTCTTTTTGTTTATTTCTGTCTCTGTCACTGGGTTGGATGCTCCCTGAGAAAAGGGTTGTGTGTTTTATTCCTGATGGGTCAGCAGCTTCTACATAGGGACCATGTCGATTAGGCGCTGACTTAAGCTGTGGCAACATTCTGGAAGCACCCAGTGGGCTGTCCACCTGAGTGGAGGGCTTGGTGACTTTATGGCTTACTCTGAGTGGGCAGAGTGTTGTAAAAACCCAAATATCAGAGGAAGAGCAGATTGGGGGAAAGAAGGAATCAGGTCTCCCTTACAAACATTGAGTTTTAGGTCTGGTGAGATAAGTCTGCCCCTAAAATTAGCCAGCACAGGGAGCAAATATTGGAGGCCCCATCTGACATGTCCAAATGTGCAAGTTAGGACCAAAGCTAACAAACTGTCATACCGACTGCCCTATTCTCCTAATCCTCACCTTCCTCATGGCCTGGTGGTCCAGGTTTGAGTTAAGATTCTCAGAGTTAAAAAAAAAAAAGATTCTTAGAGTTTGTGGTTGCTGTGAGCTATGATGATGCCATAGTACTCAACCCCAAGGTGACAGAGTAAGACTCTGTCTCAAAAAAAAAAAAAAAGAAAAGAAAAGAAAAAGAAAAAAAAGATTCTCAAGCTCCTCTGAATGGGCTGCTGTGGTACACTGCACCCCAGCCTTTGGTGCCTGCTGTGGCCCTACTCACACAAGCATCTGGGTAGTTAGCCTGCCCACAGGTCCAAGCCCTGTCCATCTCCCTCCCACCTCTCTACCAGCACTCTTGTCCCCACCATGCTGCAGTCTAGGGCTGCACAGAGCAGTGGTGCAGTGTATCCATGAGAAAGGAGGCCATTCAGGCCCCAGAAGCAGAGAATCCTGGGATCCTGAGGCTTAGAGTATGGTGGAGAAAGGGGGCGCGCAGGCTCCAGGTAGGATGGCCCTGTGGACTCTGCACCGTGGGGAGGGATGCAGCTGGAGGGACAGCTAGAGCCCAGTCCTGTCACCTGCAGGCCTGAACAGCCTGGTCTGAAGGCACTGCTGGTTGGGCATACAAGTGGAGGAGTCCACTGGGCAGCTGGGTTAGTGACAACAAGACTGTAGGGTAGGGCAGAGTCTTTGGATCCTCAGCAGAGAAGTCTAGTCGTTGAGGCAGAAGAAGTGGATCATATGGGTGGAGAAGAGAATGGTGCATGGGTATCATTCCCTACTAGCCCTGATCTTATACTCGTGGAGAATTCAGCTGTAGGAAGGGAGGACAGTCAGTGCATGTAGTCAGAGGCTCTAAGTTCTAATGCCAACTGTGTGACTTCCCAGCTGGGCATCCCTAGGCAGTGGCTTAAATTCTCTGAGCTGGCCTCGGAATCTGGATCTGCATAATGGGTTTAGTTATGCTTCATAAAGTAGGTATGAGGAATGGTTGAGTGCTATTGGGGTACACCTTTTAACTACAAGGCAGCTGTATCAGGTGACTAGACACATAGCCACACAAAATTCAAAATGTTAATAAACACAAAGAAAGAAAAGTTACCTGACCTGGAGCCCTTCTGTCTCCCACTGGGTGTCCTGTAGGGGACAGAGAGCCTGGGCAGAGCCACGGGGAGGAAGGAGGTGGGGCCTGCTCATAGTCCAGGCCCAGCCCCTTCCCCTTTCTGTCTCCCGGGGCCTTCCATTGTGGGAGAAAGGCAGTGCCATCATGGCAGGTCCTTCTGGCCTAGTGTGCAGGCTGGGGGCCTCCAGAGAGCGGGTACATGGGGAAAAGGCCCAGGTGCCAGGCCTGGGAATGGAGACTCTTGTCTTGTGGGCAGGAAGTGCGGGTGCTGAGTAGCTCAAGGGCCCTGGGGAGGTGGTGGGGCGCAGGAGGGGTGTGTATTGTGGTGAGCAGGAGCGGAAGGAGGAAGCACCAGCCACCACAGCCATATTTGCTGGGCAGGAGGACTGTGCAGCCAGGAAGTGCTCCTGGGACCCCAGGCCAAACATCCCTTCTTGGGCCCTCTGGAGGTGAGCGAGTTGGGCCTTCCTAGGGTGCAGCAGGGGGAGCTTCCAGGGCGAGCAGGGGACATGAAGGGGATGGGAACAGTAAGCGCAGGGCAGCGTGTCCTTTGTATGTGTGCACCTGCCGTGAGTGAGTCTGGCCTAGGCTAGACTCCTAGCCTTCCCTTTCCTCCTCTCTGTCCCCTCATCCCTCAGCCAACTCCTCCCCGTTGGGCCCTTCTTGGATTCCCCACCCTGCCCTGGCTTCTCTAACCCCAGCCATTTCCCTTCCTAGGTCCTGGTCCTTTGGAGTTCTGCCACCAGGAAGGGTGAAGGAAGTCCCTTGCTTAACTTCTTGTGAACTCCCAGGGTGCTGGTTACTCTCATGGCTCAATACCCAGTGGAAGCTTTGGTGGCCAGAAGCTTCAAGTGAGCTTTGACCACAGACCCTGAGGGAGGGAGTCCGCGCAGGCCTGGGCCTGGAGTAGGGGCCGCCCTAGGTGTGGCCTCTGTAGGAGCTCAGTGTTCCCTCTGCCACTGGGGGCTTCCAGCCTCCCCTGGCCTTCCAGGCTCCTCTCAGAGAGACTCGGGTAGAAGCAGGGACCCCTCTTGCCAGCTTCACTCTGGTTTAGGCTTGTTGTCTTCATGAGCACTAGGAACTATCTGACTCTGTCTGGGATGCAGTGAGGCCCACCCATTACAATTATGGTCATAGTGAAGGCAGCCTTGTGGAGGGAAGCCCTCGAGTCATGGTCTCTCATTCTAGGGCCCAAAATCCCACAGTTGGAGTCAGCCCTGTGCTAAAATGTAGGGAAGGGCAGCTAATGATAACCCTCAGGTGCCCGGGGCCTTAGCCCAGCTTGAAGGAGTGGGCCCCAGTAGGCCTGTCTCCCCAGTTTCCTGGGCCCTAGCACATCACATCATCCTCTCCTTCTCTGGAAAAGGAACCACCCAGCATAGGGATTAGAACCCACACAGGGAGGAGAGCGGTCCAAGGAAGGGGTGAGGGAAGCAGGGTGTGAGGACAGAGGGAGGAGAGGCCCCAGCTTGGCTCTGAACCTCCCAGTGGTCTTTGTCCTTCCAGGCCAACAGCTACACAGGGGCCCCTTTGGTGCTCTGTAGCCCCCATTCTCTCTCTGCCCACAGCAGCCCTATCCTCTCTGCTCCCCTCCTGAGCTCCAGCTGGCCCAGCGCAGGTCCTGGAGTGACGCCGCCGGCCTCTCTTTCTCTCCGTGCACATTTGCATGAAGGCTTCTTCCGTGTGGGCAGGATGTGGGGCTCCTTCAGTCATTTCTGTCATGGCACTACAGGCCCCAGTTCAGACAGGACGGCTGCCCTGCACCGCCAGCCGGGGAACTCCCCTCATGGCTCCTGCCCACAGGGGCATCTCTAGTCTGGCGGCTTTCTAAGCTTCTCAGGGACAGGACAGGTCATCTCCTAAGTCCTGGACAGGCCAGAAGCCTTCATGCTTTTCTACGGGAAGGAAAAACATTCCAGGGTAAAAGAAGGAATGTATGCCTCCTGAGTCCGGCAGCTGAGAGAGGGAGAGACACAGAGAAAGGCACCCTGGGGGTGGAAGGCTCAGGGCTGAGAGCCCAGTGCGGGCAGTTCAGGCTGAGCCTGGCCAAAGGGCTGTTTGTTTGTTTTTGTTTTTAGCCTCTCTGAACTGACACACAACAATGTTGAATTGGCAAAACGTGTTATTTCTTGACCACTTACCAAAGGCCACGCTCAGCATTAGCACTCAGACCCTTTCTGGCTTTATGATAAACCTGCAGAGCGGTTTACTGGGTTTACTGGATCTTATTTCCCTATTTTACAGAAAAGAACTAGGTGAAGTTTTTTACCCCCAGTGACATGGTTCTTTAGTTGTAGAGGTAGGGTCGGAGTCTGACACGGGAGCCTCCTTGTCTGTGTTCTTCACCATGACCTTCAAGTGGGCATCAGAGGGCATCAGAGTAGGGAGTCCTGGCCTGTACCCTTTTCCCTTCCTGCTCAGGGCACCTTTGTGCCCCAGCCTCCGTGCCTGGCTCCTCAGCCAGAGTACAAGGCTGCGTTCCCAAGCTGAAGGTGGAAAACAAACCTACTATTCAAAAGCATCATCCAGGTGTTACCTGTGCTTAGTCCTTGCCCTCGAAGATCAAAAAGGAGAGTGCCTTGAAGTCTCAGGGTGGCTCGGGGTGGGGTGAGGTATAAGGCACTCCGTGCTCTTGCTTCCTCAGCCGTCATTTTCTGTTTCCTTCACCTCCTGCTGGTTGAACACACAGCTTAGCCCCTGCAGAATTCTCCATGAGAAACACATACCCCGTTATGGTGAAAATTTCCTGAAATGTAATCAGCTAAGCTTAAGATGGAAGAGCTGGAGGAGGCACAGTGGGAGAGTAGTCTCTCATTCCCACCCAGCTCCCTTCCTCCCGCTCCCCTCTGTACCCTCCTTAGACATCCTGAGCCATCACAGTGCTCAGAAAAATGAAGGGCCACTTCATTGTACAGGTAACGGGAGCCACTTTAGGGCATGCGCAGATTCTTGATTGTGGATTCCCTTGCTTTTGCCTTTGTTTTGGTTAGGATAACTGAGACAGGAAATTGCAAAAGAGGTTTTACAAAACACCGGGTGTGGGAGAGACAAAGTAAGTCAAGAAAATTTTAGATGCATAAGACCTGGGCTGTGTTCCCCAATTTCTGGCCTATGTTCCCCAATTCCTGGCCGGCCTCTGCTGAAGAGATGTCATCCTACCTCCAGGAGTCAAAGGGTGGTCTCCATCATTGCCCCTTCCAGGGGACTGGTAGGATTGCCTTCATGGCCATAAGAAGTCATCCTATCCCTCTACCAGGGAGCAGCAATTAAAATTCAAAAAGAAAAAAAAAAAAAAGACTGGGAGCAGTGGCTCATGCCTGTGATCCTAGCACTCTGGAAGGTTGGGGCAGATTCAAGACCAGCCTGAGCAAGAGTGAGACCCTGTCTCTAAAAAATAGAGCTGTAGGGGGCGTTGTGTGAGTGGGGGGGTACCTGTAGTCCCACCTACTCAGGAGCCTGAGGCAAGAGAATCGCTAAGCCCAAGAGTTTGAGGTTGCTATAAGCTAGGACAACACAGCACTCTACCAAGGTACCAAGTGTAACAAAGTAAGACTCTGTCAAAAAAAAAAAAAAAAAAAAAAAGCCAGGCATGCTTCTTCATACTTGTAATCCCAGCACTGTAAGGGGGCTGAAGCAGGAGGATCACTTGAACTCTGGATTCAAGTGATCAGCCTGGGCATTATGATGAGACTCTATCTCTAAATAAATAATAATAAAAATTAGGCGGGTGTGATGGCATGCACATATAGTCCCAGCTACTCAGGAGGCTGAGGCAGGAGGTTCACTTCAGCCCAGGAGTTTGAGGCTGTAGTCAGTTGTGACCATACTCTAGCTTGGACAACAGAGGGAGACACTGTTTCTAAAAAAATAAGAAACAAAAGAAGGAAAGAATCTCTTAAACACACAGTTACACAAGTAGAGACCAACCAAGGTAATTGAATGGGTCCTCAACCTCCTGTTTTCTGTACAGGCTGCTTCCTGGGAGCTGAGGCCCACGGGGGCATTTTGATCGCTGGCCTGGCAGGGGTCTACCTCTGTGGCTCTCAGAGTGCAGGGCCTCTTAGGAGGAAGAGGCAATTCATTCAATGGCAGACTGGCCCCAATGAGGATGCCATCATGTCTTAGTGATGCTAATTCTCCTTCTCTAAGCCTCAGTCTCCCTAGTCCTCTGGCCAGGTTGTGGTGGAGGGAGTGTTCTGAGGATCCTTGCTATCTGTCTGTCTCTTCATTCATCTGTCCATCTATTCATCCATCCACCCTTTCTTTCATTTTCACAAATCATTTTTGTTTGCCTTTCAACTAAGCAGGGTATTACACTGGCAGTGGGAAAATAGGAGTTGGAGTGACTGTCTCTTCACAAGGGAATTCAGTAATGTCCATAGGAATGGACTTGTGGGTGAGAGGAGAAGGGGAGGCTTACGGAGCCCTGGACCTGGAGGAGTTCACTCACACCTCAGTTGAGGCCACAGGCCAGCCTGAAAGTTTCAAGGCAACACTAACCTTTAGCTTTCTTTTTTTTTTTCTGAGACAGTCTCACTATGCCACCCTCTATAGAGGGTTGTGGCACCACAGCTCACAGCAACCTCAAACTCTTGGGCTCAAGTGATTCTCTTGCCTCAGCCTCCCAAGTAGCTGGGACTACAGGCACCCACCACAACGCCCAGCTATTTTTTGTTGCAGTTGTCCTTGAGGTTTAGCTGGCCCAGGCCGGGTTTGAACCCGCCTGCTTCAGTGTATGTGGCTGGCATCCTACCCACTGAGCTACGGGCACCGCCCTAACTTTCTAATCTATTTGAACTACAGGTCCTGCCCCCCAGGACTTTGTGGGTGGGAGTGAACTAGCACAGTCCATCACATAAAGGGAGTCAGTCATTCAGCATTTACATACTGAGAAGCAGTGGTGAGCAGGGAGCACGATGGCCTGCCTTCCTGGCGTTTATCTTCTAGGTAAACTAGAACTGTGTGAGCAAACACTCAGGGAACATTGGATAAATACTCTGGAAGCAGATGTGAGGGATGGAACGTGCTGGGATTGAGTTTAATTGGTGTAAAGAGTCAAACCACACACCTTGTCCCCCACTAAATCTGGTGGTGGTTCTCCACTGCCTTCCCCCTCGGGCTCCCCTCCTCTCCCCACTGTGTCCTCCAGCCTACTCAGAGTGCTGGTGCCCTGGACATTTGCTCTCTGGAAAGGTGCTGCATCTTCTCTGTGTTTTGTGCTAATTTGTTTGTTTTTTTTCTCTCCAAAAAAAACTGAGGAACACTGAGTTCCTTCTGGGAAGGCAAATAAATGGTCTTACGTCTAGCATAGTCCAAGCATTCGCCTGTGCTGCTGCTTTGTATTACAGATGCATGTTTGTTTACTAAGATGGGACATTAAGAAAGGGGCTTCAAGGGAGGTGGAAGAAAAACTTATCCACATTGCCTGTGCTGCTCCGGTTTTATTTTCAGTTTCCACTCACTTTTGCTTTTAGTTATTGGTGTGCCTTTGTGGAAATTTCTAGCTCAACCGAGTAATCAAACCAGGTTAACTGGGTTTGGGGAACCTGGATCCCCGATCCCCAACATTTACAAGTATATAGTTGGTAAGAGACATGTGGGGCCCCCCTCATCTCATAAAAATGCAGGGTGCCCTTTCCAGTGGGCCCTACATGTCAACCTGTTCTTGTTCCCACTGTTGGCATGGGAACTTCTGTCGAGTGTGTTCACTGCTGAGTGAAGGTGAGCTGATGCTATCCTGGCAAAATGCTCCACTGTGCACAGAGACACCAGGCTGTCACCTATTCAGATACAGTGTGTGTGGCGTAGGGAATGAGGACAAGAGGAGGGATTGTGTCTGGGAGGGAGATGGGCTGGGCTCACACTGACCAGGTCTTAGCGGGAAGAGAGAGGGCTCTGGGGCCAGGGAAGGGAGGCAGTTGGGTGGAGCAGGCATGGCCCTGTGTTCAGGCCCCTGTAAACCAGGTGCGGCCCCCCAGCTCTCTCCTCCATCTCCTGGGAGACAGATGTTTTCCCAGTCTCATTTCCTGTACCCCATGGGCTGGTTACTTGGGATTCCAGTAGTGTCAGGTTTAGGCAGGCCTGGGAGGGAGATTGGGAACCCAGCAGAGGGAGGGGCGACCTAAGTATAGAGAGTGGGTCCTGAGCCTCACTGGCCCCTTCCACTTTGGAAATAGGACTGCTGCATTCCTCTCACCCAGAGAGTACTGGGTGGCAAGTGGGCAGCTGCTTAGGTGGAACAGGTAGTGCTGCTGACTCTCAGACTTGGGAGCAAACCATACAGCTCCTCAGCCTAAAACGTGGTGGCAGAGGGACAGAACCTAGAATGAATTGTGAAGGCTGGACTGACGGGAGATGGCAAGACCAGTCCCAGCTGTTTGACCCTGAGCATCAAGTACCACACTGAACATAAGAAAGGGCCCCCCTTTTGGGATGTCAGCCTTTTAGGGAGGCTGACTTTTTAACTACATGGTAGAAGGGCCCTGCTGGGCTGGAACTTCAGAATCAAGGACTGTCTTTCAGCAAGTCCAGATTCTTCTTATTCTAAAAGTGAGAAAGGTAGAGGTTGGAACAGAGCAAGGGGTAAAAACCCAGAAAAGAACTTTCTTTCTGAGGGACTTTTAGAAAGATACTTTCAAGATGAGTAAGAACCCAACATTGCAAAGGATCTTTCCTAGGTGATCTTAAACAACACGTGGCCCCCACCTGAGCTTGTTTGAGAGCTCTGGGAATTGTTAACACTTAGTGAGTGTCTATCAGTGGGCCAGACCTGGCTGAGGCTGGCATGATTCACTTCCATTAACCCCAGCTCCCCTTGAGGTGGGGCTCCCAGGGACTAAGCAGCATTCCCGTTTCATACACTCAATTGTAAACGGCAAAGCCAGGGTTAGAGCCCAGGTCTGTCCATGTGGCTATTCATTTAGCCCCACCCACGTTCTCTAGTTCTCCATGGGTTGTTACATGTGTTGTTTGGGCCTCTGCATGGTGGGTCAGGCCTGTCCTATAGCCCACTGGTGGCAGGCCCTCAGTGTGAGGTCTGGAACCCCAGAAAAGGACAAGCCGTGTTTGTGAGGGTGGCCTGGTACAGGGGGAGGCTGCCTGGGCCCACGCTCTCCATGCTGGTGGGAGAGGTATCTGCTGCAGGGTCAGTACAGAGAACACCAAAGACTGGAGGGCAGTGACCTGGGCTCAGGGCCTGGCCTCCCTAACCTGCTGTGGGTCATTAGGCCAGTCTTGGGCTTTGACTTCCTCATTTGTGAAATGGATACAGTAGGGGCTTGCTCGCCTTGCTGGTGTGGGGTTGGGTGAGTGGTGGGTGGGGTGGGCTTTTTTAGCTGTGCACATGGAAGAGACTGTCCTTTTTGGGTGTCTGGAAGTCACACATGGGTATAAATTGGGATCCTGTGAGTGTGTGTGTATTTTAATGCCCTGGTGCCTCCAGATATTTCAGTATAGCTTGCCAGTACTCGTGGTCTTCAAGGTAGAAATCTGTGAGTAAAGAAAGTAAGACAAAGAAAATAAGGAAAGACGTGCTGAAGCCAGTGGTGTGTTTAAGACATGCCACTGGGGCCTGTGTACTTAACTCTGAACTTCTGGAGAGCCAGCGCCATGAGGGAAACAGATTATGAGTTACCAGTTTCACTGTGTCCACTGGATCAAAACAAGCCTGTTACTTAGAGGAAGCAGGACCACTCCAGGAGCCATGTTAAGCTGTGAGCCCCATGCAGGGGATGAATGCTTCCAGAAAATACCCTGGCTGTGTCTGATAAGGGCCCACCCAGAGTGTCGGTGTGGCTGAAGCACATGGCAGCTCTGGGCAGAGGTGCTATAGCCCCAGGCAGACACAGCCACCACGTCCCAGAAGGCAGGGGGCTCCTCCCCAAGCAGTGAGTGGTCTGCTCAGTGCCAGACAATAGAGCTGAAATGTCCTCTCTCTGTGAGCCCAGGCTGAGCTTCATGGAGAGTACCTTACTTTTCCACCTGGACCAAATTGCACAACTGTCAACAGTTTACAAGGACTGCAACCAGCCTGTGTGCTAGCCATGTGAATGGCACAGGTCCCAAAGACAAGGGCCTTGGAAAGTGGAGATAAGTAAGGCCATGACCTTTCCCTCCTGGGTGCTGCCTCTCCCACGGGTCTGTTCCAGCCTCCTGACCTCTAGGCTGTGTCTGTCTGGCTCTCATGTGCCCTGGTCTACATACCCATGCCAGTTGTAGCCTGCTGCTGCCTTCCCACCTCTGTTCCTGCTGCCTATCACCTTCGTCTCTCCACTCTCCAATTAAGTCCCTAGAGAAGGATCTAATTGGGCCGATTCATCCTTTTCAACCAAGCCACATGGGTCACCTTCAGCCAACAGATAGGTGTCTTTGGAGCAGGTGCTGCCTGGGTGCATATATGGTACACCCCTTACCTCCCCAGGGCTGTGGAGGGCAGTGTTCCTCAGCAGCGGGCACAGATGTGGTATTCACCCCAAACATGTCTGACACACCACACAGGGGCATTCGAGCCTGCCAGCCCTTTCTAACCTACATTTGTGTTGGTCATTTCCAGGGCACATGTGGATTCCCAGTTACACCCTGGGCCAGCACTCCCTCTGATCCACACAATGGGGCCATGACACCAGATGCTCCTGGGGGCTCCTGTGCAGCTTTCACTTTGTGGATGATGGGTGACTACACGCTCTCTGACCACCCCCAACCCACGGAATTTCTCAACATCTATTTGGGAGACAACCTGCAGCCTGACCCAGGCACAAGCCTGAGGGACATGTGCCACCATCAGGATCCTTCTGGACCCCTCAGGCAAAATGCTGCTTCCCAGGGCTCTGGGACGGAGCTCACACACCCGGGGAGCTGCTCTTCCCAGGAGGAGCGCAGGCAGAATGTAGCATTGGGAGGGGCACCTGGTGACAGCCATCCTGTGGGGAGCCCAGGGCAGAACCCAGGCACATCCACGCAGGTGGTGTTCTGGGCAGGCATCCTGCAGGCCCAGATGTGTGTCCTGGACCTGGAGGAGGAGCTGGAGAAGACAGAGGGGCTCAGGGCTGAGCTGAGAAGATGCCTCCCCACAGTCCCAACAAACCTTCCTGGGGATGTGGGCCTGCTCAGCAGCGCCCCCGAGGAGGAGGACTCTGGGGAAGACAGCAGTGGACCCGAGGAGGAGCATCAGGCATGGCCAAGACAGGGAACCCCAGGCTCTTCCCCAGAGTGGGGTTCTGAAGAGGAGAGTCTGTTCTTCAATAATCCCCTCTTCCTGGAGAGCCCTTGCTCGGAGGCCAGTGCTTCTGGAGAATGCTTTTCCTGGGGGTTCCCAGACCCCCTCGCAGATGTGGAGACTGGACCTGAAAGCCCACAGACCTTGGAGCCCCCCCTCTTGGGAGGCTCAGTTCCACAGGAACTGGGAAGTGAGCCCGATTTGGAGGACAGCTCTGCTGATGCTAGTGGACACAGCACCCCTCCATTCCCCGTGCCCATCTATAAACCACACTCCCTCTGCTGGGCCCCAGTGGTCCCTGTTGAGGTGACTTCCACAGCCCCTCCTGGTCAGGGGGAGAGTGAGGTAAGCCTCATTCTGGGAACTGACCCAAGGATGTGCTGGGAACCCAGAAGGAAGGGTCTTCCTCTGGGCTCACTGGGCCCAGAACATTCTTTTCTGATGTAAGGACCTTTTGGGATCTGGAGTAATACAGCAGAAGATCAGGACCAGTGTGGCCTTCAGAATTATAGGGAATTTTATCAATGCCATGATGTCACCTGAACATGATGGCAATTAAGTCCACAAATGTCTCCAACTCTCCAGCTCCAAGGGGCTACGTCTAGATACGTTTGGAGAACAAACAGCTCCTTCAATTGCAGCGTGTTCCAGGCTGTTGTCAGAATCTTCCCCTCCCACTTCCAAGACATTCCCAACTGTATCAGGGAAGGGGGCAGCATGCAAGGGTGGCCTCTGCCCCTAAAGGAGAGAGATGTCTATTTTAGGAGTCCTGTCCTTTCTTTTCATGAGAGATTTTGGCATTTTGTTACTTTTTGTTCATCATCTTTTATTCTCCCCATCCACTGACAGTAGATCAGGCCTGTATGACAATGGTGGAGATTCCCTGTATCACTTAGGAATGAGGACAAGTTCTGTGAGACAGTAGGAAGCACAGATTTCCCAAGGAGGCCTTTGCTTAAGAGATAAGGAGACTCAAGATGGCAGAGGAAGCTGTAACTTTCTAATCTCTCAATTTCCTGAGAACAGCAGAGAAGAGCTGTTAACCAGAGCAGTTCTCACCTGAGCCCCAAGATCAGAGGAACTCCCTGGTATTGGCTGGCATCCCTTCCACCACTGGCCAAGGGTCCTGGTATGGGTGGTTAGGGCTCTGTCCTGTGCAGGGGCATTTTCTCAGGACCTCCTTGCTCTAAGCACTAAAGTTTTCAGAGGGAAGCCCAGAGATCCTTAAAGTTGGAGGTTGACACCATTCTGGGATGGTAGAGCCCACCCAGCCCAGTGCCTGAGGCTATTCCCTACACAGCCCCCCACCTGAGGGTTTGAGGCAGGGCCATCTGGGCAGACCAGGAAAGGAGGAGGCCTCCTGGGTTATGGGAAAGGCCCTGGGAGCAAGTTTCCTCTGGGAAAACCTCTCTGTCTCTCTCTCAGACTTCTCTGGGAGATATGCTTGGTCCTGCCCTGTCTGGAGCACACCTTGTGGGTAAAACGTTGACCTGGGAAACAGAACACCTTGAATCTCACCTTAGCCCTGCCACATATCCTGTGCAACCTTGGGCAAGTCACTTCCCCTCTCTGGGCCTCATCTTTTCCATCTTTAAAGGAGGAATGGGAGCCTGGTACCAACCACTCCTAGGATATGGGTCTTCTCCTGCATATTCAGGATCCTTCACTGGTGTCCACATGGTTTGCGGGGGAGGACGGCAAGGAGGGAGGGTTTCTGCTACCCCTGGAGTCCTTTCCTTCCCCTCCTTTCCTCTCCCTGCCTGGCCTCTCCCCCCACCCCTCTCAGTGCCTCCAGGGCTCTTGGAAACACCTGTGTCTCTGTCCTTAGGACTCTCCCAACCCTGAGAGCTGGCAGACCAAAGAAGGTCCTTCTAGGCCTCAGGTGCCTCGTATTTCCCAGGACAAAGGTGAGACCCAATATGGGGATCTGGGAACTTGGGAGATAACAGATTTTAGGATCTGAAGTGTAGACAAAGATCGTTGTTGGATCTATGTTATTAAGGGGGTCACACTGCATTGTACTGGAGCCAGACAGACTTGAAGTTAAACCCACCTCTGCCTCTGGGATTTCAACATTAAAATGGGTTTTTAAATATTTACAGATAAGTGAAGGAAATGTATAAAAGACTCATCTGTTTATTTTTATTTATTTATTTATTTATTTATTTATTTTGAGATAGTGTTTCACTATGTCACCCTCAGTAGAGTGCCATGGCATCACAGTTCACAGCAACCTCAAACTCATGGCCTTAAGCAATTCTCTTGCCTCAGCCTCCCAGGTAGCTGGGACTACAGGTGCCAGCCAGAACACCAGGCTATTTTTTTGTTGCAGTTTTTGTTGCTGTTTAGCTGGCCCAGGCTTCAAACCCACCAGCCTTAGTGCAGGTGGCTGGTGCTGTAACCACTGTGCTACAGGCACTGAGCCATCATCTGTTTATTTTTTCTAAGAGATTAGGGTCTTGCTGTGTTACCCAGGCTGGAGTGCAGTGGCAACATCATAGCTCACTGTAGGTTCCCACCCACCTAAGCCTCCTGAGTGACTGGGACCACAGGTGTGAGCCACCTGCCTCTAGACTCAGCATTTTTGATGCCTGAGGCTTAGTGATTTAGCAGAGGTCCTGCCCTTAGTTGCCTCAGGGCAAGAGCCCAGGAGCCTACTCTGCCTGTGGGGGAGGTCACTGGCTGAGAAAGGGACAGGGCGTGCTGCCCGGCTCCAGGGGAGGAGCCCCACAGGTGCCTCCAGCCCTGTAACCTGCTTCATTCTAGGTTCTTCCTCAGGTGACAGTGACGCTGGGAACCCCCAGGAATCTGCTCTCTGCACTTTGGCTGCTCCCAGTCCCTGGGAGAGCTCAGCTTCTTCACCGGATCCTAGCAGCCCCGTGTCTGAGGGCACAGGCCCTGGTCCCAGACCCAGCCCTGCATCATCCCAGGAGGGCAGCCCAAAGCTTCAGCGCCACAGCTTGGGCACCTCTCCCAAGTGGACACTAGATGCCTCATACTCCTCACTCTTGGAGACAGATGGGTCAGAGCCAAGTTCCTTGGAGAAAGAGGAGGTGGGGGAGGCCCCAAGCCCAGGGGAGGAAGTAAGGAGTGAAGGCACCATCAGGCCTGAAAAGGCTGGAGGCTCCCAGCCCAGCGTTCACCTGACTCCTGCACAAGGGTAAGTCTGAGACTGGTGCTCTGGCTCCTAATTATGGATGCATTAAGAATATCCTAGTCTGGGTTCAGTACCCAAAGTACAGTGGTTACAGCACCAGCCACATATACCAAGGGTAGTGGGTTTGAACCTGGCCCGGGCCAGCTAAACCGTTGTGGCAGATGCCTGTAGTCCCAGCTACTTGGGAAGCTGAGGCAAGAGAATTGCTTAAGCCCAAGAGTTTGAGGTTGCTGTGAGCTACGATGCCACAGCACGCTACCTAGGGTGACAAAACAAGACTCTGTCTCAAAAAAAGAAAACAACAAAAAGAATATCCTAGTCTGGATGGAGCATAAGGAATACACATTGGGATTTAACATACTACTATTTGTTAAGAAGGATAGGGCTTAAATGCATCAGAAATGACAGGGCAGACAGTCATACTTGTGGGGGCAGAATCTTAGTGTGCTGGGGTAGGGCCATAAGAGAAGTGCCCACAGGTAGACACCAACCAAGAGAGGAGGAAGAGGAAGAGGTGTTCAGGGAACCTAGCCAGGGCCATGTGATCAGAAAAACAGGATCTGTGTTCAGCAGGTAGGGGAGTGGAAGGGGAGAGCTTGTGATTTGAGCATTAGAAACTTCTTTGAATTTGAGGAGGTTTCTGGGAGGAACTTAGCAAAGAGTGCAGACCCGGGGTGCAGGCTCAGGGCTCACCAAGCAGAGGTCTGGTGGGAACCAAGGGAATGGATATCAGGACCCCTCATAGGCTTGTGTAACCCCAGCGCTGTGACCAGTGGTAGGGATGGGCCAAGTGGGAAGCCAGGCTAGACGTCCATCTGTGCAGGGTGAGAGACTATCAGCCCCTGGGATCTCTACACTGGAAAGGGAGTTTTGTTCTCTGGCTGTCTGAACGGGGATCATATCGAAGAGATGTGGAGGAACCAGCAGTGGGGCAGTAACTGGAGGGTTAACCCCACTCTCTCATCTTAGTGGCCTTGGGTGGTGGTGACAGAATGTTAAGTCAGTGCCAGAAACCGAAGAGCCATCTTCCTTATGCACCTGGAAACTAGGTTGCCCTGGGGATGTTCAGAGGCTTGGTAACCAGAGAAGTCCCAGCCTCTAAAAAGGGAGCCAAACATTTAACTTCATCCAACCCCAAACAAGAGTAAATTCCTCCAATATGAGAACCATACTTTCACAGGAAACAATGAAAAAGGCTTAATTGGTGATTCATCTTGGTAAATGACACTGAATATTATATAAATAACTCTATTTAATCTTATATTTAACTCAGCAAAGGAAGTTTAATTTTCCCAGCACAAATTTGCTGATTTGAGATATCTTTCACTCATGTTTGATTTTCCCAGTGAGGTTATAAAGGTCATTTATTTAAATAACAGCTTTAGTGAGGTATAATTCACATACCATACAATTCACTCAAAGTATACAATTCAATGACCGTTTATATGTGCATATTATTTTTTTCCAAAGTACTTCCCTATCTTATTTTGGTAACAATGCTAATTATTTATTTATTTATTTATTTTTTAAGAGACAGAGTTTCATTTTATTGCCCTCAGTAGAGTGCCATGGCGTCACAGCTCACAGCAACCTCCGGCTCCTGGGCTCAGGCAATTCTTTTGCCTTAGCCTCCCAAGCAGCTAGAACCACAGGCATCTACCACAATGCCCAGCTATTTTTTTTGTTGTAGTTTGGCTAGGGCCGGGCTTAAACCCACTACCCTCAGTGTATGGGGCCAGCGTCCTACTCACTGAGTCACAGGTGCCTCCCTAA
Organism: Otolemur garnettii; assembly: GCF_000181295.1. Taxonomy (NCBI): domain Eukaryota; kingdom Metazoa; phylum Chordata; class Mammalia; order Primates; family Galagidae; genus Otolemur; species Otolemur garnettii. The sequence continues at coordinate 358,260 of NW_003852543.1, read as the reverse complement.
TTGGTCATTTATTAAATAATACTGTATTATATTTTAATTATTTATTTATTTATCATTTTTTTGAGACAGAGTCTCATTTTGTTGCCCTTGGTAGGGTGCCTTGGTGTCATAGCTCACAGCAACTTCAAGCTCTTGGTCTCAAGCAATCCACTTGCCTCAGCCTCCTCAGTAGCTGGGACTACAGGTGCCCTCCACAATGCCAACCTCTTGCTCAGGCTGGTCTGGAAATCTTGGGCTCAGGTAATCCACAGGCCTCAGCCTCACAGATTGCTAGGATTACAGGCATGAGCCACTGTGCCTGGCCTATAATATGGACTTCAAGTAATTCTCTTTATATGTGACAACTGGGTCCTTATTTTTATTTTCTCCTCTTCCTTGTTCATTGGACTAACTGTTCTGGTCCCTCATTTGTCAGTGGATTTCCATGTCCTGGAGTCTTACATACAGTGTCTCTTTCATGGATTTTATGAAATCCTTTTTTTTTTTTAACCAGACTTGAAATTTTACTTTTTCATTAGTTTCTGTTGCATTTGTCCTGCATTATGGGATATTTATGAGCCTCAGGAAGCAGTGAGAAGTCATCAGCAAAGACCCTGACCAGTTCATTTTAGGGGGAGAGGGTGGTTGACTGAAGCCTAATGATATAAATGGTCAATTGATGAGTGAATATTTTCATATTATGATAACTTTTGCTTACCTGTACAACTCCCTAACTATGCTAACCGGATAATGAATGTTTAAATGACTAGGGTACCCCATACTTGTTTGTTTATAGTGGAGTGGAAACAGAAGAGTCAAGGGGAGATTAGAGTGAGTGGTATCTGAGGGTCTTAATTCTAAACTCGGAGTGTTCTCTAGGTCTGCTGGGGGTTGCTGCAGGGGGTTTCACCGGTCACCCCGTTTTCCTTGTTGTGTGACTACCAGGTTGGGGAAAGGAGAGACTGGGGACTACTTCCAGGACTCCCTCAGCTGCTGGCATTTCTAAAGCTAGTCTAACTTCCTATTCTCTGCCCCATAATTCCAGCTATGTAGGCTCCAGATCTAGGAGTGGAGGCTGGAGCTGGGAGGTAGGGAAGGGACGAGGAGATGTGTAAGGATCACAGGGGAGGGAGGGAGACAATCCCATCTATCTTGGGTTAGACAGATACCACGGGGGTCCTCAAAGGGTTGTACCTGTCACCCAAGGTGAGAGAAGCCCAGAACCTCCTGTAGTTTATCTGAGGAAGTGCAGGGCACCCAGCTTGGCTCCAACCCTCGTTGCCTTGTGTAAATACCTTCCTGTCTGGGTTCCACAGGTCCTGGCCTGGCCAGGCTGGTTTGGTTGTAACTCTGCCTCCTCCCTGCTCCTCTAGGCCCCTTCAGTCAAGGCTCTTGAGCTCCAGCTCCGACCCTGAGGCTGGTTCACTCCCTACCACGAATGACCTGAAAGGACACTTGACCCAGAGCCCCTGCATCTCCACTCCAAGCGAGAGCCTGAGAGCACCACTGGACTTTTCCAGGCTTCCTGAGGGCCCCATGCCCCGAGTACAGTCCCCAGAGGAGGACCAGAGGCCATCAGCTAGAGATAAGCTAGCTAATGGCATCAGGAGTGACAAGGTGGCCTGGAACTTGGCCTCACGCCTCTATCACCTAGATGGCTTTCGGAAGTCTGAAGTGGCTGCCTACCTGCAGAAGAAGTAAGGGGCCCTGAGAATGAGGCAGGCCTGAGGCTGAGGCAGGAGATGGAGGAGCTCCTGCTGGGCTCCCTCACTAGCCACTCTGATGTCCCCTCTGCCCTTTCTTCCCATCATCCCCTCCTGGTCAGTCCTATCCCCCATCCTTACTCTCCCCTTCCCTGGCCGTCCCTGCTGCTGCCTCGTATCATTCCTTCTCCATACCTGCCATCCTTGCTTAGCACCCTGGACCCTACCACCTTGCCAACCCAGACTGCATGGTCCCTCCCACTCAGCACTGGATGCAGGTGTAGGTCCCTCTGAGACCTCAGGTCCAGCTTGGCTGTGCCTTTCTCCTGCTCAGCTCCTACCCTGTTAGACCCCATGACATGTGCCAGCCCTGGGAGCCCTCTGCTTCTGTGGTCCTAGCCCAGACCCCTGGTGCAGGCTTCAGCCCTGTTTCCCCTCTGCAGCAACGAGTTTAGCAGGGCGGTGGCTGAGGAATACTTGTCCTTCTTCCAGTTTGGAGGCCAGAGCCTGGACCGAGCCCTCCGGTAATGCCTTTGGGCCCTTCCTATGGGAGGCTATAGAGGAGGGATGGCCCTGGGGCCCTGTCCTTGACTCTGGCACTCCTTGGCAGGGGCTTCCTCCAGGCCCTGGTGCTCAGTGGGGAGACACAGGAACGAGAACGAATCCTCTACCAGTTTTCTAGACGCTTCCACCACTGTAATCCTGGGGTCTTCCCCTCGGCAGGTAAGGAGGGGCCAGACATGATGGGGAGTTCACTGGGGGGCAGCTGGTGAAAGTACTGGAGGCTGTGGAGTATGGAAGCATTCCAGGGTGGCAAGGTCAGCAGGAATGCTGCCACCCTGGAATGCTTTAGGGACAGGAGAAACAGAGGAGCCCTGAGTCCAATGAGCTTTTTCTCCCTCACCTCTTTGGGGCAGATTCTGTACATACCTTGACATGTGCAATCATGCTCCTTAACACGGACCTGCATGGACAGGTAGGAAGGTGGGGAGAGTGCCTGTGGGAATTGAGGCAGGGGCCAGTGTGCAGGTGAGGGGAGGAGACCAGAGGCCTGGGATGGGTCAGGGAAGGGTGTGGGCCTGGGGAACTGAAGTGCCTGGCTGGGGGTTATTCTATTGAATGGGGTGTGTGCTTGAGCCATCCCTCTTCCTTCCGTGGCCACAGAACATCGGGAAGAGTATGAGCTGCCAGGAATTCATAACCAACCTGAATGGCTTGCAGGATGGTGGCAACTTCCCCAAGGGGCTGCTGAAGGTATAGCACACTGGGGCCTTCTCCCCATTTGAACCTTGAAGCCTTTGTTCCTTATCCTGAGGGTAATGTGGAGCTCAGGCCTGGCTCTGCGGAAATATCCTTGAGAGGCCAGGGCTTGTTGATGGAAGGACTACTAAACAAGTGGTCTCTGGTTGGCCTCCCCAGTGGAATATTGGAATTTGTTAGCCATGCCAATCCACAGGCCCCCTGTCCTGGGCCTTCTGACTCAGACACTGTGGGAGTGGGACCCCTGAAATGTTTTATTACATTTCCAAGTGATTCTTACCTCTCTGAAGTAGAGAAACACTGGTTTATTAGTTCTCGGAGTGGACAAAGGGCAAAGCTTCAGATGGCAAAGGTCTAGAGCTCAGACTTGGAAGTCTGGTGTTCCTGAGTTTGAATTCTAATCTTGGACAATTTACCCATTGGCCAACTCAAGTTCCTCCTGGAGGCATAACCACCTTAAATGTCATCATTCAGATGAGATAAAACTGGCCAAGTGCTTGGCACACAGCATGTGTTTCACAGGCAATTATATCATTTCCTCTTTGTGCATTGCTTAACAAGAGGGACAGGTTCTGAGAAACAAGTCATTAGGCGATTCCTTTATGATGTGGGCATCACACAGTGTGCTTTGTGCTTCCACTAGCTAGATGATATAGCCTACGCATGCCTAGGCTACCAGCCTGGACAGCATGTGACTGTGCCAAATACTATAGGCAACTGTAACATGATGGTAAGGATTATGTACTTTTATATATGTATATATATGTATATATATATAAACATAGAAAAGGTACATTAAAAATATAGGGTAAAGGATAAAAAATGTACCTGTTTGGGGCAGCTCCATTGTAACCTTTGGGACTACCATCTCATGCATATCCTTATTGAAAATACCGTTATGCTGTTATGTAGCATATGACTGCATTTAGTGAATGTAGCCACTGCAAGGACTATAACAACAAGCACGATATATCTACATTAATACGATTTGTTACTATTTCAAAGTTCTAGCACATTTATTTCAGGGGGTCATCTAATTCCCATTTCCCCTTAAGGAAACTAGTTCAGGCCTCACTAAGCTCAGGCAGGGCAGGGACTTGGCTGTCTTGATCATCTCTATGTCCGGCACCCAGCACAGTGCCTGGCACATGGGAAATACTTGGTAGATACTTTAAGGCCTGGATGGAAGGATGGATGAGTGGATGCTTGCCTGATCAAGAAGAAGGCAGCTGTGTCGGGGTTGAGGTGACAGGCTGTGCACATGCCCCTATCCTACCATAGCTGACAGAGGTTCCTTGCCCACTGTGTGCTTCTGTTCCAGGCCCTCTACTGGTCTATCCGCAGCGAGAAGCTCGAGTGGGCTATGTGAGTGAGCATCCCTCTCCCCCTCCCTTGCCCCTATCTGTGGACTGTCCTTTCTCTGTCATCCACCTGAGAGCTGGAGAAGCTCAGGGTCCTAGATAGTGTTCACCCTACATAGTGAGTAGGGTGGAGCCAGGGGCAGGGAGCTGGGCTGGGCTCAGAGAGGGTCCAGGAGCCGAGGTAAAACTAGAAAGGCCAGAGGTAGTTGAGGTTTGGGGGTGGGAGGTAATGGCTGTGTTTTCAGAAACTGTTGGGTTGGCTTTGAAGGAGAACTCCTTTTGGGGGTCCTGGGTGTAGCTCCATAGCAAGGGAGCAGGCACTGAGGCCCTGGGAAGCAACAGACACCTCCCAGTGGTCTTTGCCCAGTCATCACTCCCAGCCTAATTCTCTCATGTGCAGGGATGAAGAAGACTCAGCCAGACCTGAGAAGGCCCTGTCATCCTCACCAGCTGGCAAGATGAGCAGCCCCTTCCTCCAGCTGGCTCTGGACCCCATGGTGCCCACCTACAAGCAGGGCATCCTGGCTCGGAAGATGCATCATGATGCAGATGGCAAGAAGAGTGAGTGTCTGCTGCCCAGAACAGGGTGGTGTTCTCAGTGGCCCTGCTCAGGCACCTGTGGTGATGAATGCATGGGTGTGCAGAGAGATGGCCTGTGTCTAGGACAGGCAGCCCATGTTCCTTCTTCATTCAGTGTGTCCAGAATGGTGACTGCATGCCAGGTGCAATGTAAGGCTCTGGGGCATGTGGTAGCCCAATTATTTCTGGGCCACAGAGCCCCTGTAACAAGACAGAAATTATACAAGCACACCAATGTCTTGGATAAAAGGTGGAGCTGAGTGTGTAGGGAGGGCTAGATCAAGTGAGGAGGGAAAGATTTTGGTTTTGGTTTTTAAGGCAGGATGTGGGGACAGGGCTAGATAAGTTTTCTGGAAATCATGGTATCAGGACTGAACTTGGAGGGTAAGAGGGTCTGGATTTTTGAAGTTGAGTAGAAGGTACTCAACGTCTACTCCAAAGAGAGAAAAAAAGAGTAAGCAGAGTTTGCTCAGGATATGTGGTGTGTGAAAGGGAATGTTGGGAAGTGTGTTTAGGGAGAATTTTCCAGAGTCTGCATTTGGGCCTCATTTCCCAGGCATGGAAGGTATTTGAGCAGGACAGCAATAGGACCAGGGCACGATCTAGGCAGACTAATGCAGAATCACATATTGAATGGGGTGGGGCCACCAGGAAGGGAACTTGCTTTGGCTATGAGAAGCCAGAGGGTCCTTGGTGGGGCCCCAGGGAGGTGACCACAGGGAATCAGGCCTTCTGCCAAGGAGCTTAGAATGGGTCTTACCCCACATAGGTGGGGAGGTGGGTGGGAGCACACAAAGGGGGTGGTTGCTCAGCGTAGGGTATAGGGGGAAGCACACCCAAGGCTGGGACCTGAGCCCCTAACCCCTCTGGATGGGTACCCAAACCAAGATTATCTTGCAGGGACCAGAGAAGTGTCTGAGTGGAACTTTGTGGCTGGTGTGTTTGTATGGGGTTATGGGTGGGAGGGGGAAGGGGATGTTCTGTATGAACATCCTCAGTTGAGGATGAATAGTTCTGTCTGGTTTTGTTCCCAAGCGGGATTGCCAAGTGGAGAGATCTGCACATTTGTGACTGTATGTGTTTTCTTGTGTTGGTTTGCTCTGTGTTTTTGCACATCCTAGAGGGACTTGGAGGAAGTGTGAGAGGTGGGGGTGTGTGACTGTGCACACTTGTGTGTGTCTGGATGTGAGTGGTACCACCCACCTTTGTGTTCTGTTCCTGGAAAAGCACCGTGGGGCAAGCGTGGCTGGAAGATGTTCCACACCTTACTGCGAGGGATGGTTCTCTACTTCCTGAAGGTAGGAAGGGAGTCCACAGCAGCACCCCACCTCCATCCCCCACCCCCACCCCCGAATGCAGAACAAGGCCAGGTCAGAACTGTACTGTGGGGGAGGGTGGGCAGCTAACAAGGCCGTCTCCTCTGAGCCCCTGTGCCCCGTGCAGGGAGAGGACCACTGCCTTGACGGGGAAAGTTTGGTGGGGCAGATGGTGGACGAGCCCGTCGGGGTACACCATTCGCTGGCCACCCCAGCCACCCATTACACCAAGAAGCCGCACGTCTTCCAGCTGCGGACTGCCGACTGGCGCCTCTACCTCTTCCAAGCTCCGTAAGTCCCTTGTTCTCCTCCCCCTGACCCTGTTGCCCCAGGTCCTGGTGGGCATGTCATACTGACCAGGAAACCTTAGAATGCTGCCCCGGGAAGAGAGGCAGGATCGAGCCCGGGGGCTTCCGGCCCTCCTCCTCTGCCCACGTGGCTGCTATTGCCAGTGCATTAGCCTTTTCCTTGTAAATCAGATCAGGCCTCCCAGGTCTGAACAAGGAACTCCAGGAAGGTACTGACAAGTGATCACTGTTGGTATTTGATATAAAATCTACTGCCTTCCTACCCTGACCCCCATAAATGCATCTATGTACAAAGTTATGATTTAATAAAAAATAATTTTAAAAAAACTGCCTTCCCAGATGGTCCTCTTTACACACACACACTCTTTCAGGTTAATGTGAGGGTACAAACAACTAGGTTACAATGTTTACATTTGTTAGGTAGAGTCCTTCTTGTAATTGTGCCCTGCTTTGACAAATAAGAAAAGCCCTGGGCGGAGGTCAAGCATGTTGCTAGTGGCTGGCGGGTGGAGGGGGCGTTACGGGACCTACTGTGTCCCTGGGGCCTGACGACCTCCTCTGCCCACAGCACTGCCAAGGAGATGAGTTCCTGGATTGCGCGCATCAACCTGGCCGCTGCCACGCACTCTGCACCACCCTTCCCCGCCGCCGTGGGCTCCCAGCGCAGATTTGTGCGGCCCATCCTGCCGGTAGGCCCGGCCCGGAGTTCCCTGGTAAGGCCTTTGGGAAGGCGCGGTGGGCGGAGAGGGGTGTGCACCTGGAGCCCGGCCTGGAGGTGGGGGGGATGCACGTTGGGCCGGACGGGAATGGAGGGGCGGGCTCTGACAGCTTCCTCCACCATTCGACTCCCAGGAGGAGCAGCATCGATCCCACGAGAACTGCCTGGATGCTGCCTCAGACGACCTGCTGGACCTGCAGAGGCACTTACCTGAGCGGCGGGGCCGCAGCCGTGAGCTGGAGGAGTACCGCTTGCGGAAGGAGTATTTGGAGTACGAGGTGAGGTGGCCCCAGCCTACTGCGCCGTCCCTCCCCGGCCCGCGGCGCCCTCTCGTGGCTACCTTGGTGCACCCCCTGCAAACGTGCACAAAGTTTGTGTGTTTCCGTCTGCACTGACACCCCTTCACCTTTTGTCCTATAGGCACATAGAAACTGCTTGTCTGGGAACATTCATAAGAGGACCCAGTTCCCCCACTCCTAAGAGTATATATGGCTTTTCCTAAATGAAAGGAAAAACTATTTTAGCTGAATTATTCCCTCTCAAACCTACATGATAACAGTAGGTAGTATTTATGGAGCTTGTATTACTTGCATGGATTATTTCATTTAATTATCTTACAACTCTGGGGTATGTACTATTACCCTCATTTTACAGATGAGGAAACTGAGGCATAGGTAGATTAAACAACTTGTCCAAACCTGATACATTTACATGCTCCAAATGCCTCATTTGTGGTCTTAACTAAGGAGACAAAGTCTCACTCTGTTGCCCTGGGTAGAGTGCCACGGCATCATAGTTCACAGCAACCTCAAACTCTTGGGCTTAGGAGATATTTTTGCCTCACCCTCCCCAGTGGCTGGGACTACAGGTGCCTGCCACAATGCCTGGCTAATTTTTCTATTTCTAGTAGAGATAGTCTGATCTTGCTCAGGCTGGTGCACCTGCCTCAGCCTCTCCGAGGGCTGGGATTACAGGCATGAGCCGCTGCCCCCGCCTCCCAGAATGAACAGCCTTTAATAGCTCTATGATAATTGTTGAAATGTTTTATGCCCTGGTCCCCTCCCCCCCACCTACCTATACAGCCCGATTCTGCTTAGCCTTGTGTCAGTGCTCATTCTGGGAACCTAATACTGAGTGCCCACTTCAGGGGGCCTAGGTGTCCTGCTTAGGGTGGGAGTGCCTGCAGGGCAGGGAGGGCAGGCAAGGTGCAGTGTGCAACCACTAAAGACTGGGGAGGGGCATCAACAGCAGCTCCTACTTGTGCCCACAGGGCCCTCCTACAGCCCTCTCCCACCCTTTCTGCCTGTTTTTAAACACCCTGACCATCCTTTGGCTTGTTGATTATATCCATGGCTGTGGGGACCCAAACTCTTCTTGCCTCCGGCAAGCTGGGACCTTTACTAAGCCACTGGCTCTCCTCCTCACAGAGATTTGCCTCCAAAAAATATCCCAGGCTAGGATGAGGAGCCAGTGGGATGGATGGTGGGAAAGAACCTTATAAACTGGGAACTGTATCCTAAGGATGCCAGTTACAGAGGTCTTTGGAGCCTGTGTTAAACAGACGAGAGTAGTTAGCATCACATTGTACAGATGCCAGTTGTTAAAATGCTATTCAGAATCAATTAGGTCTCAGTATAGTTGTGAGCTGTGCTCAGGGCTGCAGAGATCAGAGGCATATAGGTTATACTTCTTTTATTGCTTCTTTGGAGATGTAACATGCTGCAAAATGTTGGTTGGTTATTATTAGAAAGGACTGGGCTGATATGTGTCACTATAGTGCTATTCAGAGGTATGCCCTGCAAAGTCTAGTGGCTCAGGTGCTACACAGACATTTTCTATTGACCCAGCCTTCTGTCTGCAGAGGTCCAACTCACCATAGCTTCATATACCTGGGTGGGTGGGTGGGGCTGTGTCTCAAGATTCCAACATCCTCCTGACCCAGCTGTGATGGTGCTAAGGTGGTGGTGCCTGTGTGTTACAGAAATCTCGCTATGAGACCTATGTGCAGCTGCTGGTGGCCCGCCTGCACTGCCCGTCTGAAGCCCTGGACCTGTGGGAGGAGCAGCTGGGTAAAGAAGCTGGAGGCACACGGGAGCCCAAGCTCAGCCTGAAGAAGTCCCACTCGAGCCCATCCCTGCACCAGGATGAGGCCCCCACCACTGCCAAGGTGAAGCGCAACATCTCAGAGCGCAGAACCTATAGGAAGATCATCCCCAAGCGGAACCGCAATCAGCTGTGAAGCTGGTGCCCCTCACAGACACTGGTCAGCTGTGAAGCCGGTGCCCCTCACAGACACTGCTACCTGTTCTGGAGTACACCTGAGATGAACCTCTGTGTGTGTTGTGGGCAGGGGACTAATTTCAATGGGTCCATGACAAGAAATGAGCTATGTCCTTTCCCTGCTGAAAAACCCTTGTTTCCTGTCGTTCTCATATATAGTCCCAAGGGAAGAGGGAGTTGAGGACTTGGCTCTACTCCCAGAGTTTGTCCCATGTCACTCTCTATCCCCTGGAATCTAGAGTGGGCTCATATCTTGGGTCTGGTGGCACTCAGCATTTCAGAGTTAGAGCACATATAGCTTCTGGGAGAGAGTTTGGGTCAGCAGAGGCATCTGAGCAGTCCAGCCAGGAGACCCACATCCCCCAGAATGGTCTTGCTGTGAGAAATACGTGGTGTGTTAAGGGAGGCCCCAGGAGAGCAGGTCAGGGACTCCTGGGAGCAGGATCACTGAGGGCCTGACCACTGAGGGCCTGACCACTGAGGGGACAGCCTTCTGCACAGGGACCTCTGCAGGCTTCAAGGGCTATGTGAGGCTGTGAAACCCCAGGTCTTTGTCTCCTGGCTCCTTTCCCCCTATTATTATCCATGCGCAGGGGCAGATGAGAGCCTCACACGCCCAACTGCTGGTCAGTAGAGCAGAGCCGAGCATGTGAGCAAGGGCCAGGAGGGTGGAGAGCCCTGGAGCCCTGGCACAAGCAGTCTTTGTTTCCCCAGAGCAGGAAAAAGGTTCTCCAGGTTCAGACCACTAGAGAGTATGGAAAGGTAAAAGAAGGTGACAGTCCCCCCTTGGTGGTCTGTGGGCATACAGCTATGGAGAGTTGTGAGGGTGGGATGGGAGCTAGGGACCAGGGGGGGCCTATGCTAGGCTCAGGAGACCACTTCATGTGTCCCTTCCTACTCAGTGCTGAAAGCTTTTTTTCCTGACTGGTACCAGGACCTCTGTCCACCCCAGGGTCAGCTCACAGGGGCTCTACTGCTCTCACCTGGGAAATCCCCCTGCCCTGTCCTCTGGCTGCCTCCCAGCTGGGCCTGTTCTCTGGGGAAGGTTCCGGAGACTCATGGATGTGGGGCTCTGCCTGTGGGAAGGAGCTGGGCTGGAGGGAGCAGCCACCATTGTCTCTGTTCAGCCAAGTGTGCGAGCAGGCAGCCCGCCAAGAGGGGCCCGCTGCTGCTGCCCGCTGCCACTGCCTGCCGCTGACGCACTGCCTCTCCTGCCTTCCTGCTGGGCCTCCATCCTCCCTCCCATGCTTGGGATCAGCTCGGGGCCTGGAACTCCACAGAGTGGGGCTGGTCTGCAGGGTCTCTGGCCATGGCAATAAATACAGACCAACAAAGAAGGAGGAGTGCATTAGTGTGTGAAGAAAGGAGGGTCGGTGTAGAGGCTGAGTCCCCTCTGCCCCACGCGCCCCTGGCTGTCTGTGCCAGTGTGCACAGCATCATGTCTGTGTGCTCATGCACACACACAGTTACAGGCCACCAAAGCTGGAGGGGCCCTCTGAATCATGTATTCATCGACTCGTTCTTTCATTTCACCAATACAACTGAACACTGTTTATGGGCCAGTACTAGGGGATTTACAGATGAATTAAACATGTCCCCGACAATCCTGCCCACTGGTTCCCAGCTGTCAGTCTGCAGACATAATTTATCTTGCTGGGGAAGCTGACGGATGCATTCCTGGCCCACACCTTAGGGGTCTGATTCAGTAGGCCAGAGTCAGGGATGGATATATATACTTACAGCCCCTTGGGCCACTCTGACACGTAGTAGCAGTTAGCAGCCAGGGTCAGGTCCAGGTGTATTGTTTTATTGAGATGGATCCATAGCATCCAAGTGGACATAACTTTGCCCAGGATTGTACTCACAAGCCAAATGACCTTGAGTGGGTGATTTGACCTCATTAGACATGTATTCTTATTTCTAAAACCAGAATAGAAGGTAGAGGTTTGTTTGCATGTATGTGTGATACTGCGATGCTCCTATGCTCATGTAGAATGGGCACCTCCCTTTCGCCTGGGCACATAGAGCCTTTAGACCAGGTGAAGGTGGCTGCCTGGCCTCCCCAGTCAGTGCTGCCAGGGCACCCCTGCCTGTGGGGCTGAGGACTGGGGCCAGGCCGTGGGCTGCAGTTGTGGCATAAGGCCGCTGGGGGGCAGGCTTTAGCTTTCTAGCTTCTGCTGCTCAGGTATCTGTCCAGCTACAGAACTGTGTTCATGGAAAGGCAGGAAGTTATTCTGTGTGTTTCTGTGCCATCATGAGAACTGCGGCCTTCAGTTTCCCAAAACCCACAGTGGCCTGTGCCAGGATTGCTTCCATCTGGGAAGCCTCTCCCAAGCCAAGGGGTGGGACTCTGGCATCTTCCTGCAGATGGAGAGGAAGAAGTGTCTCAGCCAAGAGCTTTGCAAGGTGGTGTTCCAGGTGGCCCATGGAAGTGGACACTGGGTGGTTCCCAGTCCCAATCCCGGGTGTGGAACAGATCAAGCCATCACAGAACCTTTGGAGGACTGCGTCTGACCTTGTCTCCACCCCACCCTCCCTTCCCCCTGCATGGAGGGTCAGTCCTTCTCTTTACAGGGGAAGGCACTGGACACAGGTGCTTGGTGAGGAGCTCTGGCTCCAGAGGGGTGGTTGGAGTTTGGCTTCAGCCTTTCCCTTACCGTCCAGGGGAGCTCAGTCTCCAGGAGTTTAGACCTACTGTGACCCAGGATGACACCCTTGATGTGACCCCTCCCTACCCTCTCCCCATCTCTGCTTGACCTGGCATTCTGCTGATATTATTCATATTTGTTGTTTGCCAGATACCAGGGAAGGTTAAAAGATCATTAAGGCCTGAGGCCTGGATCCTTTCTCTTGGCGGCTCAGATTCTTCTAGAGATGGAGACAGACACAGAGTTGTGTCAGGGTTGAATGGAACTGGGCTGGAGGGTCAGGGTGAGAGTGGCTGAGGGAAATAGGGCAGTCACGGTGGCCTGAGTCCAGATCATACAGAGTTTTGAGTGCAGCCAAGGAGTGTAGCTTTCTATGAATGTGCAGTTTCTAAGCAGAAGAGTAACAGGCTCAGGGCTTGGGAGACGGCCTGAGAGCTTTAAGAAGATGTAATGACTTAAATAAGCAAGGCCAACAGGTAGGTTTACAGTATGTCCTGGGAATGCACTGTTCTATCTGTACAACTTTTATGTAAATATGGAATTATTTCAAAATAAAACATCAAAAGGAAAAGGATTATGGCCTGGGACCTTGGGAAAATCTGGCTATACCTGATCCTTCCCCCTCTCTTGTCCTCCTGTTCTACCTCCACGGGCACAAGGGTTAAAGGGTTTTCCAGGGCAGCGCCTGTGACTCAGTGAATAGGGCATCAGCCCCATATACCGAGGGTGGTGGGTTCAAACCCAGCCCTGGCCAACTGCAACAAAAAATAGCTGGACATTGTGGTGGGCGCCTAACCCAAGGCACAATAGAATCGCCTAAGCCCAAGAGCTGTGATGTGAGCTGTGATGCTACAGCTCTCTACTGAGGGTGACAAAGTGAGACTCTGTCTCTTAAAAAAAATAAAAAAAAAGGTTTCCCAAATGGCCCCTATCTCAAGCTTCCTGCCCACCAGCCCCTCTGTCAGCACCTTTGTCCCCAGCTCTTCTGGATGCCCACACCCCTCACCATCTAACCATGCTCCCCTTTCCCTCCTCCAGAGGGAGAAGTGCCTTCTGCAGGCCTGAGACCGACTGCCCCCTCTTCTGCATGCCATGGAGCTCTCTCCCTCAGAGTCCCCTCAGGATCTCTGGGTCTACCTCTGTCCCCTCTGCTTTCTTGCCTTGCGAACATTTTCAAGGAAGACTATCATGTGGATAAAGAAAAATCAAAGCCCACTTTAGACTCTGCTGCTTCCTGTCGCTGAGACCTGCTCCTTCCTTCCTATGTGTGATCTTTGCCAGCTGTTCTCTTCCCTCACCTTCTTCGTTTTCCTACCTGGCTGTCAATGACACCTTACAAGTTGGCTTCCACCCTACTCCTTCCTGAAACATACCCTCCCAGGGCTACTCATAACCTTCAAACTTCAAATCCTATATCTTCCCAGCTTTCATCCTCCCTCTCCTCTCAGTGACCTTTGACCTTGCTGGCCACATAGACCTTGTACCAAAGTTCAGCTGATCTGGCCACAGAAGCCAGGCCCTGGAGTTGGATAGCGTGGGCTTGAGTCCCAGCTGCACCTTTTCTAGCTGTTTGACCATGGCCCAGTTATTTAAGCTCTTGTGCTGTTTGCTTCTCTACAAAATGGGGATAATAACACTACTTATGTCACAGGATCCTCGTGAGGACTGAGTGAAATTATTCACGTAAGCACCTCAGAACAATGCCTGGCACAGAAGGAAAGCCTGGCGAGGTTAGCTATTAGCACACAGCCTCTCTGGACTTCCCCCATGCACCCTCCCTTCTTCTGGGCCCCGGCTCAGGTCCTGCCCTCAGACTTGCCGTCCTGCTTTGATGCTGGGCCTCTGCCCTTGGCTTTTCAAATGCCTGGAGGTTGCAAGTACCACATCTTAGCTCAAATGGGTAATAACAGGGATGTCTCTAATCATTGCATCGTCTGTGTCCAGGTCAGGTGTGGCTTCTAGGGCTCCACACTGATCCAGGGTGCCTTTTTTCTCTAGCTCCTCTGAGACTTCATCTCCCAGGCCTAGGAGGCCGGAGCAACCCTCATGGTAACAAGATGGCCCCAGTAGCTCCTAAGATCCCTCTTCTTGGTATAAATCTAGCAGATCGAAACTATCAGAATCCTGGAAATTTCAAACTCAAATCCAGGAATAAAATCTTCTTTAGCAGCCTGCCTGGGGCTGTGTGCCTGTGTCTGAGCTAATTATTAGTGCCAGGGGCATAGGATAATCAGAGCCCACCTTTGAAGATGGGGGTGGGGTGAAGCCAGTATCTGAGAAATTCTGAGTACTACAAGGGCAGACCAGGAGGCACTAGATAACCATTATCTAGATGATGTTTCCTCCACACTGCCTTCCTGGGGTTTCTTTCCTCCAGATACTCTTTGTTACATCAAAAATCTAACTTTCTGGGCAGCATCTATAGCTCAAAGGAGTAGGGCACCGGCCCCATATGCCGGAGGTGGTGGGTTCAAACCCAGCCCCGGCCAAAAACTGCTTAAAAAAAAATCTAACTTTCCCCCCATTTTACCCTCATTTTGTAGAGAAGCAAACAGCTTTCCTCCCTACCCCACCTTTCCCCTCCCTTCCCTTCTCTCTACTCTCAGAGTAACACAAGCTTCCCAAGAGAAGGAAGTGGGGTTGTTGGTTTCCACTGCATTCCCCGAGCCTGCTAAAGCTTTGTCCTCCTGCAGGGCTTGTAGCATTCCACGTTCTCCCGGTTCTTCTATTTTTCTTGCTGTTCTTTCTCTGTCTTTTCTACTACTCTTTCTTGCTCCTCTTCCCACCCCTGAACTCAGTGTTTCCACAACATGTAGCCTCAGAGATCTTACTTGGCTGACTGTAGGGCTTTAGGGCAGCTTCTGGTTGAAGTCTCCAAATCTAAGCCTCAGCTCCGACCTCTGTTCTGTACTTTAGACCTGGAGTTCTAACTGTAAGATGTGGCCCCTCCACAAATTTTCTTGGAGACTGTGAAGTACTGTCCTGCAAAGGGCTTTCTTATTACTTGTGAGACTCAGCTTAGTGTCATCTCCCCAAAACTAATCCTCTTCTGACTGCCTGCTTTTACGAATAATTCTGCAGTGATTTGTCCATTTCTCTGAAAGATGACATACCAGTAAGGAGACACATGACTCAGATGGGCCTTTGCCTCACCTTTGATATCAGGGTAGAAGCTTCTGTTTTTCTGATCTCGTTGTCCTCATCTATGGCATGACACAGGGTCAGGAGGAGGTACATGGCTGGAGAAGGGACACCTCCCCTGTTCAGGGTTGCTGAACAGTCTGGCCCATGCCTGCCAGCCTCCTCCCCACTATAGGCCCCTATTTACCACCCTGACTTGACCAAGCTTAGAACCCTAACTTCTGGGACTCTGGTCATGCCATGGGCTAGTCTGTGATCCAAAACCCATTTGAAAGAAGTACCAATGCTGAAGGGAGAGTTGAAGGATACAGAGTGCTTCTTTGTTTAAGATTTTCTGGATTTCAATGCTCCAATTGATTAGGGTTTGGGCGTGATCGCCTCAGCTCTCCCTGCTGGACACTGCCTGAGACAGCTCTGGGAAGCTGGACTTGAATTTGCTGCTGTGTTTTTGAGGCCATTATCTATGGTTAGTCTCCTTTGCTGGGGCTAAGGTGAGTAATGTCCTTCACAGCCAAGTGCTAGGGAAAGTGCTGTGTCTCTTGAGAACTGGCACGTTGCCGTCTTGTGAATAAGAGCCACATACACCACTGTGGTAGCTCCTCTACTCAACCACCAAGAGACTGAGGCCAATTTCCAGCCGAGGGCCCACTCGACCCCCATGGTATGTTTTCTGTGGTCCTGATGCTTTCTTTTCTATTTGTAGTTTACTAATTTATTGCATGCATTTCCTATGAGCTATCTCAAATCCTCCCTGGAACAAGGTGGGGAATACATTAATATTTAAAATAAAATAAACAAAATGTCAGTCAGTGTGTGTGTTGTAGGTTGGAAATTCCTTAAGGGCAGGGACCATGTCTGTTTGTATAGCACCTGGCAGAGTGTCAAATTGAGGCTTAACAAATGAATTTTGATGAACAGCAGAAAGAAGCTGCAGAGACTTAGGTCTCATCCTCCAGCTGACAGTCAGCCAGACCCCCACTGACCGGGGGTCCCTTCCTAAGGCCTGACACATATCCTCACCCTATTCCTGATGGTGCAGGCTCACCCCCCCTTACCCAATGTGGCCCTCGCCCACGCTCCCACTCCCACCAGCAAGCCTCAGCCACACTTGCTCAGAGCTTTACCTCCATACACCCAGCCCACCCTTCTACCCCCTGCCCCATTGCCCACAAGCCCCTCCCAGGCTGGGCAGCCACGCATGGTGCTAGGAAATGCCACCAGCCTTTGAGGCATTTGAGGTGCTGTCCCCACGCGTGCCTTGGCCCCAAGGGGGCCTCTAGCCAGGCGGGGACCTAACAGAGGGAGGGAGGGGATAAGCTGCTTCAAAACTCCAGATGCAGCAGTTAAAAAGAGGACAGAGGCAATGATCCTTCAAATTGCCACATCTGTATAATCTGCCTTTTATTTTCTGCTTCATGAAGTTTTATTTCCTATTATTTATTCACCTCCCCGCCCTCCCCACCCCCCGCCTCCGCTCCTCCTTAGCAGGCGACATGCTCAGATGGGCCCTGAGCCTTGGCTTGGGTCTGGGCCCACCTTCAGTACCCCCTCACCGGCTGGCTGGGAGGAGGCATCTGCTCCCTCTTCCTCTAACTCCCTCTCTTCTTCCCTCCCTTCCTCCCATGGGGCATTTGGGGACGGTACCTTCCATCATTGTGTTTCAGCCCCTAAAGCCCCTCCCTCACCCCTTCCACTAAGTGAGGGCTCTGAGAAAATGCACATGGTGGAGGGAATCATGGAGGTGAGGCCTGTCCCCAAGACCTGGCTCACTGTCACCACCTCCAGGGGTCCCACAGCTCATAGCCAGGTGATGTCCCCACTTCCAGGCTCCCTGCCCCTTTCCTCTCCTGTGCTTTTCATTTCTCATTGTCCCCACTGAGGAGCCTTCTCTCCCTCTATGCCCTCCAGTCCTGTGGTCAGGGAGCTGGGTTGGCCCTACCCAGGTGCCAGATGGAAAGGAGGGGACCAGTCTTTGGTCTGTCTTCAGGCCCTGAGCACTCACCGTCTTCCTCCTCCACCCAGGTGTAGGAACAAAGCAGCAATTGAGAGGCTCAGGCTCCCATCTAGTTAGCCAGGGCTGGGGCAAGGCAAGAAGAGGGGGTGACCAGACTATAGTGCAAGGGTGTCTGATTCTTCCTTGCAAGCATGGGAGAGTAGGGAGTGGCTGTTTCTCAGAAAGGGAGGTGAGGCTCTAAGGTCTGAGATTTAGGGTTTGCAGTTGGTGTTCCCAGCAGCTGGTGGTGGAGAAGGCAGGGACGCCTGAGAAAGACCTGGATGGACAGTGAGGACTTGGCAACCATTATCTGACATCCAACAGCACTTCACATGCAGCCCTCCTTTCTTTCTTATCTTGCTCTACAGTTTTATACAATCTCACCTGTAAGTTTATTTATTTATTTTTGGAGGGGGGTGTCCTTCCTGGTTCATCCTGTTTTCTTTGAGGTGCCTACCCGAGGGAATGGCTTATAGCAGGTGGCTGGTGAAAGACTTGTAAGTGGATGAGGCAGTCCATGGGAGGGCTGCAGCAGCTTCCCCACATCAGCCTGTGGTGACTGGGGCTTGCTAGCCCCCTCTGGTCTCAGTCCTATCCCCAAATCCTTTGAGAGCCTGGCTTTAGTTGCAGCAAGTTGAGTCAGGACCTCAGCTCCTATGTGGGTGGGTGGGGGCACCAAAAGCCACTCCCGACCCCAAACATAGCCCAGATTTCAAATATGAAAATAGGGTGTTTGCCTGGTGGAAAATTACTGGGGAATCTGGGGGAGTGAGAGAGATTAAACCCCAGCCAGTCGGATGAAGACCTAATGCTTTTCACTGACCCAGGTCACTATAGTGCCACAGTGTTAGGGCTAGACATCACTCTGGCATAAACCACACATTTTGCAGGTGAAGAAACTAAGGAGTCTCCTGGGGTCACTAGCAGGGAGGTGACAGAAATGGAGTCACAACCCTGCACTCCAGCCCTGGGCCTTTTTAGCAACATCACTCAGCCACTCTCTTCCAAGGCCGGAAACAAAGGTGATGATTGGGGGTTGTTGCCACAGTAAGTACAGGCTCTGAATACTACAGTAACCCACAAACTCAGAATAACAGAGGCCCCTTTCCCCAGCATCAGCAAAAAGGGTGGTTGTAGGGAATAAATGGCTGCACTTGCACAGGCAGAAAGCTCCATCACCTTCTTGATTGCCCAGAGCTAGTGAGGGCGGCCTTTCCCTTCCCTTCCTCCTTCCTCCCTTTCTCTTTCTCTTCCTTTCCTCCTGGGGTAGAGAAATGAGTTTCCATTCTGACCAAGCTTGGTTGTTTCATGGACAATTTCTTTCCTGCTGTAGTTAAGACTTCAGAATGCTCTCATCTCCAGGGAAATATGTAGGGGACCCAAAGTAGCCTGCTCCTGGTCCCTGCAAGATCTGGGGCAGGGGATGATGGGGCCGAGGTGGGAGAAAAGGGGGCCTGGATGGTGGGCTCCTGCTCTGGGCTTCTCGAAAGGCCTGTGGCTTCCAGTTATGCTCCTTACCAGTGCTCCCACCACCACCAACAAAAGCAAACATAAAATAATCGAAAAACCGACTGGCAGAAGGAGGGAGGGCATGAGGCGGGATCTCACCTAATGTGCACATTGTGAGCCCTGGGTGAAGGGCTCTTTTACAACTGGAACTTTACTCTGGAAGTGAGAACAATATAACCTCAAAAATTGTACCTTCATATTAATCTGAAATGAAAAAAAAATAATTGAAAAAACCTGTATTAGTAAATGAACTTGTGTCTCAGTTAGGGCTGGTCCCTAAGTTTGGGCAAAAGGTGCGGGGGCTGTGCGCTCCTGTGTGGTTGTGTGCAGGTGTGCGGGCTTGGGCTTCTGGAACTTGAGGAGGGTGGCTTGGCTGGGAGGCAAAGTGCCTTGGATAGGGGATACCTTGGCTGGGGGTGCCTTGGCCGGGGGAAGGGTGCCTTGGCAGGGGACACTGGCTAAGTTGTGCCTGGGCTGGGGTAGTGTATATCTGCTACGGGGGGCGGGGGGTGCCTTGACTGGGGAGAAGGCAGGAGGGATTCTAGTGGGGAGAGCACCAGGGAGCAGGAGGGAAGTGGGGAGGGTCTCCAAGGGGTGGGAAAAGGAGGTGCAGTCTGGGAGGGGGTTGGCTTCATGCTGTTACGAGTTTGATTTATCCCTAATGAGTTCTCAGCACATGGCTGCTCCCGGCTCACTCCAGGGGCCAGTCGGCCCGCCCCAACTCCGCAGCCACAGCCGCAGCTCACTCAGAAAAGAGCCAATTTCCACACTGCACAGTCCGCTTCACTCAGGGGGAAATCACATTTCCCTGGGAGAGTCGCAGGCAGCGCTTCACTCCACAGCCTGGCCGGCTGCCACCGGGCACAGATGCAGAGGACCTGGCCTCCCACCACCCCTTCTCCCCCTACCCAAAGCCCCACTTGCCGCCTCTACCTCCCACAAGGCCTGAGCCCCCTACCCTAACACTCCAGGCAGCCTCTCCACAGTGGAGCCTTAGCCCTGCTG
>NW_003852543.1:328531-338111 GCF_000181295.1 Otolemur garnettii | reverse complement strand
CCAGAAGCTCTTCTCAAACATTCCCTTTCTCCCTCATTCAGAGCCCTGGAGGCACGAAGGTCTCTGGAAGGGAGGGGGAAAGGAATAATTGTTTTGGAGGCAGCAGAAGAGGAGAGGAATCAAACTAAAAGAAGTGAACAAAAGAAGGCGAAAGAGGTGAGAGAGAAACATGATCTTTGTGGGACTGCAGGTTCTTCCACTGAAATCACAGCCATCACTGCTCTGTCATTCCACATCGGAAGGTAACAACCTGGGACAGAGGAGCGAGCCATGGCTGCCCTGTAGAAGATGGAGATGCTTCATGATCCTAAAGGTTGGGGAGTGGTGAGCCCTAAGGGGAGATTTAGGGCCACAGATAGAGGGGGATAGAGGGATCAGCATGGCACAGCTTGGCCTGGCCCCTGCGCTCCTCTGTCCAGGGCTATTTGCCAAGGTGGGAGCATGTGGCTGTGCCCTAACTGTCTAAGTAACTTCTGTCCCTCTCTACCCAGTGAAAGGTGTCTGAAGTCTCTGCAGAAGCCTGGCCACAGCCTTAAAATAAAATACAGAGTAGACCTCAGATAAAGGGTCTCTCTGCTGATTAGTTGAATGACCTTGAAAAAGTCAAGTCACCTCTTGGTCTCAGTTTCCCCAAGTGCAAAGTAAAATGGGATCAATATTCAGAATCTGAGAAGCAAATGCAGGTAATTTGTAATCAGAAAGAAACTAAGCCTGTTTGAAGGCTGTTTATAGCTTCCGAGACTGACATGGGTGAGGCAAGGAGGGGACTGGGAGGAGCCACCATCCTCACCTAGACCTTTCTAGCCTCCTGTTCCTCATCTGCCCCTGATTGACACGGCTATTGCTGAAGCACATGCTGACCATGGGCACTGAGGTCTCCAGTGCCCCTCCTCCTATGGCTACCCCCAAGGGGCAAAGACAATGGAATTGTTTTAAAGATGTATGTTGGCATGGATGGGAGGAGGGGTGTGTGTGTGTGTGTCAGGTGACAGCAGGGAGGATGATGAGGGCAGGTGGTGTGGCGAGACCTTAGCAAGGGTCTAAACCTTTCTAGTCTCCTATTCCCCATCTGGAGACTGTGGCCACTAACTCCTCCTGCCTGAGGTTGTCTCGAGGGTTGCGTACGTGTGCCTAGCACACAAGGGGCAGAAAATACGTGTCTTGGTAACAAATCACATGGCAAAAATATTGGAGAAGAGCGAGAAGGTGGGAAGAGAAAAGGGGCTGGAAATAGTTCTGGCTGTGGAGACACCCCACTCCCCCATCCCCACACCCGAAGCTACAGGGTAGGGACCAGAGGTTCCAGCAGTTCTGCCCATCTGGTGGGCCCTAGGCCAGGTTTGAGCTGCTCCCTTTTCCAACAAGAAACCCACCACCCTGCCAGGGCTTTTTTCTGTAAGCCCCTAACATGCTGGGCTGGGCTGGCTGTTCCAGAGGAGGAGGGGTGAAGATGATGGACCAGGGAGAGCTGCCTGGAAAGCTAAGGTAGTCTCTCTGCACAGGTAGTGAAATGGATTCTTCCCAGTGCAGTGTGTATGGGGGGGGACCTTGATGCCTTGGAAATGTCTCAGGCCATGCCTCATCTCCAGTTCTCCTGCCAACACCTGCATCTCTCACCTCCTGGTCACATGCGGCCAGGTGAAAGTGCACTGCCAGCTCAGGCTTAGTAGCCTACCTGGCCTTGTCCTCAGAATCTTTCTTTGTCACACCCCCTTCCTGTGCCACTCTGCCTTCTCCCAACAATACCCCCAAAGCTGGAGTACTTCAGATCATCTTTCTCTTGCTCAATATACAAATGACTATATTTTCTGAGCCTCAAAGGGAGACTTTCAGCTTGATCATGGATAGAATATCCAGGTAGGTACTAACCAGGATCCATTGCCCTTGGGCCACAGCTCACAGTTACCAAAGTCTCCTGCTCTGAGTTGTGTCCTAGGATGCCCATGAGACATCTTAAAGAAAAGAAGGTGAGTTTGGTACCATGGTCATCATAGAAAAGGCCCAGCCCAAGTCCCCTTGGTTGTTGTGAGGTAGAAAGGGCCTGCAACTGTATTCCCAGGGTGATTCTGGCTGCAAACACAAAGGATGGCTGGGCAGACTTCTGAGATGTCATGCATTTCCAAGTTTTTCTGGGGTAGGGGTTCACTGTGGCTCCAGATCCTGGTGGGGGTGGTCTTAGAGCCTCACAAACCCAGAGTTTGGGATCATGAAGAGACTTGGATACAATGGATTCAGAGTCCTGCTGCTGAGGGAAGTCCTGCCACTGAAAAACCAGCCTCATCTTGATCCTCTCAGATCCTGGGCTTGGATCTTCTTCATGGAAGGACTCCCCCAGGGTCAATGATTCTCATGCCATGTTTAGGAGTACCCCAGCTTCTCCTTTGGGAAGCCTAAGAATTATGAGTCCTGTTTCTTGGTGCCTCAGACTTGGAGTTCCTGGCCCCCCACACCCTGTTCAATCCCAGAGTTCTCTGTCCAGCTGCCCACATTGACCTGGACATCCAGGCTGCAGCCCTTCACCCCTTATTCCACTTGTGTCCCACATAGCAGGGTTCCATACAGCACACAGGCTCCTGTGGGCCAGGCACCCTGCTGAGGGCAGAGTCCCTGCTGTCACATCGTATCTCACAAACTTCTTGGAGGTAGCTGTCCTAAGTCTCTGCAGTTTCCCTCACCAGCTCTGGGCCCCTCTACATTTTGGATTTCCAGCATTCAGGTCAAATTTTGGGTACCAAACCATAGGAAATTAGATCCTCAGTGGCCGTTCCAGAAACTCCCTTGGGCTAGAATGCTCTAACATCCCTGATGAGGGTTCTGTGAAGTAGGGCAAATGTGCAGGACTTAGAGTAAGAGGACTACCACGGGCAAACAATTTCATTATTTCCTAAGCCTCAGTTTCCTAATCTGCAAAATGGGGCTAATTCCAATGTAAGTTACATGAAGCTCTCCACACTGCCTGGCACACAAGACAACCCATTCCTCTCATCTCTCCTTTCCCACTGCAAGAGCCACCAGAGCTGTTTATGTGGCCTCCACTTTACAGCTATCCCTGGATCCTTCACCAACCTACCCACTGATTCTCTGGTTTCCTGTTAGTAACAACACAACCACCTGTGTGGAGTCTCTGATTGGCCTGGCATTGTGCCATCCTCAGACTTCAGTATTAAAGAACTCAAAAACTAGGCCAAGTGATGTACCAAGCACTAAACATCTATTAAGGGCAGGAGGAGGATGCCAAGTCAAGTCTCTGGAACACTAGATAGTTCCTTCCAACCCACAGTACCAAAGTAAGTTTGTAGGCTGCTTAGCTCTGAGCTCAGGAGAAAGCCCAGCCCTGAGTATCTCCTTTCCCAGCCAACCTCAAAGCCTGAGATGAAGAGTAATGGTTTATTGAGTCATGTGACAATGTGGGTTGTCTTTAAAAAAGAAAGAAGCATCAAGGAGAGAAGCCCAACATGGTAGGGAGACAATTCACTCAGAGGCCAAAGTCTGGGGGGTGGAAAGAGGGAAGTTTGACCCAAACAGAGTTTCATTTACAGTATATACAGTCAGGCCTTGCGGGCAGGAGCTGCGGGGAGCCAGAGAGGGAACCTCCACTGCTGGCTTCAGGGGGTTGCCTGGGAGTCTCTTCAGTAGCTGGTAGGCTTGAGCTGCAGGAAACACGCTTGGCTTGGCTTGGCTTGGCTTGGCAGGAGCTCTCGGGAAGGGGAAGTGGGTCCCCTGAAATTGTGCCTGGTTCTGCCTGGGGCAGATCTGCACCTCACCTCTGAGGGGCCAGGGCTCTTTGGAATGTCTGTCTCAAGTCACTTGAGGCTGGCCTGGCTGTTGGCAGCTGCCAAAGGGATGACCCACTTGTAGAAGAACCTGGGGTGGTGCTCACACATCATAGCAGTAGGCAAAGGAAGGTCAGCTGACAGCTGGGAGTTTTTGATTGACTCATCCCAGCCCTTGGCAAGGAGGACGGCCAGAACCTTGGGTTTGGAGCTAGCAGAGCTGAGGGAGGTGACTCCAGGGTGGCTGGTGGGGAGAGCTTCGGTTCCAGGCTGTGACTTGTGGGCTGGAAGGAAGCGCTTACACTCCATAACTTCTAGAGCAGTACTGACCACAGGGCCTCGGAGGTACCCACCCTGTGCACACCTTGGGCCCAGGTGAGGGCCAGTCACTATGCCCTCAATCCCCCCTCCTGAAGGGTTCCCTCTTCTCTCCTTTGCGATTCCAACTGGGGGCCTCATTTCTTCTCCAATTTTGTCTTTTTCAGAATGGGATGGTTCTCTTTCCCTGGGACTCCTGCCCCTCGTTAGGGAGTCTTGGAGGACAGTTTGACCTTTTCCAAGGTCATCCTGTCTTTCACGGTTCATTAAATTAACCACACAGGGAGTGAGCTGCGATTGCTGGACTTGTGGTTATTTTTCATGTAATAAATAAAGATTCCTTTGTGTGACTCTCTGGGGCCTGTCCCAGGCTGAGTCCTCCTGTTGCTCGGTTGTTCCCTCTGTCCCCATGGCAACTACAGATGGTCAAAGGCCGTGGCGGTGGTGGGCGGCGCGTTCGGCCTTGATGTGGAACTGTAATAATATGGGGAACCTGGACACGTTTAAAAAAATAACAACAACACTGCCGGTCAGAAGGGGAAATTGCACCACAGCCTTCCCCGCATCTGCTGACCTTTAAGACAACACAAGTTAATCATTCATCCCTCTGGCCTATCTGATCATCAAAGATTAACTCCTCTCCAGTCCTATTTCCTCCTCTGGCCTCACCTTTGAGTTTCTGGCCAGAATGAGAATAGTTGCTTCTTGTCCCTTCCCCCTAAGGCAGCTCTGACCCTCCACACCCTGGTTGTAGGGAAAGGGCAGGAGGCAGCAGGTGCATGTGGAACCCCAAAGAGCCAAACACACTGGGGGGGATATTCTGGGGGGTTTCCCCAGGCTTGCCCAAACAGTGCCAGGACAGAGAATCTTCCCCTTAAAACATCAGGGGATTAGGCTCCAAGTGGACTGAAGGGCCTTCAGAGACTCTCCGCACACTTGCAGGGTGGACAGCCTGGGAGCTCAGCAGGAAGGCTCCTGACCCCAGTGTGTCTCACAGCCCTCATCCTTTCTGGGGGGCAAGAGTGAAAGAAAGGTGGCTTGGTGTTGACCTCTTTGGGCAAGCAGAGCTCTGGTCATCCGCTTTCCCAGTTATTTCTGGAACACCAGGAGCTAAAAGGAGGAAAGGGGGTCTTGGGGACTGGATGGTCCTGCCAGACTGGGACCCTACAAAGTTGGCCACCCTTGGGCCACTGCTTCTCTCTGGCTCAGATTTGCTCTGACATCCCTATGGCCACCACTCAAGAAGGCTCTAGTGGTATCCCTCCAGTCTCCTTCTGTGGGGCTTGCTTTGTTAAAAAACTTCTCTTCCCATCCTAGGGTCTCAGGGCCAGAGAGGAGGGAAGGGCAGCCTAGAAGCTCCATGAATCTCTCTCTGGACCTCAACCCTGAAAGTTGTCTGCTTCTCACACCAAATATGGGGAATGTGGTAGAACAAAGGGTGACTGTCTAAGGATTTTGGTGCTGAATCATGATTATTTGTGAGCCACTTAGATAGTTAATGTGTGTGGGGGGAGAGGCAACGAGGTGGCATTCCTTTTTTTTCTTTTTTTTTTTTTAAGACAGAGTCTCACTATGTTGCCCTGGGTAGAGTGCTATGGCATCATAGCTCACAGCAACCTCAGACTCTTGGGCTCAAGAAATTCTCTTGCCTCAGCCTCCCAAGTAGCTGGGACTACAAGTGTCTACCACAATGCACTGCCTGTAGTTGTCACTGTTGTTTGGCAGGCCCAGGCCAGATTCGAACCCACCAGCTCCAGTGTATATGGCTGGCACCCTAGCAGCTGAGCTACAGATGCTGAACCCCAGGTGGCATTCTTAAAAAAATTAGTTTCTAGGAAGGAGGACAGCCACTTGCTGGTGTCTGCCACTGTTGCACTGTAAGCCCCCAGAGGCAGGAGGTCCTGTCTTAGGCTTTTTTCCAATCCACCCCTGACCTTGGCCTCAAGTCCTGAACTCTGAATCTTAGACAAAACAAAGATCCCATAGACATGGCCTTGGAGAGCACGAGGAAAACTGATGCCAGGAAGTCTCTGGCCTTCTGCCCTTTATCCCCAAACCACCAGGCATGCTGCCCTCCCGTTACCTTTTTGATTACAAACAACACCCACCTCCCAGGCCCTCCATGTAACCTGGGGCCCCTATGCACCCCACTCCAACCCACCCAGCAGAAGGTCTGGCAGCCCCAGGGACTTACTCAGCAAGCTGGAGTTGGGGAAGCGCCAGGCCTCCCCGTAGGAGGAGTAGGGGGTGTGGCCGTAGGCATTGCCAGAGTACTCGCTTCCTGTTGGAGGCACATAGGGGAGAGAGGCCTGTGAGGTGGACAGCACCCATGTGTTGCTGGGGTGTGGGGAGGTCTGCAGAGCTGGCAGTGGGCAAGCTCTGGGGATGGCAAGTGTGGACAGCTGGAGCCAGGATGGGGGTAGCCAGCCAGGACCGCCGCCTTGGTCTGGGATCATTTGGAGCAGTATCCTTTCCTGTAGATATGGGAGGCACTGCCTTAACACACTGCAGCCCTCCCAGGAGGCCCAGGAGATAGATGTTATGATTATCTGCATTTTCCAGATGAAGAAAATGAGGCTCTGGTATCTGCAGGAACTGGCACAGCTGGAGGGTTTGGTGAAGTTTGGAAACTGTGGTATGACTCTAGGGCCCAAGGTCTAACTGCTGCTCCTGCTGCTGCCTGGACCTTCTGCAGAGGGCCCTTTCCCAAGGTGGAGGGTGTAGCAAGGTGAGGCGGTTAGTGGTCAGAGGGAATCAGTATATATGAACTTTTGAGCCTCCCTAGGCATAAATGTGCTGAGTGTGTGTCTAGTGGGAGTGAGGGGAGGTGCTAAGGATTAAGGTGGTGGGAGGAAGGAGGGCCCTGGAGGGCCCCACCTCTTTAGGAAGTTGTGTCTGGGGAATTGCTCTGAGAAGCTTGTTGTTCCATCACAGGTCCACCACTTTAAGCAAACTCAGTGCATGAATTTATATAAAGTAAATTAGATCACCTCCTCTGTCATTCTTGACTTTTACAAAGGAATTATTTACCAAAGAAATTACTTAGGAATGAATTCCCTTACAGAATAACAACAAAGTCACAATAACCACCTTGGTATAGCATCTACCATTGGTAAAGTACTTTCTTACACATGACACCTCTTTATTCTCACAACCATCCTATGAAGTACTCACCCATACCAATTTATTAGCAGAGGAAATTGGAGGGCAGCATGATTAGGCAGTTTGCTTAAGAATCACACTATTGGTAAATGGTGGGGTAGAACTCCACCTTAGGGCTCTTGACTATAAATTCTAGATAGTCTCTTTATTCATTTATGAGACAGTTCAGTTGACAAAGGTTCCTGCCAGCCCTGAGATCCAATGAATGTTCACACAGTCTTTCAGAGGAGACTCCAGGTTTTCTGAGGGGGAGGACTGAAATTCCCTGGCTCTGGAGCCAGCCTGTCTGGAGTCAAATCCCTGCTCCCCACTTCCAGGCTGTGTAACTTTGCACAGGTCACTTAGCCTCTCTGAATCTTTTATTTATTTATTTTTTTGAGACAGTCTCACTGTGTTGCCCTACGTGATGTTCTGTGGCATCACAGCTCACAGCAACTTCAAAATCTTGGGCTTAAGCGATTCTCTTGCCTTAGCCTCGCAAGTAGCTGGGACTACAGGCATCTGCCACAATGCCTGGCTATTTTTTTGTTGCAGTTGTCATTGTTGTTTAGTTGTCCTGGGCTGGGTTTGAACCCACCAGCATGGCTGGTGCCTTACCCACTGAGCTATAAGTAGCTGAATCTTGTTTTCATCTGTAAAATGAGGCAAATTATTGTTTCTATACCATGGGGTTTGGAAAGAATTAAGCAAGATAATACACATTAAATGCTTAGCACCTTGTGTGGAGTATAAGAAGCACTCTATAAAGCAGGGGGCCTCAAACTTTTTAAACAGGGGATCAGTTCACTGTCCCTCAGACCGTTGGAGGGCCGGACTGTGGGCCCCAGGACAAGTCGGCTGCTAAGCAGGACAGGCAGTTGCGGCAAAAACACCCGGTGGGCCGGATAAATGTCCTAGGTGGGCCACATGTGGCCAGTGGGCCATAGTTTGAGGACGCCTGCTATAAAGGTTAGCTTTTATTGTTTTCTTATTAAATAGGTGCTGTCATCCAGCCAGTCTTCTAGCCAGTCTTAAGGCCTGGGTTTCTGTCAGTGGGACAGCTCTCTTGCCAGAGGAGGGTTGCACAGGAGGGATGGAAGTGAGGAGGAGGAATGTGAAGCAGAGAAAGGCTCCCAGATCATCCCCATAGGTAGGGAGCCAGTGACAGTACACAGTTAAGAACACACTAATCCCCTTAGGAGCAGGCACTAAGTCTAACACAGACAAGGCTAACAACACATGTAAAAGAAGGAAGAGTGGAAAGGAAAGAAAGCAAACAAAAGTAAAAAGAAAGAAAGAAAAACCATGAAATGATCTAATCCAACCATCTAGTTAACACATGAAGAAGCTAAAACCCAGAGAGAGAAAGATATCTGTCCACAGCCACATGCTCGATGAGAGCCTGAACTAGAATTCTGGTGCCTTGTTCCCACCAGTGCTCTCTCAGACCTCACCATACGAATTGTCCCTCTGTAGCCCAGATCTCACGGGTTCAGTGTTCCCTTGCAAGACACAGGTTCTACAATGGCTACACAGTAAGGACCCCAGATCTTTACCCCACCCTATCCAGTGCCAAACATTGCAAGCTCTAATGGGCGAGGAAGAGAGGCGGAAAACACAATGTGTTTGTCCCCTCATTTTGTCACTCATCCATGCGTTCACTCACTCACCCACTTATTTATTTATTTAACACCCACTTCCTGAGCAGCCATCTGCCTCAGCCACATGGAGGATGGAGTAGGGGATGGGGCTTGGGAGGTGGTACAGTCCTGGGTGTGGCATCTTTCCACCACAAGATCTGTCACTCTGCCTGCCCATGCCACAAGAAATGTCCCCATGCTTATGGAAGGCCACCCTGGCAGTGGGCAAGCTCTGGGGATAGCAAGGGGGGACAGCTGGAGCCAGGGCAGGGATAGCTCCCCCTTGGTCTTGCTTCATCAGCCTCTCTCTTTTAAGTCCATCACTCCCTTCAGCCTGCAGATACACTCTGCTATCTTCTACCACCATGCCCCTCACTAGCTACCAGCCTCTTTCTCTGCCCGATGCTCCCTGCTTTCCCATCTCGCTTCTTCCACTCAGGCCAATGCCAGTCCCCTCGAATCCCCACAGCCTCTAACCCAACATCCCTCTATGGTCATTTCTATGTCCACAATTTCCTCTAGCTCATCACTCCAGCTCACCACTCCGTTTGTGCCCCTGGTTTGATGATAGCCTATGTCATGAGTCACTATTTTTCCTACCCACTCTCCTTGCTTGTTCCTTCTTAGTGAAAGCTCTAAGTGATGGTGAAGAACCCCAGGCTTGGACAGTGAGCCTTCTGTGAATCTCCATCCACATTCTCTTTCTAG
>NW_003852543.1:303537-328342 GCF_000181295.1 Otolemur garnettii | reverse complement strand
ATCTTTTCCTGGCTTCCCACATCTAGACTTGTCTCCATCAGCCAGGCACTCTCCCAAGCCCAAACCTACCAGTGATCCTTCTTCTCTCTATTTTCTCATCCCTATATCCAATTCACCGAAAGCTTTGTTAAGTTTGCCACCAAAATACACCTTCAGGGTCTTTTCTCCTCCTTTGCTGCTGGCTCACTAGCCTGAGCTAGTTATCTCTTGCAAGAACTACTGCAACTATCCCCTAACTTGTCTCTGTGCCATCTCTCCATACTGTCTACAATCTATTTTCTCAGAAGACTGAGTTGCATCTCAAAAATTGACCTAGCCACTACCAACCTCTCTTATCCTTTGGCACTTCCCCCAATCACTCACTATTCTTTGCCATACTTGTCTTCTTTCTTTGTGCTACCATGCTAAACTAGTTCCTGCCTTAGGGCCTTTGCACTCACTGTTCTTTTGGGCCAGGGATGGTCTGCCCAAGTTTATCACTTGGCTGACCACTTTGAACACCTGCTCACAGAGGCCTCCCCTGATCACCCAATCTAAAGTAGTTATCTCCTTTCCCTGTGGCTCTTTATTACATCATCCCTTTTTATTGTCTTCGCAGCATTTATCACCATCTGGAGTTATCATATTCATTCATTCCTTGACTTGTTTACTCTATGTTTCTCTCCACTATTAGGTGAGAAACATATTCCTCCATGAATAGAGGAATTTGACTTGTTGACTACTGTACCTCTAGCGACTCATATAGCAGATCGTCAACCAATACTCTTTTTATGTGAAAAAGTGGTGAATGGGTGGAAGCATGCAAGAATGGATGAAAGTGCAGATGGTGGAAGAATCAGTGATGAAAGGATGAAAGGATAGATGGAAAGTGAATGGATAGATGGAAGGATGAATTGATAGATAAATGGAAAGGTGGATAGATAGACAGAAAGACACATGAATAAGAAGATGAGAGGACAGATGGATGGATGGAGAGATGGATGATGAAAGCATAGAAGGATATGCCAGGTCTGGTGGCTTACACCTGTAATCCTAGCACTCTAGGGGGCCAAGATGGGAGAATCCCTTGAGCCCAGGAGTTACAGACCACCCTAAGCAAGAGTGAGACCCTGCCATTACTAAAAATAGGAAAATGCAGGTATGGTGGTGGACACTGATAGTCCCAGCTACTTGGGAGGCTGAGGCAGGAGGACTCATTGAACCCAAGAGTTTGAGGTTGCTAGGCCACAGCACTCTAGCCTAGGCAACAGAGTGAGACTCTGTTTCAAAAACAAAAACAAAAGAAAAAAAAAAAGAATGGATGGGAGGATAGATAGGAAATGCATGGATGTATGGGGAAAAATATATGTAAAGATAATATGAATAGATGGCTAGATGGATCCATGTATCTGGAGCTGTTGGTTCTGCTCCAGAACTGATATGAAGGTCATTAACTGCATTACTGTGGCCAGAACCAAAAAAAAAAATAGAGAGAGAGAGAGAGAAGGCAAACAGAGGTAAAGAAACAAGGGAAATCTGTCCTAGTGCTTTTCCCATACCACTTTGCTGTAGCTTGTGTTTTTATTTCTGGTATGGTAAAAGGCAGTGCAGTGTAAGGGAAAGAGCCCTCAATTGGAAATCAAAAGACCTTTGTTTGCAGCACTCAATGACTTTGTATGGCTATGACCCTGAGCATATGGCTTTGTTTTTCTAAGTCTCAGTTTATCAGCCTTTCAGTCTTATAGTGGGGATAAAATGAGAAATGATGTTAAATGTATGAATGGCCACGCATGCAGAAGTGCATAATAAATGATCACCTCCTTCCTTCCTTCCACAATTGATTGATGAATGTCACTGGCATGTCTCGCTTTAAGCATTTTTCATGGCCTAACATGCACTCAGTAGGTGCCCAGTGAAAGTTTATTGACTTGAATGGCCAGGGATCCCCATTCATTCAACTAGGAAATCACAGGCAGTGGTAAGAGAGGGACACATAGTTTTTTGGCAAAACTAGTTAGTTCCTTAAGAACTAACTTGCAGGCTTGGTGCCCATAGCTCAGTGCTTGGGGCCCCAGCCACATACACCAAGGCAGGCAGTTTCAAACCCACCCCAGGCCTGTTAAACAACAATGACAACTTCAACAAAAAAATAGCCAGGCATTATGGTAGGTGCCTGTCGTTGTCCCAGCTACTGGGGAGGTTGAGGCAAGAGTATTGCTTAAGTCCAAGAGTTTGAGGTTGCTGTGAGTTGTGATGCTACCACACTCTATAGAGGACAACATAGTGAGGTTCTGTCTCAAAAAAAAAAAAAAAAAGAACTAACTTGCACAAAGGCTTCCTAGGAACCAGGTGATTCATTTAAATGGTATTGCATTTTCTGAAAACTGATTTGCATGCAACTTACTGGGACCCCATCCACTGGGTGCAGCCCTTCCCTTTTGCAATTCACTTCTAGTCAATGTCTTAGCTATGCTATTTTTTTTTTTCCACAGCACCCATGAAGTCTTTCCAGGGGCCTTTGATGAGAGGCCCAAGCCTTCCAGCTACTTCATAGGTCAGACTCTGGGCCCCAGGAACCCCTTGCCCTGGGCTTGCCCTCAGGGAATGATTCATAATTAAGAGAAAAGCCTTGTGCTTTATGTTTCTTCCTCCTCCTCTAAGCAGGAGGCAGGGGAAGGTGGAGGGGTTGGAAGGGGAATGGGGGAGCCGACTGGAGCCTGGGATTTTGATTGAGAGGCCCCATTATCCACACTCTTAAAAAAATAACCGAATCTTTTCCTTTTTTATCTTGACCAATCTCATTTCACGCTCCAGAAGAGGAAGGGAGAGAGGGAGGGAGTCCAGGGCCAGGAGGGAGAGAGGAGTCAGTATTCTGTATTTTCAACGCTGCATTAAGCACATCGCCACGGTAACCAGGCAGCAACAAGTGCCAGCTCAGCAGGTTCCCAGGGAGCACCGAGCTTTTTTCCTCCCCCTCTTTCTCCCTCCCCTTGCTCTGCCCAGGAGAGCCCAGCCCACCTGCCTCTGCACAGGGTGCCCAGAGTGGGCAGCTGGCAAAGATTAACCCCTACCAGGGAGGAAAGGAGGCAGGTCTGGGCAAATGTGCTGTCTTTGGGGTTAGAGACAGGGAGCCTGGGCCACGGCTGCCATGAGGTCACAGATGTCCTGATTTCAGAGTCCTTTCTAGAAGCTCTAGGTCCCCAGGCCCATCTGAGTGGTGAATGTGGTTCATTTCTACCCCATCCATCTCCTAGGGATGGCTCCTAAAGGAGTGAGACTTGCCCAAAGAAATTCTCATTGTCCTCATTTGTCTAGATCTCTACACCATGGATCACCACTGGATGATGACTGGCAGACAAAGAAATCCAATTGACTGGCATGCAGAACTCCTAGACAGTCCAAACGAGGAGAGAGAAACACTCCAAGCTTATCTCATACTCAGTAGTACCCTGAGAGTACCTAGATTCTTAGTTCTACTTAAGCAGGGTGGAGCGTGGACGGTATGTTTCAATCATTTCACCCTCCTCATTGTCACCATCAAGACCATTCATACTCAGGATTTGCAGCAGGGGTCACTAACATTTACCAGAGTTATATTCTGGGAGGTTGGGGTTGCTTAAGGGCAGGGCTAGTATTTGGCTGCGGCATTTTGCTGACCCTTGGAGGATGTTCCATTATGCTTACTGAATCCTGGAAGAAGTTGGGGAGTGGGGATTTGGCCACAGGTCTGTCTCAGCCCATCCCTTTTCTTCAAGGTGGGAAATGTGGGGGAATTGAGAACATAGAGACCAAGCTGGGGTGAGTTAACAACAAAGCCAGGTCTGCACTAGGGCACTGTCTACAGGCGTTTACAAGAAGATACCCACTGCGGTCCACCTTTCCGTGCTCTTTGGGAAATCTATTAATGGGATACAACACGCTTCTGTCTGCTCTTGTTGCTCCCTCCACCAGCCCTTCCTCTTTTCAATGCCCTCCCCTTACCTGCCACCATGCCTGCGATGGCAGAAGAGGCATAGCTGCCCTGTCCGCTGGTGGGGATGTGGGGTGGGTATCCGGGCAGCGTGGGCCCCACCATCTCTCGCCCTGGAAAAACACAGCAAACAGTCATCAGTTAGGCCACTGGGGGCTCCTGTCCTTATTGTCTCACTCTCCTCCCATGCTACTGCCACTCTTTCCAAAGCCAGTCTCCAAACGTCTTCCCAGCACCCTCCTCTGAGTCCAATGCTTGTGTCCTCTGGTCTTCCGCAGCTCTACCATGCAGGCAGCACTTGTTATTGCAGCCCTGTATTGTTCCCTGTTCCCCAGTGGTTTTATTTATGTGAATGTATTTTATTTATTCACAAAAATGTCACTGTATTAGAGGCTGGGGGCTATGTCTTCTGGTCTTTGTTATGTCCAATGACACCCAGCACAGCAGCAGGCACAGCTGCCCTCAACAAATATACTCCAGGTCACTTGGCTCAGAGCTCATGCTTTTTAGCCCCGGCTCTGAGGACAATCAAGAACAAGGCCCTGTGAACGGTGGCAGGCATACAGCCCATGGGCTGGTCACTATCCTTTTCATTCCTTTGACACACATTGCTAATCAACCACCACACTCTTTCCCATTCAGTGGAGGGAACTCCTGATCCCCAGCTGAACCTTCCAGGTGGATCAATCAGAGTTGCAAGGGGGCATGAAACCTATCAGCTATCCTTGCCCTAGGAAGGCGATTTGGCTGAGAGATATTTAGCTTTCAAATGTGACCACGAGCTATATCGCTCTCAATTTCATTTCTGAAAAGAACCATTTTTAGCAAACCAGACACAAATCTCTCTTGGTTTATCTACAATTTGTGAGAAAATTACTGTCTTGGTGATACCAAGGCAGCTCTGTAAAAACTCCATTTCTCTGGCTCTGCCTCTTCTCTACATCAAGAACTCAAACCTTCCCATTTTGGATACCACCACCTAACCTGGCAAGCTTCTCCCCATCTACCCATGTGCCAGAAAACATAATCCCTCACATACGCCCCTCTCCCAACACCCCTATGTTCTGTAGGCTCTGACCAGACTATTCCTTACCCAAAGATTCTTGGCAAGGTGACAGTACATCCTGGTTTTCCCCATGTCTGCCCAGATGTTGACCACTATCTTAGCATATTTATTTTAATAGTACCCATTTTACTGTAAAAATGCTCCAGTTTGAATGATGAATTATTTGGTCATCCTTGGTCTTGGTGATGTTTACAGAGTTTCTCAGTCTCAGCAGTATTGACATTTGGGCTGCATAATTGTTTGTTATAAGAGATTGTCCTGTGCCAAATAGGATGTTTAGCAGCATCCCTGGCTTCTATCCATTCTGTGTGGCAACCAAAAATGTCTCCAAACATTACCATATGCCCTTAGAGGGAAGAGTAGGGGTAAAATTGTCTCTGGTTGAGAACCACTGTCTCATATTATGACCATTTTATCCAAATGTCTTTTGCCTCTTCCATGTTGGGGATTGCTTTTTTCTCCAAGGACTTACATGGGCCACTGATGAGTTCCTGACAACGAACTTACCAAGTCCATCTTCTCTGTGGCACTACCTGCCCAACTTTTCTCTCATCAACACCTCTGGGGCCTTCATACCTCAGCCCCTTCAAGGGGTGCCTAGTAATGATGGAAGGGAAGGCATATAC
The DNA here is from genome assembly GCF_000181295.1 of Otolemur garnettii. Lineage (NCBI taxonomy): Eukaryota > Metazoa > Chordata > Mammalia > Primates > Galagidae > Otolemur > Otolemur garnettii. The sequence continues at coordinate 322,701 of NW_003852543.1, read as the reverse complement.
CATGAAACATGTAAGTCTTGAATGCCACAGTGACTACCTCCTCCTCACCTCTCTTTCTAGAGATTGCCTAAAGATAATTAATTCACTCAACAAATACTTACTGAGTAAGTACTATGAACTAGGCACTTTTAAAAACTACTGGGATATGGCATAAAGCAAGAATGCTCAATTAGCTAGAGCAATAAAACAAGAGAAAGAAATAAAGGGTATCTAAATTGGAAAGGAAGAAGTCAAATTATCCTTGTTTGTAGATGATACATATGATCTTACGCCTACAGAAACCTAAGGACTCCAACCCAAAACTATTAGAGTTGATAAACAAATTCAGTAAAGTTGAAGATAAAAAAAATCAGCAAACAAAAATCAATAGCATTCTGACATGCGAACAGTGAAAAATCTGAAGAAGAAACCAAGAAAGTAATCCCATTTACAATAGCCACAAATAAAATAAAGTACCTAGGAATGAGTTTAACCAAAGAAGTAAAAGTATCTATAATGAAAACTATAAAACATTGATGAAAGAAATTGAAAAGGACATACAACAATAGAAACATATTCCATGCTGATGGATTAGAAGAATTATATTGTTAAAATGTCCACACTACTGAAAGCAATCTATAGATGTAATGCAATTCCCATCAAAAAGACAGAAAAAATATTTTTTAAATTTATATGGTATTACAAAAGATCCAGAATACACAAAGCCATCTTGAGCAAAAAGAAAAAAACTGGAGGAATCATATTACCTGACTTTAAATTATACTACACAGCAGTAGTAACCAAAACAGCATGGCACTGGCATAAAAACAGACATGCAGACTAATGGAACAGAATAGAGAACCCAGAAATAAATTCACATCTCTTTAGTGAACATGTCTTTGATAAGGATGCCAAGAACATACAGTGGGGCAAATACTCTCTTCAATAAATGTTGCTGGGAAAACTGAATACCTATATGCAGAAGAATGAAATTAGATCCTTACCTCTCACCATATACAAAATCAAACCAAATGGAATTAAAGACTTAAATTTAAAACCTGAAACCATGAAACTACTGAAAGGAAACACTGGTGAAACATTTTGGGACATTGGTCTGGGGAAGGACTTCTTGAATAATACCCCCAAAGCACAAGCAACCAAATCAAAACTAGACAAATGGAGTAACATCAAGCCAAAAATCTTCTTCACAGAAAAGGAAATAATCCACAAAATGAAGAGACAACCCACAGAATGGAAGAACATATTTGCAAACTAAACTACCTGTGAGACAAGGTATTAATAACTAGACTATGTGAGGAGCTCCAACAACTCAATAGGAAAGCAATCAAATAGTCCAATAAAAAATGGGCAAAGGATCTTAATAGACATACCTCCCAAGAAGACATATATATGGAAAAATGCTCATCATTAGTCATCAGATAAATACAAATCAAAATGACAATGAAATATCATCTCACTGGTTTTTGATAAAAACCAGTTAAAATGGTTTTTATCAAAAAGGCAATAATGAATGGTCATTACCAGCAGCTGGGAAGGGTAGCAGGGAGAGACGGGTAAAGTAGAGATAATTAATGGGTACAAAAATATAGTTAGATAAAATGAACAATATTAGATAGCACAATACAGTGACTATAATCAGCAATAAGTTAGGCTATACTTCAAAATAATGAAAAAGGTGAAATTGGAGTGTTCCTAATACAAAAAAATAGGATGTGGAGAAAGAGGAACCCTCATGCACTGCCGGTGGGAATATAAATTGGTGCCACTGCTATGGAAAACAGTATCAAAGCTCCTCAAAAACTAAAAATGGAACTACCACCTGGGTGTGGTGACCCCTGTCTTAGTTACAGTTAGCTCATCCAGAGGTTCCCATGGCTCATGCCTGTAATCCTAGCATCATAGGAAGCTGAGACAGGAGTATTGATTGCTTAAGGCCAGGAGTTTGAGGCAAGCCTGAGCAAAAGTGAGACTCCATTTCTACAAAAGATAAAAGAATCACCTGGATATAATGGTGGGCAACTGAAGTCCCAGGTTACTGAGGGGCTGGGGCAGGAAGATTGCGTTGAGCCCATGAGTTTGAGGTTGCAGTGAGCTATGATAATACGACTGCACTGTAGCTTGAGCAACAAAGTGAGACTTTGTCTCAAAAAATCCAAAACAAAACAACAACAACAACAAAAAAATAGAACTACCACATGACCTAGCAATCCCACGGCTGGGTATATATCCAAAGGAAGGGAATCTAGTAAACCAAAAAGGTATCTGCATTTCCATGTTTATTGCTGCACTTTTCACAAAAGCTGAGATATGGAATCAACTTGAGTGTCCATCAGCAGGTAAATGGATAAGGAAATTTGGTACATATACATAATGGAATATTATATAGCCACAAAAGGAATGAAATCCTGCCTTTTGCAACAGCATGGATGGAACTGGAGAACATCACGTTAAGTGAAACAACATCATGGTAAGTGAAATAAGCCAAGCACAGAAATACAAATCTTGTATGTTCTCACTCATATGTGGAAGTTTAATATGAAAAACAATTGAATTCATGGAGACAGAGAGGAGAATGATCACTACCAGAGGCTGGGAAGGGTAACAAGGAGGGAGGGGTAAAGTAGAGGTGATTAATGGGTGCAAAAATATATTAGATAAAATGAAAATATTTGATAGCACAATACAGTGATTATAATCAACAATAAGTTAGGCTATACTTCAAAATAATGAAAAGGGTGAAATTGAAATGTTTCTAATACAAAGAAATGATAAATGTCTGAAGTGATGGATACCCTAATTACCCTGATTTGATTAATTCACATCATATGCCTGTATCAAAACACCACACGTACCCTATAAAGATGTGCAACTATGGCTCGGTGCCTATAGCTCAAGCAGCTAGGCGCCAGCCACATACACTGGATCTGATGGGTGTGAATCCAGCCTGGGTCTGCCAAACAACAATGACAACTACAGCCAAAAAATAGCCAGGCATTGTGGTGGGCAGCTTTAGTCCCAGCTACTTGGGAGGCTGAGGCAAGAGAATCACTTAAGCCCAAGAGTTGGAGGTTGCTGTGAGATGTGATGCCACAGCACTCTACCCAAGGCAGCTTGAGACTCTGTCTCAAAAAAAAAAAAAAAGATGTGCAATTATTATGTACCCATAATAATTTAAAAAATTAAAAAATTAAAACCCCAAAGACAGAAAATTAAAATCAAAAGCAAAAAAAAAAAAAAAAGTTTAATTAGCAAGGCCAGAGGCACAGGCCAAGAACAATCGGAGCTAAGCCTAGGGGCTGTCAATAAACAAGATCAGGCATCCTCAACGCTGTGCTTCCCTTAGATCAGTGGTTCTCAACCTTCCTAATGCGGCTTTTAAATAGAGTTCCTGTGGGTTGCGACCCACAGGTTGAGAACTGCTGCTCTAGAGGGAATAAGGGCCTAGAAATGAGAGCAACTTTGGTTCTTACACACTTCTATGTTTGAGTGCCCTTAGACCAGCCACTTATGCACTCCAAACTTCAGGTTCTTCATATGCAAAGTGGGACAAAAATTAAAGTAGCCTTACACACCTTATTACTATTATTGTGAGGTTATCAGCATAATTCAGAGCCAGGGTTTCCTGCTTTACGTGGGCATTGATTAGTGCGATGAGCACATTCTAGAAATAGTTACGCGTCAATGGAACTTTGACAGAAGAAATCCTCTCTGAAATGAGCTGTTAGTGTGGATTACATAAAACCACGGGAAGGTGTTGGCAAATGCTGGCACCACCTTCTAATTTGTTTCACTTTTACCACAGTGTCCAGCTGGGCTCGGTGCCCCACCACATAATGGCAGGACTTCTGTAATTTTACAGGTGGGCTCATTTCACCTGACACAGGGTCGTTAGGGGAAGAAATGAAGGGCTGGAGACACAGGAGGGGAACAAGGAATTTTAGTGTATTTAGAAGTAGAGGGAGAAATATGCAGACGCTGAAGAAGATGGCATTCAATTGGCCCTCAGACTCAGTCCCTTGGGCCATCGGATGAAGCATCTGGGCTGGGGACCAGGAGAGGGAAAGAGTGATGTGGAGGGTGTGAGACCAGGAGCAGCACAGAGCCTGGTGAGGAAAGGAGGGTGCTAGAAGCGGGTGGGGGCTGATTCCGGCCTGATAACTTCTCCTTTTTGCTTCCGTCCCTACTTCCTTCTCCCCGGGAGAGCAAGAGCTCTCTAGATGCAGGCCAGACTCCGGATGAATGACAAGCCACTTAATTCTCTGCACCACAGCTCCCTGTCTGTCACAAGAGGAAGCAGTTTGGAGTAGAGCTTACAGATTGGGGTGACCGTGTGATTGAATGGGAGAGTCTTCCTGGCACCCTGTGCTGAGAACAATTCTGATGCAGCAACTGCGTCTACCTTCTTGCACTGGGCAGGCGGGTGGTGAGTTGTGGCTCTCAGGCCTCCTACATGCTGTCTCTGACCTCCTGCTCTGTGGGGCTCCTTTTAGCCCACAGCCTGGGGCCCCATGCTCCCCTTCCTCCTGCCCTCATCCTGTCCCTTTCTATCACCTGGCCCTATGGTTATCTGAGCCCTGCAGCTTATTAGGGGAGCTCCAGGGCACATACACCCCTGAGGCCACAGTTTGATTTAGTCCATCCTTAGGCCCCATCTCATGAGAACTAGCCCCCATATTACTCTTGTAGAACTCAGTGGCCTCACTCCCCTGTATTGGGAGATTTTAATCTTCACCTCCCCCAAATCCCTAATTTTTTCCCAGTAGGAAAGAGGTTTCTACATCAAACACCAGAGCAGACTCTTGAAGGCCTCCTTCTGAAACTTGGCCTTCCAGGGAAGGCTGGTAAGATTCTACTCAGGACAGCCCTTACCCAGACCGTAGTGCCCTGAATGCTCCTAACAGCTCCACAAACACTTTGCTCCAATTTTTTAAATACATATTTTCTTCAAAGCAAAAACTTTGCAATCTTCTTAGCAACAAAACCACAGATGCCATGAGGTAGAGACACCTCCCAAGGCCTATTCATGCCCTCGTATTTACTTCTCTGTTTTTCGTGGGGGAGGTGGTTTGTTTGTTTGTTTGTTGTTTTTTACTTCTTTGTTTTTAAGGTTCATCATAAATTTATCCTTGCTATGCATCCCAGCCACTCCACATTCAACTATTCTTCCAATGCAGTCCTATTTTTAAGAGGCTGGCATAAGGCACAGATCCATGTTGACTAGCTGTGGAGTGGGGTTCCCTAAGAAAACTCTAAACTCCAGGAATATCACTAAATATTCTAAAAATTGGTGGAGACCAGGATCCAAAAGCCAGTGAGGGTAGAGGTGATTCCAGACTATACTAGGTTCCCCCTTTGATGTCTGCCCTCCACATAACCCCTTTTCAACTCCTTATCTTGCTCTGATAGCAAGGAGAATTTATGGCAGCCTGGAAATCTCTTTGGCAGGACGAAATATAATTTTGTACAAAAGGATGGAGGAGGGCAATGGATTCTTTGATGTTAAAACCTTACTCAGAGCTTTCTGACTAGCTGAGCTGGATTTAGCCCTGCAGCAGCTAGGACCAGGATGGCCTCAATGTTGCTGTCCTGGCCAGACTGGGGTGTCCCAAGGGACCTGGCAGGAATGTCAGAGCCAATCTGACTATTTCTCAAACACTGCCATTTTCCCCTTTTTTGGCTGTTTGCAGAGACTGAAATGATAGTCACCTTGGATATCACACTATCAGAGCCACCAGGCTGCGGGATGAATTAACTCAGAGAGAAACTCTATGAAGCAGGTAAAGGAGTTGCAGAAGATGGCAGAAAGGGCTCTTAGGGAGTCACTGTGAGGTGCTCAGAAGGTTCCGGTGAAGCTGAGCTGATTATGGAATGAAGCTCACCAGGCTCCTTCCTCCTTTCCCTGGTCTGTAACACCCTTTAGGAATAATTAGGTTTCTTTCAAGCTCACCTCTTCTTCCTTTGGGTAGGTTTGAAACCTCCCAGACTCTTAAAATCATTTCTTTCCTAACTTGCCTCCTCCCAGCCTTCTCACGGTGGCTCAGGCACACATTACATATTTAAGTTCAGTCTTGCCCAGAGGCCGTAGTGGAGAGGCTGATACTCTGAGCTCACAATGGATACAAGCCATCACTTGTCTTGTATGGGGGCCACAGGGCTAGGTTCAGCTCTGGGAACAGCAGTCCTCACTTGCTCTCTGCTCTTGGCTGTCTGCTTGGACCAATCCCTCCAAGCCTGGCACTTCTCACTCTTTTCAGAGCCCCTGCCTCCGTGCTGAATTGTCAACCCTCAGGCTGGGCCCAGTGGCCAGCCAGCAGCTTTCAAGGTGCTCACATCTGCATTTCAGCATCAGCTAGGCTTGCCTTGGGGGCCACCTGCCTGAAAGATGTGTCAGTGCTGCATACTCAGCTACCTGCTGCGTGATTGACCACCTGGTGTCTGCTGCCAGCTGCTTTGTCTTAAGAGTTGGATGACTTCCTAGTCTTGCATGGCTGTGAAAGTGGGCATGTCCACTGAATTCAGAACTGGTAACAGTGGCAAGTGTCAGCTCTGATCAATTGCATGTTGACAAGGGACATGTGCACCTCTAATAAGGAGACTGATGGGGGTGATGGGGGCATTGGGGGGCAGTGAGATTGCCCTGGGCACTCCATCTACACTTCATATCACTGTTCATGCCTGTGCTCTGATATATCTAGCTGCTTTCTTTTTCTTTTCTTTTCTTTTTTTGGAGACAGAGTTTCAAGCTGCCCTGAGTAGAGTGCCATGGTATCACAGCTCACAGCAACTTCAAACTCTTGGGCTTAAGCAATTCTCTTGCCTCAGCCTCCCAAGTAGCTGGGACTATACAGGCACCTGCCACAACACCTGGCTATTTTTTGGTTGTAGTTGTCATTGTTGTTTGGTGGGCCCAAGCTGGATTCGGAAACCTCCTCCCGCCCCCCCCCCCCAGCTCTAGTGTATGTAGCTAGTGCCCTAGCCATGAGCTACAGGCGCCGGGCCACATCTAGCTGCTTTCAGTGGCTATAGGTGCTTCCTTCGCCTCTCGGCTGGTCCCACCAAACCTTTCCACCTCTTGGTAGTAACTGAGACCTGCTTCCAATATCCACACCTTCATCCCTTCACTGCTCCAGTCCACCCCTGGCCCTGGTCTGCCATTTACATGAGACATGCAGGCCTCCCGGTTATCAGGTAGATGACCCCACAATAAATGGGAGTCTTCTCTGTTCTCTCCACAGCTTCCTCTCTATCCCATTTTCTCTGGCTGACATAACTCCACTCAGCTCACAGATTTTTCTCCTTTAATCACTTTGGTCAAAATAAATGACCCATCTCTGCTGATTTCACTCTCTTTTGAGATTCTGTACTCTGAGTCAACATTTTCTTCCTCCCTTTAGACCCTTAAACACCATCTTTGGGTACCCACCTCTTCCAAGGAGGGTACACGGAGGCAGCATGGGGAAACACATTGAAGGGCAGGACCGAGACACCGGCTGGGACTCCTCCCATTTTAGATACAGAAAATGCAGAGTGGGTTTACAAGTGAAACTACATGGACTTGAATCAGATGCCCCTGGAGTCCCTCTGGGCTTCTCTGGTGCAGTAGTGCAAAGGTACTCAAGTTCAAGAGCTTTCTGGTGGCAGGGCCCCTCCTTCAAACATAGCAGATCTTCAGCGATCTGGTGAGGACACATGGCTTCTATAAAGGCTTTTACTTTACAGAAGCATTGAGAGGCCCAGAAAATTTGAAAACCATGGGTCTAGATGCACTGTCTGACTCTGGGCTGTTTCTGTGACAGGTCCCTGCCACCCTCCCACTGGTCTCTGCCCTAGTATCTCAATGTAGTTGCATGATGGAGGGGCAGGGCAGTGGGGAGGCATTCACTCTGTCACTGAATACCTATACCCCTAAGAGACAGCACTAAGGTTAAGGAAATTTTTCCAGTGCTGACCTGAGACAGCTGGCTTCCTCCATTGGTCCTGCTCCCTCCCCTTGAGCCCAAATCTAAACTAGTCTCATTCCTGTGGAGGCCCTTGATACATGAGATCACAGTTATGGGCCCCTGCTCCCACCCTCACTGCACTCAGGACTTCTGTCCAAAGCAAAGACTTGATTTTTTCAGCTGTTGCTCATGCCCTGGCTGGGTGGGCTGACATTCTTCTGCTAAGGAGCCCCAGATCCACCCAAGGTCTGTCCCTGTTTGACACTATGCTCCTAGCCAGAGACCTTAGCCAGGCCTTTCTCCTCTCTGGGTCTGTATCCTGAGGTTTGCTCAGAATGCCCCACAAGGCACTTGTAGTTTTAAATTTTGATGGGAGGTCCCCCACTCCCCAGCTCTCAAGCTGTTGAATCACTCTGGGTGTACAGTGTTTAAAAGATGTTTGTCCTTCATGGGTGATGCTGTTAAGCTGGGCACAAAGATAGCTACATTATGGAGACATAACTAGGACTGAACTCTGTCCTTTGAAATTTGATCCTGAGGTTGGCTCCAAAAGCCAATATCTTTTTCCTTCCAAAGTTTTCTTCGTTTTTCCTTCTTTTTTATTTTATTTTTTACCAAGATGAAGTATTTCTACTTTACTACTCCTGGCTCCTGGGTCCCTGCTCTTCCATGGACTCTTTGGGTGATATACCCCACTTCCTGGCACCCTCAGAGCGCTTGCCCCTCCCAAGGCCTGTGGAGAACTTCCAAAAGTTGCCGGACCAATTAGACAATAGAGTGGTGGCGGATAAGATCATCGGGGCCAGGGAGGAGAGAGAAGGGAGAGGGTCCAGGCGCTGGTCTTAGGATCCCCCTCCCGCCCCCCGCAAACCTGCATAGCCCGGGACCTCCCTGTCGTACCTGAGAGGAGGGCCTGGCCCGTGAACTGCCCGTACACGGAGGCAGCATGGGGAAAGGCATTGAAGGGCGGGACCGAGGCACCGGCTGGGACCCCGGAGCCGACTTGCTGCAGATCCAAAAAGGCGGAGCTAGATAAAGAGGAAGGGGTGGAGCTAGAACTGGACACCTCGGGGGTTTCCTGCTTTATGGCGAAGGGTGAATGAGGATCTGCCAGAGGGAGGGAGACAACAAGGAGAGAGGGGTGTGAGATGACGGGGCGGGCACATGCACAAACCAAGCCATGAGATGCGGGAGGGTGCGGGCGGCGCGGGGCCGGCAGTCTCGGCTGCTCTCAGGGTCCTGCGGGGAGCCAGGGCGCGAGGGCGAGAGGTGGGCCTCAGTTGGGGAAGAGAGACGCTCTGCCTCCCTGCTGTGCCTTTTAGCAGTGCAGGTGGGGCTGTGCGCGCGTGTGCCTCGAATCTGCTCTCCTCAGGAGGGAGCGAGGGGTCCCAGGAGCGGCCAAGGGTTGAAGGCTGGACCCCCTTGACCCACCTGAAGGCCCCTCCGACACAGCCGGCCTCTCCTCTCCAGACCAGGGCCCCAGACACCTTCCTCCTAATGGCCAGCCAAGCTCTGCCTTCCCCGGCCCTCCACCCTGCCCTCACAGTTGGGGCCAGCTGGTCCGGGAGACTCTGGCGTCATACCTGCCACCACAGGATAGGTCTGGTGAGTTGAGAGGTTGCGCCCCAAGGGCGTATTGGAAGGGGTCAGGGTGGCTTTCCCATCGTCCAGGGCACTGTTGAGCAAGGGCAGCGGATAGAGTCCCTGGGGAAAAAAGAGAAGTCAGCGCACAGAGAAGTCCCTGGGCAGGCAAGCCTTCCTACAGGCCCTGCAGCCTGTCCTAGCAGTTGGTGGCCTTAATCTCCCCAGGAAAAGTGCCTTTCATCATCATCCTCTTCTTACTGTACATTCTTAACTGGTGGCTGTGTTTCAGCTGTCCCCATCTCCCCACATCCCTGGGATTTAAGGCGGGCTGGTGGCACGGGAGCACAGGCATGGGATGGAGAGTGTCCCCCGACCCCCGGAGGACCATGCCCAGGCTGGATGGCTGGTCTCCTTCCTGCCTCCCCACCGAGTACAGGAAGGTGCCAAGGGCTGGAGCAGTCCTGTTGGGTGACTTCACTTCTGAGTGCCTTACACTCTACTAATTCATGAATTCCTCTCCAGATAGGGAACACAGGCTCAGAGAGGTTAAGAAACTTGCCACACATCCATATAGGGCAGAGACAGGATTCCAGGATTCAGACGAGGGGTCAGGCCCCAGTGGTCCTTCTCTCAATCACTATCCTAATCGGGGAAAATATAATGACCACTTCTTACATTAGCAATGAGCCTCTGTTACCCAGATAGAATCCCTCAGCAGCCATGTGACATGAGCATAATGTCTAGTTTCTATGTGGAGCCTGAAACCTGGAAGGGTAAATGGCCCAGGACTGTATAATGAAATTGAGACTAAACCCACTTCTTTGTATGCTGCCTCAGGTACTCTGCCCCCCAGAGCAGGTGAATTTCTTCTCTCATTCTATATCCAAACAAATAGAAGCATGCAGGTTCAGCTTAAAAATGATACTTGAGTTGATTTTGTTGGAAATATTCTTTATCAAGTGCTGGCATGAGCACAGCTATGGCCTTGGATGCTCCTTCCAAAAAGAATTTAACTAAAGGCAAATGTACCCTATCCCCTCACAATGGCTCCTTCCCACCAGGGCACAAGACAGCACAAACATACACTTGTTCCCTACATAGAGTCATGCATGGCACACACCCACCATGGGAAAGATTGTGCACGACTAAAATCAGGGAATGCTCTGTGGTTATGTAAGCTGCACTAAAGGCAGTTGTTTTCAGTGATTTCCATGGAGCTGGGTTCTCCAAAGAGCCACAGCACTTTCCGGTTGCATGCCGGGCACTTTTGGAAGCTCAAAGTCAATTCTGGAGGCCACCAGGGCACCATTAGTGTGTAGCGGCAATTACTGACTAAATGGTGCTCTGGTTCCATGTCTTTTGAGGAGTCCCACTTAGAGGCAGGGTGGAGTTCCTTAGAGCTCAGCTTAATGAAATTGAACAAAATACCTAATTTCTGGAAAGCGTAAGAAAAGTTTAAAACCCCTCATGGATATGTTGATTGCCTAGCAAAGTATCTACTCAGAAACGTATAACTTCCAAAATCTAGGCAACTTCGTGAAAAAAAAAGATAAAAATATTGTCAAACATTTTGGCTATTTTATATCAAATGGCTTAACCATCTTGTGATGACTGGTTTTTTTTTTTTCTTTTTTTTTTTTTTTACTGGGATTGAGTTTGAATTGGGGACAGCAGCGAGTTAGAGCTTTGGTTCCGTGATGACCTGCCACATAGCTTTAGTCTGCTTGGACCTCACTAAGACTTGATTTTCTTACCTGTAGGCTAATGCAAGCATTAAATGAGACCTTTTTTTTTTTAGACAGAGTCTTGCTTTTTTACCCTGGATAGAGTACAGTGACATCATTATAGCTCACTGCAACCTCAAACTCCTGGGCTCAAGCGATCATCCTGCCTCAGCCTCCCAAGTATCTGGGACTACAGGTGTACACCATGAGGTCTGGCTAATTTTATATTTTTAGTAGAGATGGGTTCTTGCTGTTGTTCAGACTGGCTTCTAACTTTTGAGCTCAAGCAGTCCTCCCTCCTTGGTCTCCCAAAGTGCTAGGATTATAGGCATGAGCCACTGTGTCCAGCTGAAATTTGATATACTTACAGACTGATAACAACAGAGGTACAATAAGTAATTGTCTGTCATAGGTATTATTATTTCAGAATTATGGGAAGAGTGGGAAGCTTCCAAATTCTTGGTCTCAGCCATAATATCACATTCTTTTCATAGGCTTCTTGGTACACTCTTGACTATGTCCCATAGTGAAATAGCAACCAGGAATGAGGTCACATGATGTTTCTGTTGACCACTTTCTCCCATGTTGACTTTATAAAAGGGATGGCTCTGTCCATGCCCCATCCTCAGGCCAGTGTGTACTTGTGCTTCTCTCTTGGCTCCCAGGCCAGAGGGCCTTCCCGTGCCCAGGTGAGAGAGCACAGAGTGTTCCTTTGGCAGCACAGTCAGTCACCAAAGGTAGGAAAGACAAGGGCTGGGACACAAGGGGCCCTCGGTTTAGGCTGGTTCTCCCGGCCCCTCCCCACCATGCCAGGGTAGTGAATAAGTGCGTGATTAATGGAGCAAGGAAATGGGTAATTTATCGGCACTGTGCTGGGCCTCAGTTTCCTCATCTGTAGGATGAACAGTGGGAACAGTTCAATAGTTTCCAAATGCTGTGTTGCAGTCATAAAATAGGACATACATAGAAGCCTCATATCTAAAACAGGTGGCAGTAGGCCAGTCTGAATGAAACTAGGACCAGAGGCCCGAGCTCCACAGCCATCCATCTGCTTCCCTGAGCCACCCCCCCCCCATCCTCCTTGGGCCTGGGTTATTTCTACGCATTTGGAGACACTGGACTAGGTGGTTACCAAGGTCCTTGCTAGCCCTAGGACTCTCTCATTCCAGGATTCCCCACAAGTGTTTGCCAGCAGGGCACAGGGGCTCTCAGCCAAGCAGGGTGCTTTGTGGGGCTTAGGGAATGGATCCAAGGAAATGGCTCTGGGACCCAGTAGGTGCCAAGGGGCTCATCAGTAAGGCTTCTTTGCTCTCACAGGGTGGCTGGTGCTTGCACATGGGTTTTGCAGGTTCACCTCACACAGCAGGCTTCCTGCAGGCCCACCGCTATGTCCCCTTCCCTCCTGGAGCCATTTGCTGACTCTCGGAGGAGCACCCAGGCTCTCTCCCCAGGTCTGCTGACGGCTGGCTTCCCCTGCACCCTCGTGGTTGCCACAGTTCAAGCTGATAAAATCGCTGACGCAGATTGCCTGCCCAGCTGCGGGCACTGGCAGAGGGCCAGCAGCCCAGATGGCCATTGGCGGTGGTTCAGCTGATTATTGGCATTGTTACTGTGGTCCCACTCAGATGTTACAGGCATATACGCTCACCTCACTCCTAGATCAAATGACAGCGTGAGGTGAGCAAAGAGGGGCAGGCAGACGCCACCCTAAAGATGATCTTAAGTTGGTGACTTAGTGGGGTGAGGGCAGGAGGACATCACCACTGTAGACTGAGGGCTCAGTTCCTTCAGAGTACTAGAGCCTGTGCTGGCCTCAGGGAGGGGCCTCTTATGTCTCTGTCAACTTTTCACAGACGCAGCCCATTATAATTATTTCACCTGTCCCAAGCACTGGAAAAAACAATTCCCTATAGCTTGTGATTGATTGTCCTGGATTTCTCAACTCATTCGTTTGTTCATTCATTCAGTGTCCCTTTGCTGAGTATCTGTTAGGAGAGGGTACCACGTTAGATGCTGAGGATAAAGAGCCATGCGGGATATACTAGTTCAATGTAAGCATTCCAAATTGTATATGAAATCAGCACATTGTACCCCATAAATGCATTAATGTATACATGACCTGTGTGTTTATGACTTAATAATAATAAAAAAAAAAGCCACGATGTTTCAAGTCTCATGAGGCTTCCCTATCCTTAAGAAATCTGCATATCTTTACACCTGTCTGCTAAGTCATTAGGATACGCTGTGAGAAGCCATTAGGGGTGGTTTGGGGACATGCAGAACAGAACACAGATGGGGCCAGAGAGGCCACTCATGTCAGAGGGGCAGGGATGGATTCTCGGAGAGGGTGATGTTAGAGCTGAGTCATGCTGGCTGTGGTATTTTTCCAGGTAGAGAAGTGGGAGGAAAGGCACGCAGTGAAGAGGGCACATGGTGTGCAGGGCAGAGAGGTGTGAATGAGGGCAGCGTGCTCAGGGGCATGAGTAATGCAGAGCCTTGGGGTGTGCAGGGTGAGTGCCGGAGGGGGACAAGGAAGTGGTGGCTGAGGTCATCATGTGAAGACTTTGAAGACTTCATGCTACCACTTTAGACTTGTGAGGCCTGACCCTGCAGTCTGCAGAAGATGCTGATGGCAAGGGGGTGGCACTGCCAGGTTGCGTTGCCCTCCCTGAAAGGGCCAGGCTCAAAGCTCAAAGGTTTTGGGTGAGGGAGGCCAAGAGGATTGGGAGATGAGGACGATGCCAGGGTAATAAAATAAAGTGTGTGTTGGGCTTGGAGCTGCAGAAGCCTGTGCCCTGAGCCCACAAAGTGAATTCTAGCTGTTCTGGTGGCTGGACTGCAGGCTTATCAGGAGGGCACATTTTGCTCTGACCTCTACCTGCCCAACCCAGCTCACCTCTCAGCCTGGCTTCTCACCTGCTCTCCTTTGGTGTGGCTGGGGGAGGCGTAGGCCTCCGGGTAGTGCTGCCGCTCAAATGGGCACTCGAGGGGCTCAAGGTGATGCTGGCTGAAGGCGTCCGTGCGAAGGTGCTTTCGGGGCCCGGTACTGCTGCTCTGAGAGTCGATGCTCAGCCGGCAGCTGTCCTGGTCACCTGGTGGCCCCAGGCAGGGAGAAAGCTTTCAGTGGACCCATCTACTCATCCCCCAGGCCAAAGTAGAGGACAGACTGTCACCTGGAGGTAGGGAAAGGGCAAGACGCCCTGGGCCCAGGGCCTTGGCCAGCTGAGAGTGTGGGTGATTCAGGGAGGTTTTCAGAGCCCCTATAAAGTCCAGAGCCATAAGGGCATCTGTCCCCTTAAAGCCTGAGCAAACTGCTCTTCTGCACCCCCAAACTATCCCCCTGTCCCCAACACTCACTGTCATCCATTTTCCTCTTGCTGTCGCTACCAGGCTGAGCAATCCCCAGGAGCCCGTTGATGGAATAGGTTGAGCCCAGGGAATCCGACTGGGGTGACTCCGGGGGCGTGACTGCCGAGCTGGGGACTGTGGAGAGGTGAAAGGCAGAGGGTCAGAATGTGGGAGAGACACCCCTCACTGTCCCTGCTGCCTTCATGGAGGAGGTGTCAAGCCATGCCATGGACTGAGCCCTAGAGAGGCTGGAGGCCACGGGGAGTCTTGGAGTCAATGCCATCTGAAGGGCTCCCACTTCTCAGTGCCTCAGGAACTCTTCCCTGGGACCCAGGCCAGCTGTGTGTCCTGTGTGTATGTGGGTATGTAGAAGGGGCTGGATGTGTCCTGGGGCCCTCAGCACTCACTCAGTGTGTGTCCTGGGCTAAGGGACTTGGTGGCCACACAGCTGTCCATGGGGAGGTTGAATGGTTGCTGCACTTTGGTCCGGATGATTCTGAAGGGAAGAGAAGAAAGGCCGTGAGAGAAGAGGAGGAGAGAGGATTCATGGCTGCTCCAGATCCAGTCACTTCTTTGACACCCCACTCTGGTATCTCAAAGCACCTCAAACTCAGTTTCCTCACTCTCACATCTGGTCTTCTCTGGTGTCCCCATTTCATGATTGGAACCACCAATCACTCAAGGCAGAAATCCAAATGGGGCAATCATCTGCCTCCTTCTCTTACCTTCCTATCAAACCTGTCATTGAGTTCTGTGTCCTTGTAAACCTCACCAATGTTGACCCCTCTCTGCATATCACCGTCAATACCTTAGTGCATGCCACTACCAGCTTTCTCCCTCAAGGGTCACTCCCTGGTTCACCCCATTCACTCTTGACCCTTTGTAATTGGTTCCCTCAGCGCAGTCAGAGTGAACTTTCTGAAAGGCCACTCAGCCATCTGCCAAGGGCTTCCCATTGCTCATAGACTGAAGACAAGAATATGTTACTCGGCCCCCAGCTCCTGCAGTGCAGCCTACTGACATGGCCAACCTCAGTCTACCTCATGCCCCCCTTATCTCTATACTGGCTTTCTTTCGGCTTTCTGTGTAAAATTATGTTAGCCACAGGGCCTTTGCATGTGCTGCCTGGGATCTTTTTTTGCTCCTCTCATCTAGTTAACTTTTTCTCCTTATTTCTTAGAGGAAGCCTTTCATAACCCTGAAGCAAGGCACCCTATGCTAGTTCACACACCCTCATGTCCCTCTCCTTAGCAGGAATTAGAGCTGCATTTTTACAGTGTTTTCTATGGGTACTTGATTAGTGTTTGTGTTCTCATTAGATGATAAGCTATGCAAAGATAGGAATGTGTGTTCCAGGGCCTAGCATATGGTGAAAGAGCGAATTATGTGTGAACAAATTAATGAAGAAATGAGTGTTCAGTAAATGATTGAGAGCGAATAATTGAAGGCCTAAACAAATGGGTGAATGCTTGAATTTGGCCAGGTTAGGGGTCTTGTGGCTCATAAAAGAATCAATTCAAGAAGATTCTTTTATTGAATGAAAGAGGATCTGGTGTTTGAGGAAGGAAACTGTAGACAGCACAGTTTCTTATCCTGAAAGCTGGTTTTTTATCAGGTTTCATAGTAAGGGCTGGGAGGGTGCCCCACAGAATGGGATGGATGAGGGGCAGGGAGGTGTGATGCTGCCTGGTACAGGATCAGGATGCTCCCAGACTGATTCTTCAGTATGAAGCCCCTTCCCAGCCCTGGCTACACCCAAGCTAGGCCCTTCTCTGGTCTTTTTTGAGATGCCCCAATGCCCAGGGGCCCTAGCTGATTTCAGAGACTCACCTGTTAATGGAGCTGACACTGGGTACAGTGTCATTGTCACAGACGCCCTCAGCCAGGAGCCGGTCTCGGATCTCCCAGGCAAACATGGTGGGGTTCTGTCGCTTGTAGTCCCCAATCTTCTCCACCACCTTGGGGGTGGCCACCTTGGGCTTGGAGCCCCCTATCACTCCAGGCCGGATGCTGCCAGTCTCGTAGTACCTACTCCAATAGAGAACCCCCCAAAATTACCCAATAAGCAGGTGGAGTCTTTGGACAGGGACTCAGTCAGGGCTTCTCTGGCCCCTGAGGCTTTTGGTGAGGGGTCTGGGGGGGTGAAATGTGCTCCTAAGGCTGGCCTCAAATACTTGATGTTCCCAGAACTGTCCGTGTCTCTCACTTGGACAGGCTCATGCTGCTGCCAAACCAGAACCCTCCATAAAGGCCTCACCTTGGCTTCTCTCCTTCCCTTTCCTCTGATCAGTCTGCTGTGTCCCAGCACCTGCAGAAGGTATCATATGGGGCACAAAAGACCCACCTTCTGAGAAAGGAAATCTTAGCCTATGTGCTGTGTGAGAGATAGGTTCACGGTGGCAGTTGGCTACATCCAGCTTCTCTTGGCTAAACCATGACTGGTCAGCTTTCCTCCTTGGCTACCGGGGAAGCCAGCTTCGGTCACCGGGCCTGCTTCTCTGTCTTGCTGGTTCACTTTTGCTCCTTGCTGTGTCCAAGCTTAAGCCATATCCCTTACTCTCTGGTTGTTGGTTTTCTACTAAGTTATGTGGTTCAGGTTAAAGCTGCTCCTTGTGGGCTCTGGAATGTCAGCCTGTTAAGCTGAGTCTCTTCTTGCAGGGTCTCCCCTCCTCCCCTCCTTCTAGCCCCCAGCTAGCAGCTTTGGCAGGTCCATGGATATTTTCCCCTCCTTGTAGAAACTCTGTCTCTCTGTCATGAAAAACAATCTGGCTCTTTAAAACTCCATTCATTTGACAAGGGCTTGTGTCCCCTCTGGGACACCGCAACCATCTCAGAAGTCCCCTCTCTGTGCCACACTTTCTTCTAACAACGTCAGGCAGAGAGCCAGGGCTTTTCATGGTTCAATGAATGGTCCAGGCAGGACTCCTGTTAAATCCACTATGATTCAGAGGAGGGGGACAGGTGCACGTACATGGAGCTGACTCAAGCTTTGGCACGGGTGCACTTCTGACAGAAGAGTCTCTCCAGACTGGAATATGTGGCCACGTCAGCTCTGAGGCAGGCCTTTGTACCTCCCAGCCCCTCCTGAACCTTTGAGTCAATGGTTCTCAACCCTGGCTGAGGAGAATTAAAATCACTTGGCAGGAAGGGAGGCTTAGCAATATCCTCACACTTGAGCCTATTCCTTTAATTTAATTGATTCCTCTAATTTAATTGACCTGGGCTAAAGCATAAATAATTTTTCTTTTTGATCAATGCTGTCCAAAGGATTCTCAACCAGGGCTGTGAAACACTATTCTCAGGTGACCCTTGTAGGTCACTGGTTGCCACTCCTTAAAGTGTTCCCTGGTCATCTCATAAGAACCACAGCATCTGGGCCTGGTCTCTGGTCAGGGTGATTCAGGAGGTCTGGGCAGGGGCCTAGGAATCTGCACTTCATCACACAAGCCTGTTGCTTCTGTTGAAGGTGGCTTGGGAATTATAATTTAAGCAGCACAAACTTAGGCATCCTTCTGGCAGGGGTCAGAGAGACTCTGGGAGCCGCGTGTGTCTGACTCTATGTCCCTTCCCTATTGCTTTTATCTTCCTAGGTTGACTCAGTGGGGGAGGACTTTTGTGGAAGATTCTCCTGCCTCAGGGGCAGAGAAATCTGTAGCAAATGAGACAGGGAGCAAAGGAGAAGGGAGAGTGAGAAACTAAAGGAAGGTGAAATTGACAAAGTAGGGGAAAATGGTGGAAAACGACAGAAGAGCAGTGGACGGGAAGAGGCCCTAAAGTCCCTCCGCACCCTTGTTTAGGTCTTGGCAACAAAGCTGGACTTTGGGAGCAAATCCCCAGTCCCTGGGGGAGAGGGGAAGGTGGTCATGCTGCATGAGTTCTGTGGAGAAGGCAAGCCCTATAGTGAAGGTGGTGTGTGGTGAATTTCGTGCTTACCTGCCAAGGATCTTGCTGACACAGCCATGGCTGACACGGAGCTGGCGAGAGATGTCACAGGGCCTCACTCCTTGGTGGGCCAGGTCTACGATACGTTGGCGGACCACTTCTGGCAGAGGTCTGCCATTCACAAAGGCCCCTCCTAGCTGGTTCAGCCCTCCATGGCCTAAGGAGACAATATTCACAGAGATCATAGTCAGGGGCTAGGCAGGAGTTTGGGGGTGGGGATTAACCAAGAGTGTGGGGCTGTATGTGTGTGTCTGTGACTGTGGACTCCATGGTCAGGCTGTTGGGGACTCTCTCTGGATCCCTTCTGGTTCCCTCCTGGTTCCCACCCCCAGGAAGGCTGGCACAAGTGGTATGTGATGTCACCCCCCCCCACTGGCCATGTGATCTGGGGGATTTTCGGGCCTGCTAAGTCACCTTCAAACCCTCAGCTCTTCATTCCAAATAATCTACCTTTTTTTTCCCTCCCTCTGAAAAGTGTGCCCAGGGTTCAGGGTCTTTCTACACTGACACTAAGCTTTGTGACCTTGGGGAACATCCCCTCTCCTCCTTGGATCTTCTTTCCTTTTGTGTACAATGAGGGCACAGGACAAAATCAGTGATTTTCAAATTACTTTCTCCTCTTTTTT
>NW_003852543.1:298638-303257 GCF_000181295.1 Otolemur garnettii | reverse complement strand
GAGCCGACTTTCTCCTTTTGAACCAGATTTTTAAACACAATTACATCAAGAAACATGAACATAAAGAATAAAAAGAGAACTTTTTGGTTGAGTTGGGGCAGAGTAAACCCAGGCCCTGTTTGTGTGCTTGCTGCCTAAATGACTCCCCAGGTGTCTTCTCTCTCTGATAGGTCAGAGCACTATAAATGGCTGGTAGGGACCTCACAGGCACATGTACCCCTGGATTGACCTGTGGGCTGCAGACAGTGTTCAGAACATGCACACACCATAGATATATGTCCTTATTCCCTAAGCTGCTTTCCTGACTCAGCCACTGCCCTCTGGACCCAGACTGTGTTTCATTCTGAGCCCAGCCAGCCAGACTCACATGTATTGAGTGTCTACTTTGTGCCAGGCACTGCTGAATAAGACAGATGGGGTTCTTGCTTATTCCTCCTGGGGTTTATTATAGTGAGGATCCAGACCAGAAAACAGCAAATTAGCAAATTCTGTGACTACTTCTGGGACTGGGGACACGTAGAGGGCTATCGAAACCAATGGAGGGGACCCAGTCCTGGCTCAGGGAACCATAATGGGTCCTCAGAGAAGGCTAAGCTGAGACTGAAGACAAAGAAGTGCTAGCCATGTAAGGAAGAGCAGGGAGAAAGCTGATCCAGACAGTGGGAACAGCACATGAGAAGACAGAGGCAAGAAGGTGCTCGTCTGTTAGATTTACCAACATTGTCAACTCTGTAAAGTCCTTAGATCCACTTTGGGCTGATTTCAGAACTGAGATCTCCTTTTGTGCCATGAGAATACTGGTACTCAGGGTAAAACTCTCTGAGTGCAGTCACTAGATCTCTATGACTTGTCTGACTCATCTTACATGAGAAGCCAGGGTCCACCCAGAATTTAAGTCTCAGCTCAGTGCTACTTCCTGGGGGGAGCCTTGTTCTCAGGCTAGTGCTGACCCCAGAGGCTTGTGATTGGTCCTGCAGTCTTGTGCTGAAGGTGCCATGGTCTAGGCATGAAAGACATCTTTCCATGCCAGGATTTAGTGATCTAGCCAGGAGGTTAGAGCCCTGGGGGTGGGAGCCAGAGGGATCAGGCAGGCAAGAAGGAAGGACCAACAGCAGGTTTTCTGTGAACCAGTTAAGGACTATTTATTGCGAGAGTGGGAAGTGCCTTTGCTGGGCACACAGTGCCCATTATCACCCACTGACTTAGCACATTCAGAACTGCCTTGCAATGTCTCCTCAGGGGCCCAAGCTGTTTTCAGCAGAACAGTCAATTTCCCTTAAAAACAAAAAAGGGCTATGAGCCTCTGCCCCAGGCAATAAATCAGGAGGAAAAGCCCGCTGGCCAAATACCCAGCAAGAGGGACATGATGGCCCATCTTCCTGGTGGAGGCCACTGGGTGAACTTGGGCACAGCTTCCAGACAACTTGTCCAGTGAGTGCTTCCACCAGGGCTGGAACGATGTCCGCAGGGGCTTTCAGCAGAGCCCAGATGGTGGGGAGAGCAGCCCTAGCCCCACTCCAGAACTGGTGCTGCTGGTCCTCGCTAGCCTCCCTGCCTTTTGTGGAGCATCTTCCTGCAGCCACCTGCCCCCTGAGTCATTGTTGCCTACCCAGCTCTTCTGGGTCCAGGCACTGAACACAAGGGGGCGCCAGACAGCCACCCAAACCCACAAGGCCTAGCATGGTCCTACTTTTGTCCTTTTCCAGAACTTTCCCTGTTCTGTCCACCAAGGTATATGTTTGTGCAAGGACCTCTATATCTGGAAGCAAGATTTCTTACAGGTGGGAGCTCTTCACCCCTAGAAAGTCAGCAGATTAAAAAAAAAAAGCGAAAAAAGGTGATGTGAGTTGGGTATTTTTTTTTTAAAGTCTACTTTATTATCCTAAATATCTTGAAGAACTGACTCAGGTAGGTTCCTTAGAAACTCAAACCCTCAGAAACCCTCCCAGAAGGTTATTTACCATAAGCAAACAAGCAAACTGCAGGGAAAGATATATTCACAGTTCCGGGCCCCCGAATGTGAATTCTCTGGGTGATTTATTTTATTTTACAGGCTTCTGAATGACTTTGTGTTACTGTGGAAAGAGCCTTGGGCCAGATTCTTGCCTTGACTCTGTTTTAATCTTATCATTTGAGAAAGTGTTTTTTTTCTTTCCCCCCCAATGTTAGTGTTTTCATCTATTGAATGGCGCTTAACAAAGCTTCTTGTTAAGGCCTAATGCCGACTTATAACTACTGAAATAAGATGGGAATGAGGATGAAGGTGTGTTTGGCTAACTGAAAATCTTGATATAAATGTAAAGTTCTTCTAAATCGTAATATTCACAGTTGGATGTTATAGCCTAAACTTGGCCCTAGGACAAGGGTGGTGTTTCTCAGACTTGAGTGTTCATCAGAATCACCTGAAGGGTTTGTTAAAACACAGCCGCCTGCTAAATACAATGCCCTGAGCTTCTTACTCAGTAGGTCTGGGATGAAATGGAGAATATGTATTTCTAAGAAGTTTCCAGACGGAGCTGCTGGCTTACATGTTGAGAACCCCTGGTTTAGCATAGGCAATGGCTGGTAAAGAAAATTCAAGAAAGGAAAAAGAAAATTCAAGAGAATAACTTTTTGTACCAGCCCTCCACTCCCACCTGCCATTCAACCTTCTCTAAAGAATAACAATTATTGTGAGTATATTGTGATTTTTATTTTCTCTTCAACTTAATACATATTGATTAAGTACCTTTCATGACTTAAGCACAAAGTACTGGGGATATAACCTTAAATGAGGCAAGAATTCTAGTCTTCAAGGAGCTTAAAACCTTTTGGGGTATACAGTTGGATAAATTAGAAATTACCATGTTAAGGAAGAAATGTCCTGAGCATGGGAAGCTGATAAGTGGTCAGAGGGAGGATATAGGGAGGAACAACCAGGTGAAGAACTTTCCACTGGATAAAACTCCATGCACGAGTCCATGCATAAAGTCTTGGTGTGTTTCAGAAATTGAAAGACATTTACTATGGTTGTAGACAGGCAAGAAGGAGTTTGTTACGAGGGTGCTGGCTGCAGAGACAGGCCCCTATGGTTTGAGGTTTTGAGCTGAGTTCCTGCAATGGAAGGTCTTTTGTCTTCCCTGTGTCCGGTGTGGGGGAGTGGACTCCTCTGGGTGAGTCACCACCAGACACCCAGAGGTGGGTGCAGGCTTCCTTCCTGTACTGCAGAGGGCCGGGCGCCCACTGGGCTGACCACCTTTCTATACCACTGTGGACAGAGTGGCCTTGAGGCCGGAAGCCAGAAATGAGTAGGAGCCCCCTGATTGGGCAGGAGGTGAGGGATGGAGGGCATAGGTGTCACCCAGGAAGAGGTTTGGAGCCTCATAAGCAAAGGTTCTTTGAACGGAGGATTGTGGGTGGGGAGGGATGGGTGTGGAGGAGGATGACAAGACCATCTGGCTGGATGCAGGCAGGTTTCTGAGAGTGAAGGTGCTCAGAAAAGGAAACACAAGCTTTCCCAGGGTCAGAGAGGACACATCTTACCATAAAGGACTTTGAAGTTCCACAAAGCTCTAGGTGAAGCTTCCTGTTTAGAAATGTGTCCTTTGGAAAAGATATCATTTGGGGAGGTCTTGGGACTTTCTTTGATAATTTCTTCACCCTTCTAGATCTCTGAGGCATAGGGAAGGTCAAAGGAAAGGAGAAAGGCTCATTGCCCACAAGCCTTGTTACTTACAGTGATGTCCAGACAGCCCCTTAGGATGTGGGGATACTTCCCCTGTGCCCATAGTCCTTCACACAAGCCCCTGCCATAGCACTGACTGTATTGGAGATTCCTTTATGAGATACTCAAGGGTATGTGGGTTTGTCTTTGTCTACCAAGTGCATGACACAAAGTTTAATTAGTGCTTTAGTATATACATGGACAGAAAAATGCTTTACATTTTGATGGTTGTTGCATAGATTCCAGGATCCCCCACTGTAGAATCCCCACATTCCATAGTCCAGTGTTTTCCTCTTTTACTGTCTGTTTGACCCTTGGAGCTCTGCCCAGTCCTAATGATTCAGCGTGTTGTTCTGCAAAAATTTCCATGTAACTACCTGGAGATGTTTGCTTTAGTCCCAAAGAGTTTGAATCTTGGCAGGGCTGTAGTGAGAAGTGCGGTAGCTACTTTAGGGTGCCCTTGAAATCATGCTATACCCACTCCCCTTCCGCAAAGGAACAGCCTTGCCATGCTAATCAATCCCTGCCAGGCTTACCTGGTGGTTTCTCTTCCCAGCTAGCCCTCTGGATAACAACTGCACCTACTGTTAGCCTCACCTTGATGGTGAACTGTGGTATCTGTGTGCCTTATGCTTGCCCTCCTCAGGGAAGCCGGGCAGAGAGATGGTAGCTAGGTAAAGCTGCCCCTTGGTCTGTCATTGACCGCTCCCTCTCTGCCTGGGCTGGAACCCTCCCATTTCTTCTATATTATATCTATATATCTACCTTTTTCTTTCTACTAGGTCCTTCTCCTGGATCTACATATGCAATTAAATTTATGTATGCTGCCTCCCCAGCAAACAAATAATAAAAGCCTGTGAAACCATTTCTCTTTTGACTGTGAGTCTTTTTAAAAAATTGTTTTCATCCCAATTTC